>NW_028136395.1:600000-1142846 GCF_964662115.1 Mustela nivalis
AGAGGGAGGCAGAGAGAGAGGGGGGAAGCAGGCTCCCCGCTGAGCAGAGATCCCAATGTGGGGCTCCATCCCAGGACCCTGAAATCATGATCTGAGCCGAAGGCAGAGGCCTAAACCACTGAGCCACCCAGGAGCCCCCATATCTGGTAATTTTTACCCAACGTGGATTTGCTGCATCAAATAGTTCCTTCTTCTTCAAATATAAATATATAAGTAAAGTGATCAAGTCACTCGCATGTCTTAGGAGAATGTCATACCTTTAGTAGCAAACTTGAAATCTTGGCCATTGGTTTTGATTTTTGTTTTGGTTAGATTTGGTTCGGTTTTTGTCATTTTAAAAATCCCTCCAGCCCTTGGCTCTGTCTGACCCGATTGCTTTCAGCTGATTCTGCAACAAAATTGTCCCGGCAGCGAAAACTCTCATTGTTTACAGTGGCGCCCCCTTCTGAACACTTTGTTAAAAAAAGCTTTTTTTGTTTGTTTGTTTTTGTTTTTTGGCTATGGTAAATGTGGAACAACAATGAGGTATTTCAAAGAGGTGAACCACAGATAAATTTCTCTAAGGGTGGGGTGAGGGTTACTCAAAAAGGAACTTGACAGGGCTATTAAAGATATCGACAATCATTATAACATAACGTGACTGATTGTTACCGCGCTCTTAACTGGGCAAACAGTTGTTGGCTTCCAAGAAAGACTAACATAGTTGAGATGGTTCTAGCGGCCTTCAAGCACAGAGTCTCATGAGGCAGGGTTTCTAGCCACTGGCTGTGCAAGGCATGAGGCCTGTTAGTGATTCTATTTTTTCCTCTGCAGAATAGGTCTTTCTGCAGTCCAGGTCCTTTCTACCCCAATAAATAATGTGGCGCTTCTCTCAGTGAGTTGTACTATTGGTTGAAAGAGCCAACTGTCTCTTTAAAAGGACTTTCGTTTAAATTCCTTAAAAAACAAGTCCTTTCAAAAGAATCTTTTTTCTTTATTTTTTATTTTTTATCCCATATGTTTACTCTGATCGTGGAACTTTGTCATTTTGACCTTCTCTGCTGATTAAATATTCTTCATCATCAGCACCTACTGCTCTCCTCTCCTGGTGGTCTATCCGGAAGGGGTCTTCTCTAGCTCTTCTAGCAGGAGATGGGCACTTCCCCTCTACCCCTGTTGCCAGACCAGCCTTGCTATCCTGCAGGGTCAGGTCGGCCTGGCCCTTTATCTGTTGCTCTCCTCTGAGTGGTTAGATTTTCATAGATCCCGTGCTTTGCTTTGGTCAGGATTTACCTGGATTACCGAAACCCTTTTCTTGTGCCAGTGAAGCCTAAGAAACAGTCCTAATGAGAGAACCAGGAACTCAAACAGATCATATTTATCCTGAATGTTCTGTCCAAAATGAAAAATTCATTTCAGAGGAGCCTCAAGATCTCTGAGAAGGGAAGTTTCACCAACTCTGTCATGTAGGGGCATCAATTCTGATTCTGTGTCAATTGTCCTACTTTCCCAGCTAGTAATTCTCTACATCAGAACGCCCACTCTCAACCGTTTCCTCTTTCAAAGGCAGTTGCTCTTAGAGTGTGCACATGGCACTTGGGGCCTGCTGGTCGTTGGCTACTGCCCTCTGTACCTTGGGTCTAACAGCTGCGGGGCTTCAAGATGAGCACGTCTCTTGTTCTAGGACTTAATATAGTTTGGGGCACATGGTAAGCAATAATCACTTCTTTAGTTGATCCAAGTGTTGGATCTTTCTTAATTATTCTACTACCACAATTTACTTGTTCTAAGATTTGTCCCCCCCCATTTTAATATCTCTTAAGGTGGCACTCACCTTGCACTTGATGACATATCCTACTTTAACTGACAGCATTTCTCTTTCTTAGTCGAACATAAACTATAGTGCATCTGACACTTGATGAAAGCTAGGATGCAATTAAATACTCTATTATGGTTACGATTCTGATATTTGAAATCCTCCGGTAGCTCCCTGTGCCCCCACAGTGTAGTAGCTCACCTCCTCGCCATAGTATACAAACCTTCTCACCCCCAGTGTTAACCCCGGGGCTCAGCCTCCATCCCCAGGTGATGCTGCCAGATCAGCTGTCGGTTGTCATGAACTTGCTGTAGTTTCCCGAATGCACGGTGCTGCCTCCTGGCACTTTGAAACTTGACACACTCATCCTCATTCTTCGCTTTGCCCTTGTCTATCACCTCCCCTGAAAATCTGTTCCTAAGTGGCTTTTCCCAGCTCCCACCTACCCTTGGCAGTCTATTATCTCCCTGTGGTAAAGCCTGTCACACTGCATCATGGACATGCCCGTTGTCCCCCTGAGAAGAGAAAAGGGACAATGAGGGACCCAGCATTTGCAGAGCTCTAGTGCAGAGCCCCATGCCTGGCTTGCAGGAAATGCCAGATCATGAAGACAAACGGAGATCATCCTCTGGCTAAAACCAGCTCTTCTTTGCCTATCGCAGGATGTGGTCAATAAAGAGCAGCCAGTAATTATTGCTGTTTTTCTAGGGATTTTTACCCCATATATTTCCCAGGTCTTTACTCTTTTTGTAGCCCTTTAATTCAGGCTTCAACCACTTTTTAGTCAGATCAGGTGAAATCATTTTCCTTCCCATACCCTCGATGTATTTCGCAACTAGTAATTCTTTATTTAAAGATCTTATTTACCCATTTGACAGACAGATCACAAGTAGGTAGAGAGGGAGGCAGAGAGAGAGGGGGGAAGCAGGCTCCCCGCTGAGCAGAGATCCCAATGTGGGGCTCCATCCCAGGACCCTGAAATCATGATCTGAGCCGAAGGCAGAGGCCTAAACCACTGAGCCACCCAGGAGCCCCCATATCTGGTAATTTTTACCCAACGTGGATTTGCTGCATCAAATAGTTCCTTCTTCTTCAAATATAAATATATAAGTAAAGTGATCAAGTCACTCGCATGTCTTAGGAGAATGTCATACCTTTAGTAGCAAACTTGAAATCTTGGCCATTGGTTTTGATTTTTGTTTTGGTTCGATTTGGTTCGGTTTTTGTCATTTTAAAAATCCCTCCAGCCCTTGGCTCTGTCTGACCCGATTGCTTTCAGCTGATTCTGCAACAAAATTGTCCCGGCAGCGAAAACTCTCATTGTTTACAGTGGCGCCCCCTTCTGAACACTTTGTTAAAAAAAGCTTTTTTTGTTTGTTTGTTTTTGTTTTTTGGCTATGGTAAATGTGGAACAACAATGAGGTATTTCAAAGAGGTGAACCACAGATAAATTTCTCTAAGGGTGGGGTGAGGGTTACTCAAAAAGGAACTTGACAGGGCTATTAAAGATATCGACAATCATTATAACATAACGTGACTGATTGTTACCGCGCTCTTAACTGGGCAAACAGTTGTTGGCTTCCAAGAAAGACTAACATAGTTGAGATGGTTCTAGCGGCCTTCAAGCACAGAGTCTCATGAGGCAGGGTTTCTAGCCACTGGCTGTGCAAGGCATGAGGCCTGTTAGTGATTCTATTTTTTCCTCTGCAGAATAGGTCTTTCTGCAGTCCAGGTCCTTTCTACCCCAATAAATAATGTGGCGCTTCTCTCAGTGAGTTGTACTATTGGTTGAAAGAGCCAACTGTCTCTTTAAAAGGACTTTCGTTTAAATTCCTTAAAAAACAAGTCCTTTCAAAAGAATCTTTTTTCTTTATTTTTTATTTTTTATCCCATATGTTTACTCTGATCGTGGAACTTTGTCATTTTGACCTTCTCTGCTGATTAAATATTCTTCATCATCAGCACCTACTGCTCTCCTCTCCTGGTGGTCTATCCGGAAGGGGTCTTCTCTAGCTCTTCTAGCAGGAGATGGGCACTTCCCCTCTACCCCTGTTGCCAGACCAGCCTTACCTATCCTGCAGGGTCAGGTCGGCCTGGCCCTTTATCTGTTGCTCTCCTCCGAGTGGTTAGATTTTCATAGATCCCGTGCTTTGCTTTGGTCAGGATTTACCTGGATTACCGAAACCCTTTTCTTGTGCCAGTGAAGCCTAAGAAACAGTCCTAATGAGAGAACCAGGAACTCAAACAGATCATATTTATCCTGAATGTTCTGTCCAAAATGAAAAATTCATTTCAGAGGAGGCTCAAGATCTCTGAGAAGGGAAGTTTCACCAACTCTGTCATGTAGGGGCATCAATTCCGATTCTGTGTCAATTGTCCTACTTTCCCAGCTAGTAATTCTCTACATCAGAACGCCCACTCTCAACCGTTTCCTCTTTCAAAGGCAGTTGCTCTTAGAGTGTGCACATGGCACTTGGGGCCTGCTGGTCGTTGGCTACTGCCCTCTGTACCTTGGGTCTAACAGCTGCGGGGCATCAAGATGAGCACGTCTCTTGTTCTAGGACTTAATATAGTTTGGGGCACATGGTAAGCAATAATCACTTCTTTAGTTGATCCAAGTGTTGGATCTTTCTTAATTATTCTACTACCACAATTTACTTGTTCTAAGATTTGTCCCCCCCCCCATTTTAATATCTCTTAAGGTGGCACTCACCTTGCACTTGATGACATATCCTACTTTAACTGACAGCATTTCTCTTTCTTAGTCGAACATAAACTATAGTGCATCTTACACTTGATGAAAGCTAGGATGCAATTAAATACTCTATTATGGTTACGATTCTGATATTTGAAATCCTCCGGTAGCTCCCTGTGCCCCCACAGTGTAGTACCTCACCTCCTCGCCATAGTATACAAACCTTCTCACCCCCAGTGTTAACCCCGGGGCTCAGCCTCCATCCCCAGGTGATGCTGCCAGATCAGCTGTCGGTTGTCATGAACTTGCTGTAGTTTCCCGAATGCACTGTGCTGCCTCCTGGCACTTTGAAACTTGACACACTCATCCTCATTCTTCGCTTTGCCCTTGTCTATCACCTCCCCTGAAAATCTGTTCCTAAGTGGCTTTTCCCAGCTCCCACCTACCCTTGGCAGTCTATTATCTCCCTGTGGTAAAGCCTGTCACACTGCATCATGGACATGCCCGTTGTCCCCCTGAGAAGAGAAAAGGGACAATGAGGGACCCAGCATTTGCAGAGCTCTAGTGCAGAGCCCCATGCCTGGCTTGCAGGAAATGCCAGATCATGAAGACAAACGGAGATCATCCTCTGGCTAAAACCAGCTCTTCTTTGCCTATCGCAGGATCTGGTCAATAAAGAGCAGCCAGTAATTATTGCTGTTTTTCTAGGGATTTTTACCCCATATATTTCCCAGGTCTTTACTCTTTTTGTAGCCCTTTAATTCAGGCTTCAACCACTTCCTAGTCAGATCAGGTGAAATCATTTTCCTTCCCATACCCTCGATGTATTTCGCAACTAGTAATTCTTTATTTAAAGATCTTATTTACCCATTTGACAGACAGATCACAAGTAGGTAGAGAGGGAGGCAGAGAGAGAGGGGGGAAGCAGGCTCCCCGCTGAGCAGAGATCCCAATGTGGGGCTCCATCCCAGGAACCTGAAATCATGATCTGAGCCGAAGGCAGAGGCCTAAACCACTGAGCCAGCCAGGAGCCCCCATATCTGGTAATTTTTAACCAACGTGGATTTGCTGCATCAAATAGTTCCTTCTTCTTCAAATATAAATATATAAGTAAAGTGATCAAGTCACTCGCATGTCTTAGGAGAATGTCATACCTTTAGTAGCAAACTTGAAATCTTGGCCATTGGTTTTGATTTTTGTTTTGGTTCGATTTGGTTCGGTTTTTGTCATTTTAAAAATCCCTCCAGCCCTTGGCTCTGTCTGACCCGATTGCTTTCAGCTGATTCTGCAACAAAATTGTCCCGGCAGCGAAAACTCTCATTGTTTACAGTGGCGCCCCCTTCTGAACACTTTGTTAATAAAAAGCTTTTTTTGTTTGTTTGTTTTTGTTTTTTGGCTATGGTAAATGTGGAACAACAATGAGGTATTTCAAAGAGGTGAACCACAGATAAATTTCTCAAAGGGTGGGGTGAGGGTTACTCAAAAAGGAACTTGACAGGGCTATTAAAGATATCGACAATCATTATAACATAACGTGACTGATTGTTACCGCGCTCTTAACTGGGCAAACAGTTGTTGGCTTCCAAGAAAGACTAACATAGTTGAGATGGTTCTAGCGGCCTTCAAGCACAGAGTCTCATGAGGCAGGGTTTCTAGCCACTGGCTGTGCAAGGCATGAGGCCTGTTAGTGATTCTATTTTTTCCTCTGCAGAATAGGTCTTTCTGCAGTCCAGGTCCTTTCTACCCCAATAAATAATGTGGCGCTTCTCTCAGTGAGTTGTACTATTGGTTGAAAGAGCCAACTGTCTCTTTAAAAGGACTTTCGTTTAAATTCCTTAAAAAACAAGTCCTTTCAAAAGAATCTTTTTTCTTTATTTTTTATTTTTTATCCCATATGTTTACTCTGATCGTGGAACTTTGTCATTTTGACCTTCTCTGCTGATTAAATATTCTTCATCATCAGCACCTACTGCTCTCCTCTCCTGGTGGTCTATCCGGAAGGGGTCTTCTCTAGCTCTTCTAGCAGGAGATGGGCACTTCCCCTCTACCCCTGTTGCCAGACCAGCCTTGCTATCCTGCAGGGTCAGGTCGGCCTGGCCCTTTATCTGTTGCTCTCCTCCGAGTGGTTATATTTTCATAGATCCCGTGCTTTGCTTTGGTCAGGATTTACCTGGATTACCGAAACCCTTTTCTTGTGCCAGTGAAGCCTAAGAAACAGTCCTAATGAGAGAACCAGGAACTCAAACAGATCATATTTATCCTGAATGTTCTGTCCAAAATGAAAAATTCATTTCAGAGGAGGCTCAAGATCTCTGAGAAGGGAAGTTTCACCAACTCTGTCATGTAGGGGCATCAATTCCGATTCTGTGTCAATTGTCCTACTTTCCCAGCTAGTAATTCTCTACATCAGAACGCCCACTCTCAACCGTTTCCTCTTTCAAAGGCAGTTGCTCTTAGAGTGTGCACATGGCACTTGGGGCCTGCTGGTCGTTGGCTACTGCCCTCTGTACCTTGGGTCTAACAGCTGCGGGGCATCAAGATGAGCACGTCTCTTGTTCTAGGACTTAATATAGTTTGGGGCACATGGTAAGCAATAATCACTTCTTTAGTTGATCCAAGTGTTGGATCTTTCTTAATTATTCTACTACCACAATTTACTTGTTCTAAGATTTGTCCCCCCCCCCATTTTAATATCTCTTAAGGTGGCACTCACCTTGCACTTGATGACATATCCTACTTTAACTGACAGCATTTCTCTTTCTTAGTCGAACATAAACTATAGTGCATCTTACACTTGATGAAAGCTAGGATGCAATTAAATACTCTATTATGGTTACGATTCTGATATTTGAAATCCTCCGGTAGCTCCCTGTGCCCCCACAGTGTAGTACCTCACCTCCTCGCCATAGTATACAAACCTTCTCACCCCCAGTGTTAACCCTGGGGCTCAGCCTCCATCCCCAGGTGATGCTGCCAGATCAGCTGTCGGTTGTCATGAACTTGCTGTAGTTTCCCGAATGCATTGTGCTGCCTCCTGGCACTTTGAAACTTGACACACTCATCCTCATTCTTCGCTTTGCCCTTGTCTATCACCTCCCCTGAAAATCTGTTCCTAAGTGGCTTTTCCCAGCTCCCACCTACCCTTGGCAGTCTATTATCTCCCTGTGGTAAAGCCTGTCACACTGCATCATGGACATGCCCGTTGTCCCCCTGAGAAGAGAAAAGGGACAATGAGGGACCCAGCATTTGCAGCTCTAGTGCAGAGCCCCATGCCTGGCTTGCAAGAAATGCCAGATCATGAAGACAAAAGGAGATCATCCTCTGGCTAAAACCAGCTCTTCTTTGCCTATCGCAGGATCTGGTCAATAAAGAGCAGCCAGTAATTATTGCTGTTTTTCTAGGGATTTTTACCCCATATATTTCCCAGGTCTTTACTCTTTTTGTAGCCCTTTAATTCAGGCTTCAACCACTTTTTAGTCAGATCAGGTGAAATCATTTTCCTTCCCATACCCTCGATGTATTTTGCAACTAGTAATTCTTTATTTAAACATCTTATTTACCCATTTGACAGACAGATCACAAGTAGGTAGAGAGGGAGGCAGAGAGAGAGGGGGGAAGCAGGCTCCCCGCTGAGCAGAGATCCCAATGTGGGGCTCCATCCCAGGACCCTGAAATCATGATCTGAGCCGAAGGCAGAGGCCTAAACCACTGAGCCAGCCAGGAGCCCCCATATCTGGTAATTTTTACCCAACGTGGATTTGCTGCATCAAATAGTTCCTTCTTCTTCAAATATAAATATATAAGTAAAGTGATCAAGTCACTCGCATGTCTTAGGAGAATGTCATACCTTTAGTAGCAAACTTGAAATCTTGGCCATTGGTTTTGATTTTTGTTTTGGTTAGATTTGGTTCGGTTTTTGTCATTTTAAAAATCCCTCCAGCCCTTGGCTCTGTCTGACCCGATTGCTTTCAGCTGATTCTGCAACAAAATTGTCCCGGCAGCGAAAAATCTCATTGTTTACAGTGGCGCCCCCTTCTGAACACTTTGTTAATAAAAAGCTTTTTTTGTTTGTTTGTTTTTGTTTTTTGGCTATGGTAAATGTGGAACAACAATGAGGTATTTCAAAGAGGTGAACCACAGATAAATTTCTCTAAGGGTGGGGTGAGGGTTACTCAAAAAGGAACTTGACAGGGCTATTAAAGATATCGACAATCATTATAACATAACGTGACTGATTGTTACCGCGCTCTTAACTGGGCAAACAGTTGTTGGCTTCCAAGAAAGACTAACATAGTTGAGATGGTTCTAGCGGCCTTCAAGCACAGAGTCTCATGAGGCAGGGTTTCTAGCCACTGGCTGTGCAAGGCATGAGGCCTGTTAGTGATTCTATTTTTTCCTCTGCAGAATAGGTCTTTCTGCAGTCCAGGTCCTTTCTACCCCAATAAATAATGTGGCGCTTCTCTCAGTGAGTTGTACTATTGGTTGAAAGAGCCAACTGTCTCTTTAAAAGGACTTTCGTTTAAATTCCTTAAAAAACAAGTCCTTTCAAAAGAATCTTTTTTCTTTATTTTTTATTTTTTATCCCATATGTTTACTCTGATCGTGGAACTTTGTCATTTTGACCTTCTCTGCTGATTAAATATTCTTCATCATCAGCACCTACTGCTCTCCTCTCCTGGTGGTCTATCCGGAAGGGGTCTTCTCTAGCTCTTCTAGCAGGAGATGGGCACTTCCCCTCTACCCCTGTTGCCAGACCAGCCTTACCTATCCTGCAGGGTCAGGTCGGCCTGGCCCTTTATTTGTTGCTCTCCTATGAGTGGTTAGATTTTCATAGATCCCGTGCTTTGCTTTGGTCAGGATTTACCTGGATTACCGAAACCCTTTTCTTGTGCCAGTGAAGCCTAAGAAACAGTCCTAATGAGAGAACCAGGAACTCAAACAGATCATATTTATCCTGAATGTTCTGTCCAAAATGAAAAATTCATTTCAGAGGAGGCTCAAGATCTCTGAGAAGGGAAGTTTCACCAACTCTTTCATGTCGGGGCATCAATTCCGATTCTGTGTCAATTGTCCTACTTTCCCAGCTAGTAATTCTCTACATCAGAACGCCCACTCTCAACCGTTTCCTCTTTCAAAGGCAGTTGCTCTTAGAGTGTGCACATGGCACTTGGGGCCTGCTGGTCGTTGGCTACTGCCCTCTGTACCTTGGGTCTAACAGCTGCGGGGCATCAAGATGAGCACGTCTCTTGTTCTAGGACTTAATATAGTTTGGGGCACATGGTAAGCAATAATCACTTCTTTAGTTGATCCAAGGGTTGGATCATTCTTAATTATTCTACTACCACAATTTACTTGTTCTAAGATTTGTCCCCCCCCCATTTTAATATCTCTTAAGGTGGCACTCACCTTGCACTTGATGACATATCCTACTTTAACTGACAGCATTTCTCTTTCTTAGTCGAACATAAACTATAGTGCATCTTACACTTGATGAAAGCTAGGATGCAATTAAATACTCTATTATGGTTACGATTCTGATATTTGAAATCCTCCGGTAGCTCCCTGTGCCCCCACAGTGTAGTACCTCACCTCCTCGCCATAGTATACAAACCTTCTCACCCCCAGTGTTAACCCCGGGGCTCAGCCTCCATCCCCAGGTGATGCTGCCAGATCAGCTGTCGGTTGTCATGAACTTGCTGTAGTTTCCCGAATGCACTGTGCTGCCTCCTGGCACTTTGAAACTTGACACACTCATCCTCATTCTTCGCTTTGCCCTTGTCTATCACCTCCCCTGAAAATCTGTTCCTAAGTGGCTTTTCCCAGCTCCCACCTACCCTTGGCAGTCTATTATCTCCCTGTGGTAAAGCCTGTCACACTGCATCATGGACATGCCCGTTGTCCCCCTGAGAAGAGAAAAGGGACAATGAGGGACCAAGCATTTGCAGCTCTAGTGCAGAGCCCCATGCCTGGCTTGCAGGAAATGCCAGATCATGAAGACAAACGGAGATCATCCTCTGGCTAAAACCAGCTCTTCTTTGCCTATCGCAGGATCTGGTCAATAAAGAGCAGCCAGTAATTATTGCTGTTTTTCTAGGGATTTTTACCCCATATATTTCCCAGGTCTTTCCTCTTTTTGTAGCCCTTTAATTCAGGCTTCAACCACTTCCTAGTCAGATCAGGTGAAATCATTTTCCTTCCCATACCCTCGATGTATTTCGCAACTAGTAATTCTTTATTTAAAGATCTTATTTACCCATTTGACAGACAGATCACAAGTAGGTAGAGAGGGAGGCAGAGAGAGAGGGGGGAAGCAGGCTCCCCGCTGAGCAGAGATCCCAATGTGGGGCTCCATCCCAGGACCCTGAAATCATGACCTGAGCCGAAGGCAGAGGCCTAAACCACTGAGCCACCCAGGAGCCCCCATATCTGGTAATTTTTACCCAACGTGGATTTGCTGCATCAAATAGTTCCTTCTTCTTCAAATATAAATATATAAGTAAAGTGATCAAGTCACTCGCATGTCTTAGGAGAATGTCATACCTTTAGTAGCAAACTTGAAATCTTGGCCATTGGTTTTGATTTTTGTTTTGGTTCGATTTGGTTCGGTTTTTGTCATTTTAAAAATCCCTCCAGCCCTTGGCTCTGTCTGACCCGATTGCTTTCAGCTGTTTCTGCAACAAAATTGTCCCGGCAGCGAAAACTCTCATTGTTTACAGTGGCGCCCACTTCTGAACACTTTGTTAATAAAAAGCTTTTTTTGTTTGTTTGTTTTTGTTTTTTGGCTATGGTAAATGTGGAACAACAATGAGGTATTTCAAAGAGGTGAACCACAGATAAATTTCTCTAAGGGTGGGGTGAGGGTTACTCAAAAAGGAACTTGACAGGGCTTTTAAAGATATCGACAATCATTATAACATAACGTGACTGATTGTTACCGCGCTCTTAACTGGGCAAACACTTGTTGGCTTCCAAGAAGACTAACATAGTTGAGATGGTTCTAGCGGCCTTCTAGCACAGGGTCTCCTGAGGCAGGGATTCTAGCCACTGGCTGTGCAAGGCATGAGGCCTCTTAGTGATTCTATTTTTTTCTCTGCAGAATAGGTCTTTCTACATTCCAGGTCCTTTCTACCCCCATAAATAATGTGGCGATTCTCTCAGTGAGTTGTACTATTGGTTGAAAGAGCCAACTGTCTCATTAAAAGGACTTTTGTTTAAATTCCTTAAAAAACAAGTCCGTTCACAAGAATCTTTTTTCTTTATTTTTTATTTTTTATCCCATATGTTTACTCTGATCGTGGAACTTTGTCATTTTTGACCTTCTCTGCTGATTAAAATATTCTTCATCTTCAGCAGCTACTGCTCTCCTCTCCTGGTGGTCTCTCCGGAAGGGGTCTTCTCTAGCTCTTCTAGCAGGGGATGGGCACTTCCCCTCTATCCCTGTTGCCAGACCAGCCTTACCTATCATGCAGGGTCAGGTCGGCCTGGCCCTTTATCTGTTGTTCTCCTCTGAGTGGTTAGATTTTCATAGATCCCGTGCTTTGCTTTTGTCAGGATTTATCTGGATTATCAAAACCCTTTTCTTGTGCCAGTGAAGCCTAAGAAACAATCCTAATGAGAGAACCAGGAACTCAAACAGATCATATTTATCCTGAATGTTCTGTCCAAAATGAAAAATTCATTTCAGAGGAGCCTCAAGATCTCTGAGAAGGGAAGTTTCACCAACTCTGTCATGTCGGGGCATCAATTCCGATTCTGTGTCAATTGTCCTACTTTCCCAGCTAGTAATTCTCTACATCAGAACGCCCACTCTCAACCGTTTCCTCTTTCAAAGGCAGTTGCTCTTAGAGTGTGCACATGGCACTTGGGGCCTGCTGGTCGTTGGCTACTGCCCTCTGTACCTTGGGTCTAACAGCTGCGGGGCATCAAGATGAGCACGTCTCTTGTTCTAGGACTTAATATAGTTTGGGGCACATGGTAAGCAATAATCACTTCTTTAGTTGATCCAAGGGTTGGATCATTCTTAATTATTCTACTACCACAATTTACTTGTTCTAAGATTTGCCCCCCCCCCATTTTAATATCTCTTAAGGTGGCCCTCACCTTGCACTTGATGACATATCCTACTTTAACTGACAGCATTTCTCTTTCTTAGTCGAACATAAACTATAGTGCATCTGACACTTGATGAAAGTTAGGATGCAATTAAATACTCTATTATGGTTACGATTCTGATATTTGAAATCCTCCGGTAGCTCCCTGTGCCCCCACAGTGTAGTACCTCACCTCCTCGCCATAGTATACAAACCTTCTCACCCCCAGTGTTAACCCCGGGGCTCAGCCTCCATCCCCAGGTGATGCTGCCAGATCAGCTGTCGGTTGTCATGAACTTGCTGTAGTTTCCCGAATGCACTGTGCTGCCTCCTGGCACTTTGAAACTTGACACACTCATCCTCATTCTTCGCTTTGCCCTTGTCTATCACCTCCCCTGAAAATCTGTTCCTAAGTGGCTTTTCCCAGCTCCCACCTACCCTTGGCAGTCTATTATCTCCCTGTGGTAAAGCCTGTCACACTGCATCATGGACATGCCCGTTGTCCCCCTGAGAAGAGAAAAGGGACAATGAGGGACCCAGCATTTGCAGCTCTAGTGCAGAGCCCCATGCCTGGCTTGCAGGAAATGCCAGATCATGAAGACAAACGGAGATCATCCTCTGGCTAAAACCAGCTCTTCTTTGCCTATCGCAGGATCTGGTCAATAAAGAGCAGCCAGTTATTATTGCTGTTTTTCTAGGGATTTTTAGCCCATATATTTCCCACGTCTTTACTCTTTTTGTAGCCCTTTAATTCAGGCTTCAACCACTTCCTAGACAGATCAGGTGAAATCATTTTCCTTCCCATACCCTCGATGTATTTCACATCTAGTAATTCTTTATTTAAAGATCTTATTTACCCATTTGACAGACAGATCCCAAGTAGGTAGAGAGGGAGGCAGAGAGAGAGGGGGGAAGCAGGCTCCCCGCTGAGCAGAGATCCCAATGTGGGGCTCCATCCCAGGACCCTGAAATCATGACCTGAGCCGAAGGCAGAGGCCTAAACCACTGAGCCACCCAGGAGCCCCCATATCTGGTAATTTTTACCCAACGTGGATTTGCTGCATCAAATAGTTCCTTCTTCATCAAATATAAATATATAAGTAAAGTGATCAAGTCACTCGCATGTCTTAGGAGAATGTCATACCTTTAGTAGCAAACTTGAAATCTTGGCCATTGGTTTTGATTTTTGTTTTGGTTAGATTTGGTTCGGTTTTTGTCATTTTAAAAATCCCTCCAGCCCTTGGCTCTGTCTGACCCGATTGCTTTCAGCTGTTTCTGCAAAAAAATTGTCCCGGCAGCGAAAACTCTCATTGTTTACAGTGGCGCCCCCTTCTGAACACTTTGTTAATAAAAAGCTTTTTTTGTTTGTTTGTTTTTGTTTTTTGGCTATGGTAAATGTGGAACAACAATGAGGTATTTCAAAGAGGTGAACCACAGATAAATTTCTCTAAGGGTGGGGTGAGGGTTACTCAAAAAGGAACTTGACAGGGCTTTTAAAGATATCGACAATCATTATAACATAACGTGACTCATTGTTACCGCGCTCTTAACTGGGCAAACACTTGTTGGCTTCCAAGAAAGACTAACATAGTTGAGATGGTTCTAGCGGCCTTCTAGCACAGGGTCTCATGAGGCAGGGATTCTAGCCACTGGCTGTGCAAGGCATGAGGCCTCTTAGTGATTCTATTTTTTCCTCTGCAGAATAGGTCTTTCTACATTCCAGGTCCTTTCTACACTCATAAATAATGTGGCGATTCTCTCAGTGAGTTGTACTATTGGCTGAAAGAGCCAACTGTCTCATTTAAAAGGACTTTTGTTTAAATTCCTTAAAAAACAAGTCCGTTCAAAAGAATCTTTTTTCTTTATTTTTTGTTTTTTATCCCATATGTTTACTCTGATCGTGGAACTTTGTCATTTTGACCTTCTCTGCTGATTAAAATATTCTTCATCTTCAGCAGCTACTGCTCTCCTCTCCTGGTGGTCTCTCCGGAAGGGGTCTTCTCTAGCTCTTCTAACAGGGGATGGGCACTTCCCCTCTACCCCTGTTGCCAGACCAGCCTTACCTATCCTTCAGGGTCAGGTCGGCCTGGCCCTTTATCTGTTGTTCTCCTCTGAGTGGTTAGATTTTCATAGATCCCGTGCTTTGCTTTTGTCAGGATTTATCTGGATTATCAAAATCCTTTTCTTGTGCCAGTGAAGCCTAAGAAACAGTCCTAATGAGAGAACCAGGAAATCAAACAGATCATATTTATCCTGAATGTTCTGTCCAAAATGAAAAATTCATTTCAGAGGAGCCTCAAGATCTCTGAGAAGGGAAGTTTCACCAACTCTGTCATGTAGGGGCATCAATTCCGATTCTGTGTCAATTGTCCTACTTTCCCAGCTAGTAATTCTCTACATCAGAACGCCCACTCTCAACCGTTTCCTCTTTCAAAGGCAGTTGCTCTTAGAGTGTGCACATGGCACTTGGGGCCTGCTGGTCGTTGGCTACTGCCCTCTGTACCTTGGGTCTAACAGCTGCGGGGCATCAAGATGAGCACGTCTCTTGTTCTAGGACTTAATATAGTTTGGGGCACATGGTAAGCAATAATCACTTCTTTAGTTGATCCAAGTGTTGGATCTTTCTTAATTATTCTACTACCACAATTTACTTGTTCTAAGATTTGTCCCCCCCCCATTTTAATATCTCTTAAGGTGGCCCTCACCTTGCACTTGATGACATATCCTACTTTAACTGACAGCATTTCTCTTTCTTAGTCGAACATAAACTATAGTGCATCTGACACTTGATGAAAGCTAGGATGCAATTAAATACTCTATTATGGTTACGATTCTGATATTTGAAATCCTCCGGTAGCTCCCTGTGCCCCCACAGTGTAGTACCTCACCTCCTCGCCATAGTATACAAACCTTCTCACCCCCAGTGTTAACCCCGGGGCTCAGCCTCCATCCCCAGGTGATGCTGCCAGATCAGCTGTCGGTTGTCATGAACTTGCTGTAGTTTCCCGAATGCACTGTGCTGCCTCCTGGCACTTTGAAACTTGACACACTCATCCTCATTCTTCGCTTTGCCCTTGTCTATCACCTCCCCTGAAAATCTGTTCCTAAGTGGCTTTTCCCAGCTCCCACCTACCCTTGGCAGTCTATTATCTCCCTGTGGTAAAGCCTGTCACACTGCATCATGGACATGCCCGTTGTCCCCCTGAGAAGAGAAAAGGGACAATGAGGGACCCAGCATTTGCAGCTCTAGTGCAGAGCCCCATGCCTGGCTTGCAGGAAATGCCAGATCATGAAGACAAACGGAGATCATCCTCTGGCTAAAACCAGCTCGTCTTTGCCTATCGCAGGATCTGGTCAATAAAGAGCAGCCAGTTATTATTGCTGTTTTTCTAGGGATTTTTAGCCCATATATTTCCCACGTCTTTACTCTTTTTGTAGCCCTTTAATTCATGCTTCAACCACTTTCTAGTCAAATCAGGTGAAATCATTTTCCTTCCCATACCCTCGATGTATTTCACATCTAGTAATTCTTTATTTAAAGATCTTATTTACCCATTTGACAGACAGATCCCAAGTAGGTAGAGAGGGAGGCAGAGAGAGAGGGGGGAAGCAGGCTCCCCGCTGAGCAGAGATCCCAATGTGGGGCTCCATCCCAGGACCCTGAAATCATGACCTGAGCCGAAGGCAGAGGCCTAAACCACTGAGCCACCCAGGAGCCCCCATATCTGGTAATTTTTACCCAACGTGGATTTGCTGCATCAAATAGTTCCTTCTTCATCAAATATAAATATATAAGTAAAGTGATCAAGTCACTCGCATGTCTTAGGAGAATGTCATACCTTTAGTAGCAAACTTGAAATCTTGGCCATTGGTTTTGATTTTTGTTTTGGTTAGATTTGGTTCGGTTTTTGTCATTTTAAAAATCCCTCCAGCCCTTGGCTCTGTCTGACCCGATTGCTTTCAGCTGTTTCTGCAAAAAAATTGTCCCGGCAGCGAAAACTCTCATTGTTTACAGTGGCGCCCCCTTCTGAACACTTTGTTAATAAAAAGCTTTTTTTGTTTGTTTGTTTTTGTTTTTTGGCTATGGTAAATGTGGAACAACAATGAGGTATTTCAAAGAGGTGAACCACAGATAAATTTCTCTAAGGGTGGGGTGAGGGTTACTCAAAAAGGAACTTGACAGGGCTTTTAAAGATATCGACAATCATTATAACATAACGTGACTGATTGTTACCGCGCTCTTAACTGGGCAAACACTTGTTGGCTTCCAAGAAGACTAACATAGTTGAGATGGTTCTAGCGGCCTTCTAGCACAGGGTCTCCTGAGGCAGGGATTCTAGCCACTGGCTGTGCAAGGCATGAGGCCTCTTAGTGATTCTATTTTTTCCTCTGCAGAATAGGTCTTTCTACATTCCAGGTCCTTTCTACCCCCATAAATAATGTGGCGATTCTCTCAGTGAGTTGTACTATTGGTTGAAAGAGCCAACTGTCTCATTAAAAGGACTTTTGTTTAAATTCCTTAAAAAACAAGTCCGTTCACAAGAATCTTTTTTCTTTATTTTTTATTTTTTATCCCATATGTTTACTCTGATCGTGGACTTTGTCATTTTTGACCTTCTCTGCTGATTAAAATATTCTTCATTTTCAGCAGCTACTGCTCTCCTCTCCTGGTGGTCTCTCCGGAAGGGGTCTTCTCTAGCTCTTCTAGCAGGGGATGGGCACTTCCCCTCTACCCCTGTTGCCAGAACAGCCTTACCTATCCTGCAGGGTCAGGTCGGCCTGGCCCTTTATCTGTTGTTCTCCTCTGAGTGGTTAGATTTTCATAGATCCCGTGCTTTGCTTTTGTCAGGATTTATCTGGATTATCAAAACCCTTTTCTTGTGCCAGTGAAGCCTAAGAAACAGTCCTAATGAGAGAACCAGGAACTCAAACAGATCATATTTATCCTGAATGTTCTGTCCAAAATGAAAAATTCATTTCAGAGGAGCCTCAAGATCTCTGAGAAGGGAAGTTTCACCAACTCTGTCATGTAGGGGCATCAATTCCGATTCTGTGTCAATTGTCCTACTTTCCCAGCTAGTAATTCTCTACATCAGAACACCCACTCTCAACCGTTTCCTCTTTCAAAGGCAGTTGCTCTTAGAGTGTGCACATGGCACTTGGGGCCTGCTGGTCGTTGGCTACTGCCCTCTGTACCTTGGGTCTAACAGCTGCGGGGCATCAAGATGAGCACGTCCCTTGTTCTTGGACTTAATATAGATTGGGGCACATGATAAGCAATAATCACTTCTTTAGTTGATCCAAGTGTTGGATCTTTCTTAATTATTCTACTACCACAATTTACTTGTTCTAAGATTTGTCCCCCCCCCATTTTAATATCTCTTAAGGTGGCCCTCACCTTGCACTTGATGACATATCCTACTTTAACTGACAGCATTTCTCTTTCTTAGTCGAACATAAACTATAGTGCATCTTACACTTGATGAAAGCTAGGATGCAATTAAATACTCTATTATGGTTACGATTCTGATATTTGAAATCCTCCGGTAGCTCCCTGTGCCCCCACAGTGTAGTACCTCACCTCCTCGCCATAGTATACAAACCTTCTCACCCCCAGTGTTAACCCCGGGGCTCAGCCTCCATCCCCAGGTGATGCTGCCAGATCAGCTGTCGGTTGTCATGAACTTGCTGTAGTTTCCCGAATGCACTGTGCTGCCTCCTGGCACTTTGAAACTTGACACACTCATCCTCATTCTTCGCTTTGCCCTTGTCTATCACCTCCCCTGAAAATCTGTTCCTAAGTGGCTTTTCCCAGCTCCCACCTACCCTTGGCAGTCTATTATCTCCCTGTGGTAAAGCCTGTCACACTGCATCATGGACATGCCCGTTGTCCCCCTGAGAAGAGAAAAGGGACAATGAGGGACCCAGCATTTGCAGCTCTAGTGCAGAGCCCCATGCCTGGCTTGCAGGAAATGCCAGATCATGAAGACAAACGGAGATCATCCTCTGGCTAAAACCAGCTCTTCTTTTCCTATCGCAGGATCTGGTCAATAAAGAGCAGCCAGTTATTATTGCTGTTTTTCTAGGGATTTTTAGCCCATATATTTCCCAGGTCTTTACTCTTTTTGTAGCCCTTTAATTCAGGCTTCAACCACTTCCTAGACAGATCAGGTGAAATCATTTTCCTTCCCATACCCTCGATGTATTTCACATCTAGTAATTCTTTATTTAAAGATCTTATTTACCCATTTGACAGACAGATCCCAAGTAGGTAGAGAGGGAGGCAGAGAGAGAGGGGGGAAGCAGGCTCCCGCTGAGCAGAGATCCCAATGTGGGGCTCCATCCCAGGACCCTGAAATCATGACCTGAGCCGAAGGCAGAGGCCTAAACCACTGAGCCACCCAGGAGCCCCCATATCTGGTAATTTTTACCCAACGTGGATTTGCTGCATCAAATAGTTCCTTCTTCTTCAAATATAAATATATAAGTAAAGTGATCAAGTCACTCACATGTCTTAGGAGAATGTCATACCTTTAGTAGCAAACTTGAAATCTTGGCCATTGGTTTTGATTTTTGTTTTGGTTCGATTTGGTTCGGTTTTTGTCATTTTAAAAATCCCTCCAGCCCTTGGCTCTGTCTGACCCGATTGCTTTCAGCTGTTTCTGCAAAAAAATTGTCCCGGCAGCGAAAACTCTCATTGTTTACAGTGGCGCCCCCTTCTGAACACTTTGTTAATAAAAAGCTTTTTTTGTTTGTTTGTTTTTGTTTTTTGGCTATGGTAAATGTGGAACAACAATGAGGTATTTCAAAGAGGTGAACCACAGATAAATTTCTCTAAGGCTGGGGTGAGGGTTACTCAAAAAGGAACTTGACAGGGCTTTTAAAGATATCGACAATCATTATAACATAACGTGACTGATTGTTACAGCGCTCTTAACTGGGCAAACACTTGTTGGCTTCCAAGAAAGACTAACATAGTTGAGATGGTTCTAGCGGCCTTCTAGCACAGGGTCTCATGAGGCAGGGATTCTAGCCACTGGCTGTGCAAGGCATGAGGCCTCTTAGTGATTCTATTTTTTCCTCTGCAGAATAGGTCTTTCTACATTCCAGGTCCTTTCTACCCCCATAAATAATGTGGCGATTCTCTCAGTGAGTTGTACTATTGGTTGAAAGAGCCAACTGTCTTATTAAAAGGACTTTTGTTTAAATTCCTTAAAAAAAAAGTCCGTTCAAAAGAATCTTTTTTCTTTATTTTTTGTTTTTTATCCCATATGTTTACTCTGATCGTGGAACTTTGTCATTTTGACCTTCTCTGCTGATTAAAATATTCTTCATCTTCAGCAGCTACTGCTCTCCTCTCCTGGTGGTCTCTACGGAAGGGGTCTTCTCTAGCTCTTCTAACAGGGGATGGGCACTTCCCCTCTACCCCTGTTGCCAGACCAGCCTTACCTATCCTGCAGGGTCAGGTCGGCCTGGCCCTTTATCTGTTGTTCTCCTCTGAGTGGTTAGATTTTCATAGATCCCGTGCTTTGCTTTTGGCAGGATTTACCTGGATTATCAAAACCCTTTTCTTGTGCCAGTGAAGCCTAAGAAACAGTCCTAATGAGAGAACCAGGAAATCAAACAGATCATATTTATCCTGAATGTTCTGTCCAAAATGAAAAATTCATTTCAGAGGAGCCTCAAGATCTCTGAGAAGGGAAGTTTCACCAACTCTGTCATGTAGGGGCATCAATTCCGATTCTGTGTCAATTGTCCTACTTTCCCAGCTAGTAATTCTCTACATCAGAACGCCCACTCTCAACCGTTTCCTCTTTCAAAGGCAGTTGCTCTTAGAGTGTGCACATGGCACTTGGGGCCTGCTGGTCGTTGGCTACTGCCCTCTGTACCTTGGGTCTAACAGCTGCGGGGCATCAAGATGAGCACGTCTCTTGTTCTAGGACTTAATATAGTTTGGGGCACATGATAAGCAATAATCACTTCTTTAGTTGATCCAAGTGTTGGATCTTTCTTAATTATTCTACTACCACAATTTACTTGTTCTAAGATTTGTCCCCCCCCCCCATTTTAATATCTCTTAAGGTGGCCCTCACCTTGCACTTGATGACATATCCTACTTTAACTGACAGCATTTCTCTTTCTTAGTCGAACATAAACTATAGTGCATCTTACACTTGATGAAAGCTAGGATGCAATTAAATACTCTATTATGGTTACGATTCTGATATTTGAAATCCTCCGGTAGCTCCCTGTGCCCCCACAGTGTAGTACCTCACCTCCTCGCCATAGTATACAAACCTTCTCACCCCCAGTGTTAACCCCGGGGCTCAGCCTCCATCCCCAGGTGATGCTGCCAGATCAGCTGTCGGTTGTCATGAACTTGCTGTAGTTTCCCGAATGCACTGTGCTGCCTCCTGTCACTTTGAAACTTGACACACTCATCCTCATTCTTCGCTTTGCCCTTGTCTATCACCTCCCCTGAAAATCTGTTCCTAAGTGGCTTTTCCCAGCTCCCACCTACCCTTGGCAGTCTATTATCTCCCTGTGGTAAAGCCTGTCACACTGCATCATGGACATGCCCATTGTCCCCCTGAGAAGAGAAAAGTGACAATGAGGGACCCAGCATTTGCAGCTCTAGTGCAGAGCCCCATGCCTGGCTTGCAGGAAATGCCAGATCATGAAGACAAACGGAGATCATCCTCTGGCTAAAACCAGCTCGTCTTTGCCTATCGCAGGATCTGGTCAATAAAGAGCAGCCAGTTATTATTGCTGTTTTTCTAGGGATTTTTAGCCCATATATTTCCCAGGTCTTTACTCGTTTTGTAGCCCTTTAATTCAGGCTTCAACCACTTCCTAGTCAGATCAGGTGAAATCATTTTCCTTCCCATACCCTCGATGTATTTCACATCTAGTAATTCTTTATTTAAAGATCTTATTTACCCATTTGACAGACAGATCACAAGTAGGTAGAGAGGGAGGCAGAGAGAGAGGGGGGAAGCAGGCTCCCCGCTGAGCAGAGATCCCAATGTGGGGCTCCATCCCAGGACCCTGAAATCATGACCTGAGCCGAAGGCAGAGGCCTAAACCACTGAGCCACCCAGGAGCCCCCATATCTGGTAATTTTTACCCAACGTGGATTTGCTGCATCAAATAGTTCCTTCTTCTTCAAATATAAATATATAAGTAAAGTGATCAAGTCACTCGCATGTCTTAGGAGAATGTCATACCTTTAGTAGCAAACTTGAAATCTTGGCCATTGGTTTTGATTTTTGTTTTGGTTAGATTTGGTTCGGTTTTTGTCATTTTAAAAATCCCTCCAGCCCTTGGCTCTGTCTGACCCGATTGCTTTCAGCTGTTTCTGCAACAAAATTGTCCCGGCAGCGAAAACTCTCATTGTTTACAGTGGCGCCCCCTTCTGAACACTTTGTTAATAAAAAGCTTTTTTTGTTTGTTTGTTTTTGTTTTTTGGCTATGGTAAATGTGGAACAACAATGAGGTATTTCAAAGAGGTGAACCACAGATAAATTTCTCTAAGGGTGGGGTGAGGGTTACTCAAAAAGGAACTTGACAGGGCTTTTAAAGATATCGACAATCATTATAACATAACGTGACTGATTGTTACCGCGCTCTTAACTGGGCAAACACTTGTTGGCTTCCAAGAAAGACTAACATAGTTGAGATGGTTCTAGCGGCCTTCTAGCACAGGGTCTCATGAGGCAGGGATTCTAGCCACTGGCTGTGCAAGGCATGAGGCCTCTTAGTGATTCTATTTTTTCCTCTGCAGAATAGGTCTTTCTACATTCCAGGTCCTTTCTACCCCCATAAATAATGTGGCGATTCTCTCAGTGAGTTGTACTATTGGTTGAAAGAGCCAACTGTCTCATTAAAAGGACTTTTGTTTAAATTCCTTAAAAAACAAGTCCGTTCAAAAGAATCTTTTTTCTTTATTTTTTATTTTTTATCCCATATGTTTACTCTGATCGTGGAACTTTGTCATTTTGACCTTCTCTGCTGATTAAAATATTCTTCACTTTCAGCAGCTACTGCTCTCCTCTCCTGGTGGTCTCTCCGGAAGGGGTCTTCTCTAGCTCTTCTAACAGGGGATGGGCACTTCCCCTCTACCCCTGTTGCCAGACCAGCCTTACCTATCCTGCAGGGTCAGGTCGGCCTGGCCCTTTATCTGTTGTTCTCCTCTGAGTGGTTAGATTTTCATAGATCCCGTGCTTTGCTTTTGGCAGGATTTACCTGGATTATCAAAACCCTTTTCTTGTGCCAGTGAAGCCTAAGAAACAGTCCTAATGAGAGAACCAGGAAATCAAACAGATCATATTTATCCTGAATGTTCTGTCCAAAATGAAAAATTCATTTCAGAGGAGCCTCAAGATCTCTGAGAAGGGAAGTTTCACCAACTCTGTCATGTAGGGGCATCAATTCCGATTCTGTGTCAATTGTCCTACTTTCCCAGCTAGTAATTCTCTACATCAGAACGCCCACTCTCAACCGTTTCCTCTTTCAAAGGCAGTTGCTCTTAGAGTGTGCACATGGCACTTGGGGCCTGCTGGTCGTTGGCTACTGCCCTCTGTACCTTGGGTCTAACAGCTGCGGGGCATCAAGATGAGCACGTCTCTTGTTCTAGGACTTAATATAGTTTGGGGCACATGGTAAGCAATAATCACTTCTTTAGTTGATCCAAGTGTTGGATCTTTCTTAATTATTCTACTACCACAATTTACTTGTTCTAAGATTTGTCCCCCCCCATTTTAATATCTCTTAAGGTGGCACTCACCTTGCACTTGATGACATATCCTACTTTAACTGACAGCATTTCTCTTTCTTAGTCGAACATAAACTATAGTGCATCTTACACTTGATGAAAGCTAGGATGCAATTAAATACTCTATTATGGTTACGATTCTGATATTTGAAATCCTCCGGTAGCTCCCTGTGCCCCCATAGTGTAGTACCTCACCTCCTCGCCATAGTATACAAACCTTCTCACCCCCAGTGTTAACCCCGGGGCTCAGCCTCCATCCCCAGGTGATGCTGCCAGATCAGCTGTCGGTTGTCATGAACTTGCTGTAGTTTCCCGAATGCACTGTGCTGCCTCCTGGCACTTTGAATCTTGACACACTCATCCTCATTCTTCGCTTTGCCCTTGTCTATCACCTCCCCTGAAAATCTGTTCCTAAGTGGCTTTTCCCAGCTCCCACCTACCCTTGGCAGTCTATTATCTCCCTGTGGTAAAGCCTGTCACACTGCATCATGGACATGCCCGTTGTCCCCCTGAGAAGAGAAAAGGGACAATGAGGGACCCAGCATTTGCAGCTCTAGTGCAGAGCCCCATGCCTGGCTTGCAGGAAATGCCAGATCATGAAGACAAACGGAGATCATCCTCTGGCTAAAACCAGCTCTTCTTTGCCTATCGCAGGATCTGGTCAATAAAGAGCAGCCAGTTATTATTGCTGTTTTTCTAGGGATTTTTAGCCCATATATTTCCCAGGTCTTTACTCTTTTTGTAGCCCTTTAATTCAGGCTTCAACCACTTCCTAGTCAGATCAGGTGAAATCATTTTCCTTCCCATACCCTCGATGTATTTCACATCTAGTAATTCTTTATTTAAAGATCTTATTTACCCATTTGACAGACAGATCACAAGGAGGTAGAGAGGGAGGCAGAGAGAGAGGGGGGAAGCAGGCTCCCCGCTGAGCAGAGATCCCAATGTGGGGCTCCATCCCAGGACCCTGAAATCATGACCTGAGCCGAAGGCAGAGGCCTAAACCACTGAGCCACCCAGGAGCCCCCATATCTGGTAATTTTTACCCAACGTGGATTTGCTGCATCAAATAGTTCCTTCTTCTTCAAATATAAATATATAAGTAAAGTGATCAAGTCACTCGCATGTCTTAGGAGAATGTCATACCTTTAGTAGCAAACTTGAAATCTTGGCCATTGGTTTTGATTTTTGATTTGGTTAGATTTGGTTCGGTTTTTGTCATTTTAAAAATCCCTCCAGCCCTTGGCTCTGTCTGACCCGATTGCTTTCAGCTGTTTCTGCAACAAAATTGTCCCGGCAGCGAAAACTCTCATTGTTTACAGTGGCGCCCCCTTCTGAACACTTTGTTAATAAAAAGCTTTGTTTGTTTGTTTGTTTTTGTTTTTTGGCTATGGTAAATGTGGAACAACAATGAGGTATTTCAAAGAGGTGAACCACAGATAAATTTCTCTAAGGCTGGGGTGAGGGTTACTCAAAAAGGAACTTGACAGGGCTTTTAAAGATATCGACAATCATTATAACATAACGTGACTGATTGTTACCGCGCTCTTAACTGGGCAAACACTTGTTGGCTTCCAAGAAAGACTAACATAGTTGAGATGGTTCTAGCGGCCTTCTAGCACAGGGTCTCATGAGGCAGGGATTCTAGCCACTGGCTGTGCAAGGCATGAGGCCTCTTAGTGATTCTATTTTTTCCTCTGCAGAATAGGTCTTTCTACATTCCAGGTCCTTTCTACCCCCATAAATAATGTGGCGATTCTCTCAGTGAGTTGTACTATTGGTTGAAAGAGCCAACTGTCTCATTAAAAGGACTTTTGTTTAAATTCCTTAAAAAACAAGTCCGTTCAAAAGAATCTTTTTTCTTTATTTTTTATTTTTTATCCCATATGTTTACTCTGATCGTGGAACTTTGTCATTTTTGACCTTCTCTGCTGATTAAAATATTCTTCATTTTCAGCAGCTACTGCTCTCCTCTCCTGGTGGTCTCTCCGGAAGGGGTCTTCTCTAGCTCTTCTAGCAGGGGATGGGCACTTCCCCTCTAACCCTGTTGCCAGACCAGCCTTACCTATCCTGCAGGGTCAGGTCGGCCTGGCCCTTTATCTGTTGTTCTCCTCTGAGTGGTTAGATTTTCATAGATCCCGTGCTTTGCTTTTGTCAGGATTTATCTGGATTATCAAAACCCTTTTCTTGTGCCAGTGAAGCCTAAGAAACAGTCCTAATGAGAGAACCAGGAAATCAAACAGATCATATTTATTCTGAATGTTCTGTCCAAAATGAAAAATTCATTTCAGAGGAGCCTCAAGGTCTCTGAGAAGCGAAGTTTCACCAACTCTGTCATGTAGGGGCATCAATTCCGATTCTGTGTCAATTGTCCTACTTTCCCAGCTAGTAATTCTCTACATCAGAACGCCCACTCTCAACCGTTTCCTCTTTCAAAGGCAGTTGCTCTTAGAGTGTGCACATGGCACTTGGGGCCTGCTGGTCGTTGGCTACTGCCCTCTGTACCTTGGGTCTAACAGCTGCGGGGCATCAAGATGAGCACGTCTCTTGTTCTAGGACTTAATATAGTTTGGGGCACATGGTAAGCAATAATCACTTCTTTAGTTGATCCAAGTGTTGGATCTTTCTTAATTATTCTACTACCACAATTTACTTGTTCTAAGATTTGCCCCCCCCCCCATTTTAATATCTCTTAAGGTGGCACTCACCTTGCACTTGATGACATATCCTACTTTAACTGACAGCATTTCTCTTTCTTAGTCGAACATAAACTATAGTGCATCTTACACTTGATGAAAGCTAGGATGCAATTAAATACTCTATTATGGTTACGATTCTGATATTTGAAAACCTCCGGTAGCTCCCTGTGCCCCCACAGTGTAGTACCTCACCTCCTCGCCATAGTATACAAACCTTCTCACCCCCAGTGTTAACCCCGGGGCTCAGCCTCCATCCCCAGGTGATGCTGCCAGATCAGCTGTCGGTTGTCATGAACTTGCTGTAGTTTCCCGAATGCACTGTGCTGCCTCCTGGCACTTTGAATCTTGACACACTCATCCTCATTCTTCGCTTTGCCCTTGTCTATCACCTCCCCTGAAAATCTGTTCCTAAGTGGCTTTTCCCAGCTCCCACCTACCCTTGGCAGTCTATTATCTCCCTGTGGTAAAGCCTGTCACACTGCATCATGGACATGCCCGTTGTCCCCCTGAGAAGAGAAAAGGGACAATGAGGGACCCAGCATTTGCAGCTCTAGTGCAGAGCCCCATGCCTGGCTTGCAGCAAATGCCAGATCATGAAGACAAACGGAGATCATCCTCTGGCTAAAACCAGCTCTTCTTTGCCTATCGCAGGATCTGGTCAATAAAGAGCAGCCAGTTATTATTGCTGTTTTTCTAGGGATTTTTAGCCCATATATTTCCCAGGTCTTTACTCTTTTTGTAGCCCTTTAATTCAGGCTTCAACCACTTCCTAGTCAGATCAGGTGAAATCATTTTCCTTCCCATACCCTCGATGTATTTCACATCTAGTAATTCTTTATTTAAAGATCTTATTTACCCATTTGACAGACAGATCACAAGGAGGTAGAGAGGGAGGCAGAGAGAGAGGGGGGAAGCAGGCTCCCCGCTGAGCAGAGATCCCAATGTGGGGCTCCATCCCAGGACCCTGAAATCATGACCTGAGCCGAAGGCAGAGGCCTAAACCACTGAGCCACCCAGGAGCCCCCATATCTGGTAATTTTTAACCAACGTGGATTTGCTGCATCAAATAGTTCCTTCTTCTTCAAATATAAATATATAAGTAAAGTGATCAAGTCACTCGCATGTCTTAGGAGAATGTCATACCTTTAGTAGCAAACTTGAAATCTTGGCCATTGGTTTTGATTTTTGATTTGGTTAGATTTGGTTCGGTTTTTGTCATTTTAAAAATCCCTCCAGCCCTTGGCTCTGTCTGACCCGATTGCTTTCAGCTGTTTCTGCAACAAAATTGTCCCGGCAGCGAAAACTCTCATTGTTTACAGTGGCGCCCCCTTCTGAACACTTTGTTAATAAAAAGCTTTGTTTGTTTGTTTGTTTTTGTTTTTTGGCTATGGTAAATGTGGAACAACAATGAGGTATTTCAAAGAGGTGAACCACAGATAAATTTCTCTAAGGCTGGGGTGAGGGTTACTCAAAAAGGAACTTGACAGGGCTTTTAAAGATATCGACAATCATTATAACATAACGTGACTGATTGTTACCGCGCTCTTAACTGGGCAAACACTTGTTGGCTTCCAAGAAAGACTAACATAGATGAGATGGTTCTAGCGGCCTTCTAGCACAGGGTCTCATGAGGCAGGGATTCTAGCCACTGGCTGTGCAAGGCATGAGGCCTCTTAGTGATTCTATTTTTTCCTCTGCAGAATAGGTCTTTCTACATTCCAGGTCCTTTCTACCCCCATAAATAATGTGGCGATTCTCTCAGTGAGTTGTACTATTGGTTGAAAGAGCCAACTGTCTCATTAAAAGGACTTTTGTTTAAATTCCTTAAAAAACAAGTCCGTTCAAAAGAATCTTTTTTCTTTATTTTTTATTTTTTATCCCATATGTTTACTCTGATCGTGGAACTTTGTCATTTTTGACCTTCTCTGCTGATTAAAATATTCTTCATTTTCAGCAGCTACTGCTCTCCTCTCCTGGTGGTCTCTCCGGAAGGGGTCTTCTCTAGCTCTTCTAGCAGGGGATGGGCACTTCCCCTCTAACCCTGTTGCCAGACCAGCCTTACCTATCCTGCAGGGTCAGGTCGGCCTGGCCCTTTATCTGTTGTTCTCCTCTGAGTGGTTAGATTTTCATAGATCCCGTGCTTTGCTTTTGTCAGGATTTATCTGGATTATCAAAACCCTTTTCTTGTGCCAGTGAAGCCTAAGAAACAGTCCTAATGAGAGAACCAGGAAATCAAACAGATCATATTTATTCTGAATGTTCTGTCCAAAATGAAAAATTCATTTCAGAGGAGCCTCAAGGTCTCTGAGAAGCGAAGTTTCACCAACTCTGTCATGTAGGGGCATCAATTCCGATTCTGTGTCAATTGTCCTACTTTCCCAGCTAGTAATTCTCTACATCAGAACGCCCACTCTCAACCGTTTCCTCTTTCAAAGGCAGTTGCTCTTAGAGTGTGCACATGGCACTTGGGGCCTGCTGGTCGTTGGCTACTGCCCTCTGTACCTTGGGTCTAACAGCTGCAGGGCATCAAGATGAGCACGTCTCTTGTTCTAGGACTTAATATAGTTTGGGGCACATGGTAAGCAATAATCACTTCTTTAGTTGATCCAAGTGTTGGATCTTTCTTAATTATTCTACTACCACAATTTACTTGTTCTAAGATTTGCCCCCCCCCCCATTTTAATATCTCTTAAGGTGGCACTCACCTTGCACTTGATGACATATCCTACTTTAACTGACAGCATTTCTCTTTCTTAGTCGAACATAAACTATAGTGCATCTTACACTTGATGAAAGCTAGGATGCAATTAAATACTCTATTATGGTTACGATTCTGATATTTGAAATCCTCCGGTAGCTCCCTGTGCCCCCACAGTGTAGTACCTCACCTCCTCGCCATAGTATACAAACCTTCTCACCCCCAGTGTTAACCCCGGGGCTCAGCCTCCATCCCCAGGTGATGCTGCCAGATCAGCTGTCGGTTGTCATGAACTTGCTGTAGTTTCCCGAATGCACTGTGCTGCCTCCTGGCACTTTGAATCTTGACACACTCATCCTCATTCTTCGCTTTGCCCTTGTCTATCACCTCCCCTGAAAATCTGTTCCTAAGTGGCTTTTCCCAGCTCCCACCTACCCTTGGCAGTCTATTATCTCCCTGTGGTAAAGCCTGTCACACTGCATCATGGACATGCCCGTTGTCCCCCTGAGAAGAGAAAAGGGACAATGAGGGACCCAGCATTTGCAGCTCTAGTGCAGAGCCCCATGCCTGGCTTGCAGGAAATGCCAGATCATGAAGACAAACGGAGATCATCCTCTGGCTAAAACCAGCTCTTCTTTGCCTATCGCAGGATCTGGTCAATAAAGAGCAGCCAGTTATTATTGCTGTTTTTCTAGGGATTTTTAGCCCATATATTTCCCAGGTCTTTACTCTTTTTGTAGCCCTTTAATTCAGGCTTCAACCACTTCCTAGTCAGATCAGGTGAAATCATTTTCCTTCCCATACCCTCGATGTATTTCACATCTAGTAATTCTTTATTTAAAGATCTTATTTACCCATTTGACAGACAGATCACAAGGAGGTAGAGAGGGAGGCAGAGAGAGAGGGGGGAAGCAGGCTCCCCGCTGAGCAGAGATCCCAATGTGGGGCTCCATCCCAGGACCCTGAAATCATGACCTGGGCCGAAGGCAGAGGCCTAAACCACTGAGCCACCCAGGAGCCCCCATATCTGGTAATTTTTACCCAACGTGGATTTGCTGCATCAAATAGTTCCTTCTTCTTCAAATATAAATATATAAGTAAAGTGATCAAGTCACTCGCATGTCTTAGGAGAATGTCATACCTTTAGTAGCAAACTTGAAATCTTGGCCATTGGTTTTGATTTTTGATTTGGTTAGATTTGGTTCGGTTTTTGTCATTTTAAAAATCCCTCCAGCCCTTGGCTCTGTCTGACCCGATTGCTTTCAGCTGTTTCTGCAACAAAATTGTCCCGGCAGCGAAAACTCTCATTGTTTACAGTGGCGCCCCCTTCTGAACACTTTGTTAATAAAAAGCTTTGTTTGTTTGTTTGTTTTTGTTTTTTGGCTATGGTAAATGTGGAACAACAATGAGGTATTTCAAAGAGGTGAACCACAGATAAATTTCTCTAAGGCTGGGGTGAGGGTTACTCAAAAAGGAACTTGACAGGGCTTTTAAAGATATCGACAATCATTATAACATAACGTGACTGATTGTTACCGCGCTCTTAACTGGGCAAACACTTGTTGGCTTCCAAGAAAGACTAACATAGTTGAGATGGTTCTAGCGGCCTTCTAGCACAGGGTCTCATGAGGCAGGGATTCTAGCCACTGGCTGTGCAAGGCATGAGGCCTCTTAGTGATTCTATTTTTTCCTCTGCAGAATAGGTCTTTCTACATTCCAGGTCCTTTCTACCCCCATAAATAATGTGGCGATTCTCTCAGTGAGTTGTACTATTGGTTGAAAGAGCCAACTGTCTCATTAAAAGGACTTTTGTTTAAATTCCTTAAAAAACAAGTCCGTTCAAAAGAATCTTTTTTCTTTATTTTTTATTTTTTATCCCATATGTTTACTCTGATCGTGGAACTTTGTCATTTTTGACCTTCTCTGCTGATTAAAATATTCTTCATTTTCAGCAGCTACTGCTCTCCTCTCCTGGTGGTCTCTCCGGAAGGGGTCTTCTCTAGCTCTTCTAGCAGGGGATGGGCACTTCCCCTCTAACCCTGTTGCCAGACCAGCCTTACCTATCCTGCAGGGTCAGGTCGGCCTGGCCCTTTATCTGTTGTTCTCCTCTGAGTGGTTAGATTTTCATAGATCCCGTGCTTTGCTTTTGTCAGGATTTATCTGGATTATCAAAACCCTTTTCTTGTGCCAGTGAAGCCTAAGAAACAGTCCTAATGAGAGAACCAGGAAATCAAACAGATCATATTTATTCTGAATGTTCTGTCCAAAATGAAAAATTCATTTCAGAGGAGCCTCAAGGTCTCTGAGAAGCGAAGTTTCACCAACTCTGTCATGTAGGGGCATCAATTCCGATTCTGTGTCAATTGTCCTACTTTCCCAGCTAGTAATTCTCTACATCAGAACGCCCACTCTCAACCGTTTCCTCTTTCAAAGGCAGTTGCTCTTAGAGTGTGCACATGGCACTTGGGGCCTGCTGGTCGTTGGCTACTGCCCTCTGTACCTTGGGTCTAACAGCTGCGGGGCATCAAGATGAGCACGTCTCTTGTTCTACGACTTAATATAGTTTGGGGCACATGGTAAGCAATAATCACTTCTTTAGTTGATCCAAGTGTTGGATCTTTCTTAATTATTCTACTACCACAATTTACTTGTTCTAAGATTTGCCCCCCCCCCATTTTAATATCTCTTAAGGTGGCACTCACCTTGCACTTGATGACATATCCTACTTTAACTGACAGCATTTCTCTTTCTTAGTCGAACATAAACTATAGTGCATCTTACACTTGATGAAAGCTAGGATGCAATTAAATACTCTATTATGGTTACGATTCTGATATTTGAAATCCTCCGGTAGCTCCCTGTGCCCCCACAGTGTAGTACCTCACCTCCTCGCCATAGTATACAAACCTTCTCACCCCCAGTGTTAACCCCGGGGCTCAGCCTCCATCCCCAGGTGATGCTGCCAGATCAGCTTTCGGTTGTCTTGAACTTGCTGTAGTTTCCCGAATGCACTGTGCTGCCTCCTGGCACTTTGAATCTTGACACACTCATCCTCATTCTTCGCTTTGCCCTTGTCTATCACCTCCCCTGAAAATCTGTTCCTAAGTGGCTTTTCCCAGCTCCCACCTACCCTTGGCAGTCTATTATCTCCCTGTGGTAAAGCCTGTCACACTGCATCATGGACATGCCCGTTGTCCCCCTGAGAAGAGAAAAGGGACAATGAGGGACCCAGCATTTGCAGCTCTAGTGCAGAGCCCCATGCCTGGCTTGCAGGAAATGCCAGATCATGAAGACAAACGGAGATCATCCTCTGGCTAAAACCAGCTCTTCTTTGCCTATCGCAGGATCTGGTCAATAAAGAGCAGCCAGTTATTATTGCTGTTTTTCTAGGGATTTTTAGCCCATATATTTCCCAGGTCTTTACTCTTTTTGTAGCCCTTTAATTCAGGCTTCAACCACTTCCTAGTCAGATCAGGTGAAATCATTTTCCTTCCCATACCCTCGATGTATTTCACATCTAGTAATTCTTTATTTAAAGATCTTATTTACCCATTTGACAGACAGATCACAAGGAGGTAGAGAGGGAGGCAGAGAGAGAGGGGGGAAGCAGGCTCCCCGCTGAGCAGAGATCCCAATGTGGGGCTCCATCCCAGGACCCTGAAATCATGACCTGAGCCGAAGGCAGAGGCCTAAACCACTGAGCCACCCAGGAGCCCCCATATCTGGTAATTTTTACCCAACGTGGATTTGCTGCATCAAATAGTTCCTTCTTCTTCAAATATAAATATATAAGTAAAGTGATCAAGTCACTCGCATGTCTTAGGAGAATGTCATACCTTTAGTAGCAAACTTGAAATCTTGGCCATTGGTTTTGATTTTTGATTTGGTTAGATTTGGTTCGGTTTTTGTCATTTTAAAAATCCCTCCAGCCCTTGGCTCTGTCTGACCCGATTGCTTTCAGCTGTTTCTGCAACAAAATTGTCCCGGCAGCGAAAACTCTCATTGTTTACAGTGGCGCCCCCTTCTGAACACTTTGTTAATAAAAAGCTTTGTTTGTTTGTTTGTTTTTGTTTTTTGGCTATGGTAAATGTGGAACAACAATGAGGTATTTCAAAGAGGTGAACCACAGATAAATTTCTCTAAGGCTGGGGTGAGGGTTACTCAAAAAGGAACTTGACAGGGCTTTTAAAGATATCGACAATCATTATAACATAACGTGACTGATTGTTACAGCGCTCTTAACTGGGCAAACACTTGTTGGCTTCCAAGAAAGACTAACATAGATGAGATGGTTCTAGCGGCCTTCTAGCACAGGGTCTCATGAGGCAGGGATTCTAGCCACTGGCTGTGCAAGGCATGAGGCCTCTTAGTGATTCTATTTTTTCCTCTGCAGAATAGGTCTTTCTACATTCCAGGTCCTTTCTACCCCCATAAATAATGTGGCGATTCTCTCAGTGAGTTGTACTATTGGTTGAAAGAGCCAACTGTCTCATTAAAAGGACTTTTGTTTAAATTCCTTAAAAAACAAGTCCGTTCAAAAGAATCTTTTTTCTTTATTTTTTATTTTTTATCCCATATGTTTACTCTGATCGTGGAACTTTGTCATTTTTGACCTTCTCTGCTGGTTAAAATATTCTTCATTTTCAGCAGCTACTGCTCTCCTCTCCTGGTGGTCTCTCCGGAAGGGGTCTTCTCTAGCTCTTCTAGCAGGGGATGGGCACTTCCCCTCTAACCCTGTTGCCAGACCAGCCTTACCTATCCTGCAGGGTCAGGTCGGCCTGGCCCTTTATCTGTTGTTCTCCTCTGAGTGGTTAGATTTTCATAGATCCCGTGCTTTGCTTTTGTCAGGATTTATCTGGATTATCAAAACCCTTTTCTTGTGCCAGTGAAGCCTAAGAAACAGTCCTAATGAGAGAACCAGGAAATCAAACAGATCATATTTATTCTGAATGTTCTGTCCAAAATGAAAAATTCATTTCAGAGGAGCCTCAAGGTCTCTGAGAAGCGAAGTTTCACCAACTCTGTCATGTAGGGGCATCAATTCCGATTCTGTGTCAATTGTCCTACTTTCCCAGCTAGTAATTCTCTACATCAGAACGCCCACTCTCAACCGTTTCCTCTTTCAAAGGCAGTTGCTCTTAGAGTGTGCACATGGCACTTGGGGCCTGCTGGTCGTTGGCTACTGCCCTCTGTACCTTGGGTCTAACAGCTGCGGGGCATCAAGATGAGCACGTCTCTTGTTCTAGGACTTAATATAGTTTGGGGCACATGGTAAGCAATAATCACTTCTTTAGTTGATCCAAGTGTTGGATCTTTCTTAATTATTCTACTACCACAATTTACTTGTTCTAAGATTTGCCCCCCCCCATTTTAATATCTCTTAAGGTGGCACTCACCTTGCACTTGATGACATATCCTACTTTAACTGACAGCATTTCTCTTTCTTAGTCGAACATAAACTATAGTGCATCTTACACTTGATGAAAGCTAGGATGCAATTAAATACTCTATTATGGTTACGATTCTGATATTTGAAATCCTCCGGTAGCTCCCTGTGCCCCCACAGTGTAGTACCTCACCTCCTCGCCATAGTATACAAACCTTCTCACCCCCAGTGTTAACCCCGGGGCTCAGCCTCCATCCCCAGGTGATGCTGCCAGATCAGCTGTCGGTTGTCATGAACTTGCTGTAGTTTCCCGAATGCACTGTGCTGCCTCCTGGCACTTTGAAACTTGACACACTCATCCTCATTCTTCGCTTTGCCCTTGTCTATCACCTCCCCTGAAAATCTGTTCCTAAGTGGCTTTTCCCAGCTCCCACCTACCCTTGGCAGTCTATTATCTCCCTGTGGTAAAGCCTGTCACACTGCATCATGGACATGCCCGTTGTCCCCCTGAGAAGAGAAAAGGGACAATGAGGGACCCAGCATTTGCAGCTCTAGTGCAGAGCCCCATGCCTGGCTTGCAGGAAATGCCAGATCATGAAGACAAACGGAGATCATCCTCTGGCTAAAACCAGCTCTTCTTTGCCTATCGCAGGATCTGGTCAATAAAGAGCAGCCAGTTATTATTGCTGTTTTTCTAGGGATTTTTAGCCCATATATTTCCCAGGTCTTTACTCTTTTTGTAGCCCTTTAATTCAGGCTTCAACCACTTCCTAGTCAGATCAGGTGAAATCATTTTCCTTCCCATACCCTCGATGTATTTCACATCTAGTAATTCTTTATTTAAAGATCTTATTTACCCATTTGACAGACAGATCACAAGTAGGTAGAGAGGGAGGCAGAGAGAGAGGGGGGAAGCAGGCTCCCCGCTGAGCAGAGATCCCAATGTGGGGCTCCATCCCAGGACCCTGAAATCATGACCTGAGCCGAAGGCAGAGGCCTAAACCACTGAGCCACCCAGGAGCCCCCATATCTGGTAATTTTTACCCAACGTGGATTTGCTGCATCAAATAGTTCCTTCTTCTTCAAATATAAATATATAAGTAAAGTGATCAAGTCACTCGCATGTCTTAGGAGAATGTCATACCTTTAGTAGCAAACTTGAAATCTTGGCCATTGGTTTTGATTTTTGTTTTGGTTAGATTTGGTTCGGTTTTTGTCATTTTAAAAATCCCTCCAGCCCTTGGCTCTGTCTGACCCGATTGCTTTCAGCTGTTTCTGCAACAAAATTGTCCCGGCAGCGAAAACTCTCATTGTTTACAGTGGCGCCCCCTTCTAAAACACTTTGTTAATAAAAAGCTTTTTTTGTTTGTTTGTTTTTGTTTTTTGGCTATGGTAAATGTGGAACAACAATGAGGTATTTCAAAGAGGTGAACCACAGATAAATTTCTCTAAGGCTGGGGTGAGGGTTACTCAAAAAGGAACTTGACAGGGCTTTTAAAGATATCGACAATCATTATAACATAACGTGACTGATTGTTACCGCGCTCTTAACTGGGCAAACACTTGTTGGCTTCCAAGAAAGACTAACATAGTTGAGATGGTTCTAGCGGCCTTCTAGCACAGGGTCTCATGAGGCAGGGATTCTAGCCACTGGCTGTGCAAGGCATGAGGCCTCTTAGTGATTCTATTTTTTCCTCTGCAGAATAGGTCTTTCTACATTCCAGGTCCTTTCTACCCCCATAAATAATGTGGCGATTCTCTCAGTGAGTTGTACTATTGGTTGAAAGAGCCAACTGTCTCATTAAAAGGACTTTTGTTTAAATTCCTTAAAAAACAAGTCTGTTCAAAAGAATCTTTTTTCTTTATTTTTTATTTTTTATCCCATATGTTTACTCTGATCGTGGAACTTTGTCATTTTTGACCTTCTCTGCTGATTAAAATATTCTTCATCATCAGCAGCTACTGCTCTCCTCTCCTGGTGGTCTCTCCGGAAGGGGTCTTCTCTAGCTCTTCTAGCAGGGGATGGGCACTTCCCCTCTACCCCTGTTGCCAGACCAGCCTTACCTATCCTGCAGGGTCAGGTCGGCCTGGCCCTTTATCTGTTGTTCTCCTCTGAGTGGTTAGATTTTCATAGATCCCGTGCTTTGCTTTTGTCAGGATTTACCTGGATTATCAAAACCCTTTTCTTGTGCCAGTGAAGCCTAAGAAACAGTCCTAATGAGAGAACCAGGAAATCAAACAGATCATATTTATCCTGAATGTTCTGTCCAAAATGAAAAATTCATTTCAGAGGAGCCTCAAGATCTCTGAGAAGGGAAGTTTCACCAACTCTGTCATGTAGGGGCATCAATTCCGATTCTGTGTCAATTGTCCTACTTTCCCAGCTAGTAATTCTCTACATCAGAACGCCCACTCTCAACCGTTTCCTCTTTCAAAGGCAGTTGCTCTTAGAGTGTGCACATGGCACTTGGGGCCTGCTGGTCGTTGGCTACTGCCCTCTGTACCTTGGGTCTAACAGCTGCGGGGCATCAAGATGAGCACGTCTCTTGTTCTAGGACTTAATATAGTTTGGGGCACATGGTAAGCAATAATCACTTCTTTAGTTGATCCAAGTGTTGGATCTTTCTTAATTATTCTACTACCACAATTTACTTGTTCTAAGATTTGTCCCCCCCCCCCATTTTAATATCTGATAAGGTGGCACTCACATTGCACTTGATGACATATCCTACTTTAACTGACAGCATTTCTCTTTCTTAGTCGAACATAAACTATAGTGCATCTTACACTTGATGAAAGCTAGGATGCAATTAAATACTCTATTATGGTTACGATTCTGATATTTGAAATCCTCCGGTAGCTCCCTGTGCCCCCACAGTGTAGTACCTCACCTCCTCGCCATAGTATACAAACCTTCTCACCCCCAGTGTTAACCCCGGGGCTCAGCCTCCATCCCCAGGTGATGCTGCCAGATCAGCTGTCGGTTGTCATGAACTTGCTGTAGTTTCCCGAATGCACTGTGCTGCCTCCTGGCACTTTGAAACTTGACACACTCATCCTCATTCTTCGCTTTGCCCTTGTCTATCACCTCCCCTGAAAATCTGTTCCTAAGTGGCTTTTCCCAGCTCCCATCTACCCTTGGCAGTCTATTATCTCCCTGTGGTAAAGCCTGTCACACTGCATCATGGACATGCCCGTTGTCCCCCTGAGAAGAGAAAAGGGACAATGAGGGACCCAGCATTTGCAGCTCTAGTGCAGAGCCCCATGCCTGGCTTGCAGGAAATGCCAGATCATGAAGACAAACGGAGATCATCCTCTGGCTAAAACCAGCTCTTCTTTGCCTATCGCAGGATCTGGTCAATAAAGAGCAGCCAGTTATTATTGCTGTTTTTCTAGGGATTTTTAGCCCATATATTTCCCAGGTCTTTACTCTTTTTGTAGCCCTTTAATTCAGGCTTCAACCACTTCCTAGACAGATCAGGTGAAATCATTTTCCTTCCCATACCCTCGATGTATTTCACATCTAGTAATTCTTTATTTAAAGATCTTATTTACCCATTTGACAGACAGATCACAAGTAGGTAGAGAGGGAGGCAGAGAGAGAGGGGGGAAGCAGGCTCCCCACTGAGCAGAGATCCCAATGTGGGGCTCCATCCCAGGACCCTGAATTCATGACCTGAGCCGAAGGCAGAGGCCTAAACCACTGAGCCACCCAGGAGCCCCCATATCTGGTAATTTTTACCCAACGTGGATTTGCTGCATCAAATAGTTCCTTCTTCTTCAAATATAAATATATAAGTAAAGTGATCAAGTCACTCGCATGTCTTAGGAGAATGTCATACCTTTAGTAGCAAACTTGAAATCTTGGCCATTGGTTTTGATTTTTGTTTTGGTTCGATTTGGTTCGGTTTTTGTCATTTTAAAAATCCCTCCAGCCCTTGGCTCTGTCTGACCCGATTGCTTTCAGCTGATTCTGCAACAAAATTGTCCCGGCAGCGAAAACTCTCATTGTTTACAGTGGCGCCCCCTTCTGAACACTTTGTTAATAAAAAGCTTTTTTTCTTTGTTTGTTTTTGTTTTTTGGCTATGGTAAATGTGGAACAACAATGAGGTATTTCAAAGAGGTGAACCACAGATAAATTTCTCTAAGGGTGGGGTGAGGGTTACTCAAAAAGGAACTTGACAGGTCTTTAAAAGATATCGACAATCATTATAACAAACGTGACTGATTGTTACCGCGCTCTTAACTGGGCAAACACTTGTTGGCTTCCAAGAAAGACTAACATAGTTGAGATGGTTCTAGCGGCCTTCTAGCACAGGGTCTCATGAGGCAGGGATTCTAGCCACTGGCTGTGCAAGGCATGAGGCCTCTTAGTGATTCTATTTTTTCCTCTGCAGAATAGGTCTTTTTACATTCCAGGTCCTTTCTACCCCCATAAATAATGTGGCGATTCTCTCAGTGAGTTGTACTATTGGTTGAAACAGCCAACTGTCTCATTTAAAGGATTTTGTTTAAATTCCTTAAAAAACAAGTCCGTTCAAAAGAATCTTTTTCCTTTATTTTTTATTTTTTATCCCATATGTTTACTCTGATCGTGGAACTTTGTCATTTTTGACCTTCTCTGCTGATTAAAATATTCTTCATCTTCAGCAGCTACTTCTCTCCTCTCCTGGTGGTCTCTCCGGAAGGGGTCTTCTCTAGCTCTTCTAGCAGGGGATGGGCACTTCCCCTCTACCCCTGTTGCCAGACCAGCCTTACCTATCCTGCAGGGTCAGGTCGGCCTGGCCCTTTATCTGTTGTTCTCCTCTGAGTGGTTAGATTTTCATAGATCCCGTGCTTTGCTTTTGTCAGGATTTACCTGGATTATCAAAACCCTTTTCTTGTGCCAGTGAAGCCTAAGAAACAGTCCTAATGAGAGAACCAGGAAATCAAACAGATCATATTTATCCTGAATGTTCTGTCCAAAATGAAAAATTCATTTCAGAGGAGCCTCAAGATCTCTGAGAAGGGAAGTTTCACCAACTCTGTCATGTAGGGGCATCAATTCCGATTCTGTGTCAATTGTCCTACTTTCACAGCTAGTAATTCTCTACATCAGAACGCCCACTCTCAACCGTTTCCTCTTTCAAAGGCAGTTGCTCTTAGAGTGTGCACCTGGCACTTGGGGCCTGCTGGTCGTTGGCTACTGCCCTCTGTACCTTGGGTCTAACAGCTGCGGGGCATCAAGATGAGCACGTCTCTTGTTCTAGGACTTAATATAGTTTGGGGCACATGATAAGCAATAATCACTTCTTTAGTTGATCCAAGTGTTGGATCTTTCTTAATTATTCTACTACCACAATTTACTTGTTCTAAGATTTGTCCCCCCCCCCATTTTAATATCTCTTAAGGTGGCACTCACCTTGCACTTGATGACATATCCTACTTTAACTGACAGCATTTCTCTTTCTTAGTCGAACATAAACTATAGTGCATCTTACACTTGATGAAAGCTAGGATGCAATTAAATACTCTATTATGGTTACGATTCTGATATTTGAAATCCTCCGGTAGCTCCCTGTGCCCCCACAGTGTAGTACCTCACCTCCTCGCCATAGTATACAAACCTTCTCACCCCCAGTGTTAACCCCGGGGCTCAGCCTCCATCCCCAGGTGATGCTGCCAGATCAGCTGTCGGTTGTCATGAACTTGCTGTAGTTTCCCGAATGCACTGTGCTGCCTCCTGGCACTTTGAAACTTGACACACTCATCCTCATTCTTCGCTTTGCCCTTGTCTATCACCTCCCCTGAAAATCTGTTCCTAAGTGGCTTTTCCCAGCTCCCACCTACCCTTGGCAGTCTATTATCTCCCTGTGGTAAAGCCTGTCACACTGCATCATGGACATGCCCGTTGTCCCCCTGAGAAGAGAAAAGGGACAATGAGGGACCCAGCATTTGCAGCTCTAGTGCAGAGCCCCATGCCTGGCTTGCAGGAAATGCCAGATCATGAAGACAAACGGAGATCATCCTCTGGCTAAAACCAGCTCTTCTTTGCCTATCGCAGGATCTGGTCAATAAAGAGCAGCCAGTTATTATTGCTGTTTTTCTAGGGATTTTTAGCCCATATATTTCCCAGGTCTTTACTCTTTTTGTAGCCCTTTAATTCAGGCTTCAACCACTTCCTAGTCAGATCAGGTGAAATCATTTTCCTTCCCATACCCTCGATGTATTTCACATCTAGTAATTCTTTATTTAAAGATCTTATTTACCCATTTGACAGACAGATCACAAGTAGGTAGAGAGGGAGGCAGAGAGAGAGGGGGGAAGCAGGCTCCCTGCTGAGCAGAGATCCCAATGTGGGGCTCCATCCCAGGACCCTGAAATCATGACCTGAGCCGAAGGCAGAGGCCTAAACCACTGAGCCACCCAGGAGCCCCCATATCTGGTAATTTTTACCCAACGTGGATTTGCTGCATCAAATAGTTCCTTCTTCTTCAAATATAAATATATAAGTAAAGTGATCAAGTCACTCGCATGTCTTAGGAGAATGTCATACCTTTAGTAGCAAACTTGAAATCTTGGCCATTGGTTTTGATTTTTGTTTTGGTTAGATTTGGTTCGGTTTTTGTCATTTTAAAAATCCCTCCAGCCCTTGGCTCTGTCTGACCCGATTGCTTTCAGCTGTTTCTGCAACAAAATTGTCCCGGCAGCGAAAACTCTCATTGTTTACAGTGGCGCCCCCTTCTAAAACACTTTGTTAATAAAAAGCTTTTTTTGTTTGTTTGTTTTTGTTTTTTGGCTATGGTAAATGTGGAACAACAATGAGGTATTTCAAAGAGGTGAACCACAGATAAATTTCTCTAAGGCTGGGGTGAGGGTTACTCAAAAAGGAACTTGACAGGGCTTTTAAAGATATCGACAATCATTATAACATAACGTGACTGATTGTTACCGCGCTCTTAACTGGGCAAACACTTGTTGGCTTCCAAGAAAGACTAACATAGTTGAGATGGTTCTAGCGGCCTTCTAGCACAGGGTCTCATGAGGCAGGGATTCTAGCCACTGGCTGTGCAAGGCATGAGGCCTCTTAGTGATTCTATTTTTTCCTCTGCAGAATAGGTCTTTCTACATTCCAGGTCCTTTCTACCCCCATAAATAATGTGGCGATTCTCTCAGTGAGTTGTACTATTGGTTGAAAGAGCCAACTGTCTCATTAAAAGGACTTTTGTTTAAATTCCTTAAAAAACAAGTCTGTTCAAAAGAATCTTTTTTCTTTATTTTTTATTTTTTATCCCATATGTTTACTCTGATCGTGGAACTTTGTCATTTTTGACCTTCTCTGCTGATTAAAATATTCTTCATCATCAGCAGCTACTGCTCTCCTCTCCTGGTGGTCTCTCCGGAAGGGGTCTTCTCTAGCTCTTCTAGCAGGGGATGGGCACTTCCCCTCTACCCCTGTTGCCAGACCAGCCTTACCTATCCTGCAGGGTCAGGTCGGCCTGGCCCTTTATCTGTTGTTCTCCTCTGAGTGGTTAGATTTTCATAGATCCCGTGCTTTGCTTTTGTCAGGATTTACCTGGATTATCAAAACCCTTTTCTTGTGCCAGTGAAGCCTAAGAAACAGTCCTAATGAGAGAACCAGGAAATCAAACAGATCATATTTATCCTGAATGTTCTGTCCAAAATGAAAAATTCATTTCAGAGGAGCCTCAAGATCTCTGAGAAGGGAAGTTTCACCAACTCTGTCATGTAGGGGCATCAATTCCGATTCTGTGTCAATTGTCCTACTTTCCCAGCTAGTAATTCTCTACATCAGAACGCCCACTCTCAACCGTTTCCTCTTTCAAAGGCAGTTGATCTTAGAGTGTGCACATGGCACTTGGGGCCTGCTGGTCGTTGGCTACTGCCCTCTGTACCTTGGGTCTAACAGCTGCGGGGCATCAAGATGAGCACGTCTCTTGTTCTAGGACTTAATATAGTTTGGGGCACATGGTAAGCAATAATCACTTCTTTAGTTGATCCAAGTGTTGGATCTTTCTTAATTATTCTACTACCACAATTTACTTGTTCTAAGATTTGTCCCCCCCCCCCATTTTAATATCTGATAAGGTGGCACTCACCTTGCACTTGATGACATATCCTACTTTAACTGACAGCATTTCTCTTTCTTAGTCGAACATAAACTATAGTGCATCTTACACTTGATGAAAGCTAGGATGCAATTAAATACTCTATTATGGTTACGATTCTGATATTTGAAATCCTCCGGTAGCTCCCTGTGCCCCCACAGTGTAGTACCTCACCTCCTCGCCATAGTATACAAACCTTCTCACCCCCAGTGTTAACCCCGGGGCTCAGCCTCCATCCCCAGGTGATGCTGCCAGATCAGCTGTCGGTTGTCATGAACTTGCTGTAGTTTCCCGAATGCACTGTGCTGCCTCCTGGCACTTTGAAACTTGACACACTCATCCTCATTCTTCGCTTTGCCCTTGTCTATCACCTCCCATGAAAATCTGTTCCTAAGTGGCTTTTCCCAGCTCCCACCTACCCTTGGCAGTCTATTATCTCCCTGTGGTAAAGCCTGTCACACTGCATCATGGACATGCCCGTTGTCCCCCTGAGAAGAGAAAAGGGACAATGAGGGACCCAGCATTTGCAGCTCTAGTGCAGAGCCCCATGCCTGGTTTGCAGGAAATGCCAGATCATGAAGACAAACGGAGATCATCCTCTGGCTAAAACCAGCTCGTCTTTGCCTATCGCAGGATCTGGTCAATAAAGAGCAGCCAGTTATTATTGCTGTTTTTCTAGGGATTTTTAGCCCATATATTTCCCAGGTCTTTACTCGTTTTGTAGCCCTTTAATTCAGGCTTCAACCACTTCCTAGTCAGATCAGGTGAAATCATTTTCCTTCCCATACCCTCGATGTATTTCACATCTAGTAATTCTTTATTTAAAGATCTTATTTACCCATTTGACAGACAGATCCCAAGTAGGTAGAGAGGGAGGCAGAGAGAGAGGGGGGAAGCAGGCTCCACGCTGAGCAGAGATCCCAATGTGGGGCTCCATCCCAGGACTTTGAATTCATGACCTGAGCCGAAGGCAGAGGCCTAAACCACTGAGCCACCCAGGAGCCCCCATATCTGGTAATTTTTACCCAACGTGGATTTGCTGCATCAAAGAGTTCCTTCTTCTTCAAATATAAATATATAAGTAAAGTGATCAAGTCACTCGCATGTCTTAGGAGAATGTCATACCTTTAGTAGCAAACTTGAAATCTTGGCCATTGGTTTTGATTTTTGTTTTGGTTAGATTTGGTTCGGTTTTTGTCATTTTAAAAATCCCTCCAGCCCTTGGCTCTGTCTGACCCGATTGCTCTCAGCTGTTTCTGCAACAAAATTGTCCCGGCAGCGAAAACTCTCATTGTTTACAGTGGCGCCCCCTTCTGAACACTTTGTTAATAAAAAGATTTGTTTGTTTGTTTGTTTTTGTTTTTTGGCTATGGTAAATGTGGAACAACAATGAGGTATTTCAAAGAGGTGAACCACAGATAAATTTCTCTAAGGGTGGGGTGAGGGTTACTCAAAAAGGAACTTGACAGGGCTTTTAAAGATATCGACAATAATTATAACATAACGTGACTCATTGTTACCGCGCTCTTAACTGGGCAAACACTTGTTGGCTTCCAAGAAAGACTAACATAGTTGAGATGGTTCTAGCGGCCTTCTAGCACAGGGTCTCATGAGGCAGGGATTCTAGCCACTGGCTGTGCAAGGCATGAGGCCTCTTAGTGATTCTATTTTTTCCTCTGCAGAATAGGTCTTTCTACATTCCAGGTCCTTTCTACCCCCATAAATAATGTGGCGATTCTCTCAGTGAGTTGTACTATTGGTTGAAAGAGCCAACTGTCTCATTAAAAGGACTTTTGTTTAAATTCCTTAAAAAACAAGTCCGTTCAAAAGAATCTTTTTTCTTTATTTTTTATTTTTTATCCCATATGTTTACTCTGATCGTGGAACTTTGTCATTTTTGACCTTCTCTGCTGATTAAAATATTCTTCATCATCAGCAGCTACTGCTCTCCTCTCCTGGTGGTCTCTCCGGAAGGGGTCTTCTCTAGCTCTTCTAGCAGGGGATGGGCACTTCCCCTCTACCCCTGTTGCCAGACCAGCCTTACCTATCCTGAAGGGTCAGGTCGGCCTGGCCCTTTATCTGTTGTTCTCCTCTGAGTGGTTAGATTTTCATAGATCCCGTGCTTTGCTTTTGTCAGGATTTATCTGGATTATCAAAACCCTTTTCTTCTGCCAGTGAAGCCTAAGAAACAGTCCTAATGAGAGAACCAGGAAATCAAACAGATCATATTTATCCTGCTTGTTCTGTCCAAAATGAAAAATTCATTTCAGAGGAGCCTCAAGATCTCTGAGAAGGGAAGTTTCACCAACTCTGTCATGTAGGGGCATCAATTCCGATTCTGTGTCAATTGTCCTACTTTCCCAGCTAGTAATTCTCTACATCAGAACGCCCACTCTCAACCGTTTCCTCTTTCAAAGGCAGTTGCTCTTAGAGTGTGCACATGGCACTTGGGGCCTGCTGGTCGTTGGCTACTGCCCTCTGTACCTTGGGTCTAACAGCTGCGGGGCATCAAGATGAGCACGTCTCTTGTTCTAGGACTTAATATAGTTTGGGGCACATGGTAAGCAATAATCACTTCTTTAGTTGATCCAAGTGTTGGATCTTTCTTAATTATTCTACTACCACAATTTACTTCTTCTAATATTTGTCCCCCCCCCCATTTTAATATCTCTTAAGGTGGCACTCACCTTGCACTTGATGACATATCCTACTTTAACTGACAGCATTTCTCTTTCTTAGTCGAACATAAACTATAGTGCATCTTACACTTGATGAAAGCTAGGATGCAATTAAATACTCTATTATGGTTACGATTCTGATATTTGAAATCCTCCGGTAGCTCCCTGTGCCCCCACAGTGTAGTACCTCACCTCCTCGCCATAGTATACAAACCTTCTCACCCCCAGTGTTAACCCCGGGGCTCAGCCTCCATCCGCAGGTGATGCTGCCAGATCAGCTGTCGGTTGTCATGAACTTGCTGTAGTTTCCCGAATGCACTGTGCTGCCTCCTGGCACTTTGAATCTTGACACACTCATCCTCATTCTTCGCTTTGCCCTTGTCTATCACCTCCCCTGAAAATCTGTTCCTAAGTGGCTTTTCCCAGCTCCCACCTACCCTTGGCAGTCTATTATCTCCCTGTGGTAAAGCCTGTCACACTGCATCATGGACATGCCCGTTGTCCCCCTGAGAAGAGAAAAGGGACAATGAGGGACCCAGCATTTGCAGCTCTAGTGCAGAGCCCCATGCCTGGCTTGCAGCAAATGCCAGATCATGAAGACAAACGGAGATCATCCTCTGGCTAAAACCAGCTCGTCTTTGCCCTTCGCAGGATCTGGTCAATAAAGAGCAGCCAGTTATTATTGCTGTTTTTCTAGGGATTTTTAGCCCATATATTTCCCAGGTCTTTACTCGTTTTGTAGCCCTTTAATTCAGGCTTCAACCACTTCCTAGTCAGATCAGGTGAAATCATTTTCCTTCCCATACCCTCGATGTATTTCACATCTAGTAATTCTTTATTTAAAGATCTTATTTACCCATTTGACAGACAGATCCCAAGTAGGTAGAGAGGGAGGCAGAGAGAGAGGGGGGAAGCAGGCTCCCCGCTGAGCAGAGATCCCAATGTGGGGCTCCATCCCAGGACCCTGAAATCATGACCTGAGCCGAAGGCAGAGGCCTAAACCACTGAGCCACCCAGGAGCCCCCATATCTGGTAATTTTTACCCAACGTGGATTTGCTGCATCAAATAGTTCCTTCTTCTTCAAATATAAATATATAAGTAAAGTGATCAAGTCACTCGCATGTCTTAGGAGAATGTCATACCTTTAGTAGCAAACTTGAAATCTTGGCCATTGGTTTTGATTTTTGTTTTGGTTAGATTTGGTTCGGTTTTTGTCATTTTAAAAATCCCTCCAGCCCTTGGCTCTGTCTGACCCGATTGCTTTCAGCTGTTTCTGCAACAAAATTGTCCCGGCAGCGAAAACTCTCATTGTTTACAGTGGCGCCCCCTTCTGAACACTTTGTTAATAAAAAGCTTTGTTTGTTTGTTTGTTTTTGTTTTTTGGCTATGGTAAATGTGGAACAACAATGAGGTATTTCAAAGAGGTGAACCACAGATAAATTTCTCTAAGGCTGGGGTGAGGGTTACTCAAAAAGGAACTTGACAGGGCTTTTAAAGATATCGACAATCATTATAACATAACGTGACTGATTGTTACCGCGCTCTTAACTGGGCAAACACTTGTTGGCTTCCAAGAAAGACTAACATAGTTGAGATGGTTCTAGCGGCCTTCTAGCACAGGGTCTCATGAGGCAGGGATTCTAGCCACTGGCTGTGCAAGGCATGAGGCCTCTTAGTGATTCCATTTTTTCCTCTGCAGAATAGGTCTTTCTACATTCCAGGTCCTTTCTACCCCCATAAATAATGTGGCGATTCTCTCAGTGAGTTGTACTATTGGTTGAAAGAGCCAACTGTCTCATTAAAAGGACTTTTGTTTAAATTCCTTAAAAAACAAGTCCGTTCAAAAGAATCTTTTTTCTTTATTTTTTATTTTTTATCCCATATGTTTACTCTGATCGTGGAACTTTGTCATTTTTGACCTTCTCTGCTGATTAAAATATTCTTCATCATCAGCAGCTACTGCTCTCCTCTCCTGGTGGTCTCTCCGGAAGGGGTCTTCTCTAGCTCTTCTAGCAGGGGATGGGCACTTCCCCTCTACCCCTGTTGCCAGACCAGCCTTACCTATCCTGCAGGGTCAGGTCGGCCTGGCCCTTTATCTGTTGTTCTCCTCTGAGTGGTTAGATTTTCATAGATCCCGTGCTTTGCTTTTGTCAGGATTTACCTGGATTATCAAAACCCTTTTCTTGTGCCAGTGAAGCCTAAGAAACAGTCCTAATGAGAGAACCAGGAAATCAAACAGATCATATTTATCCTGAATGTTCTGTCCAAAATGAAAAATTCATTTCAGAGGAGCCTCAAGATCTCTGAGAAGGGAAGTTTCACCAACTCTGTCATGTAGGGGCATCAATTCCGATTCTGTGTCAATTGTCCTACTTTCCCAGCTAGTAATTCTCTACATCAGAACGCCCACTCTCAACCGTTTCCTCTTTCAAAGGCAGTTGATCTTAGAGTGTGCACATGGCACTTGGGGCCTGCTGGTCGTTGGCTACTGCCCTCTGTACCTTGGGTCTAACAGCTGCGGGGCATCAAGATGAGCACGTCTCTTGTTCTAGGACTTAATATAGTTTGGGGCACATGGTAAGCAATAATCACTTCTTTAGTTGATCCAAGTGTTGGATCTTTCTTAATTATTCTACTACCACAATTTACTTGTTCTAAGATTTGTCCCCCCCCCCATTTTAATATCTCTTAAGGTGGCACTCACCTTGCACTTGATGACATATCCTACTTTAACTGACAGCATTTCTCTTTCTTAGTCGAACATAAACTATAGTGCATCTTACACTTGATGAAAGCTAGGATGCAATTAAATACTCTATTATGGTTACGATTCTGATATTTGAAATCCTCCGGTAGCTCCCTGTGCCCCCACAGTGTAGTACCTCACCTCCTCGCCATAGTATACAAACCTTCTCACCCCCAGTGTTAACCCCGGGGCTCAGCCTCCATCCCCAGGTGATGCTGCCAGATCAGCTGTCGGTTGTCATGAACTTGCTGTAGTTTCCCGAATGCACTGTGCTGCCTCCTGGCACTTTGAAACTTGACACACTCATCCTCATTCTTCGCTTTGCCCTTGTCTATCACCTCCCCTGAAAATCTGTTCCTAAGTGGCTTTTCCCAGCTCCCACCTACCCTTGGCAGTCTATTATCTCCCTGTGGTAAAGCCTGTCACACTGCATCATGGACATGCCCGTTGTCCCCCTGAGAAGAGAAAAGGGACAATGAGGGACCCAGCATTTGCAGCTCTAGTGCAGAGCCCCATGCCTGGCTTGCAGGAAATGCCAGATCATGAAGACAAACGGAGATCATCCTCTGGCTAAAACCAGCTCTTCTTTGCCTATCGCAGGATCTGGTCAATAAAGAGCAGCCAGTTATTATTGCTGTTTTTCTAGGGATTTTTAGCCCATATATTTCCCAGGTCTTTACTCTTTTTGTAGCCCTTTAATTCAGGCTTCAACCACTTCCTAGTCAGATCAGGTGAAATCATTTTCCTTCCCATACCCTCGATGTATTTCACATCTAGTAATTCTTTATTTAAAGATCTTATTTACCCATTTGACAGACAGATCCCAAGTAGGTAGAGAGGGAGGCAGAGAGAGAGGGGGGAAGCAGGCTCCCCGCTGACCAGAGATCCCAATGTGGGGCTCCATCCCAGGACCCTGAAATCATGACCTGAGCCGAAGGCAGAGGCCTAAACCACTGAGCCACCCAGGAGCCCCCATATCTGGTAATTTTTACCCAACGTGGATTTGCTGCATCAAATAGTTCCTTCTTCTTCAAATATAAATATATAAGTAAAGTGATCAAGTCACTCGCATGTCTTAGGAGAATGTCATACCTTTAGTAGCAAACTTGAAATCTTGGCCATTGGTTTTGATTTTTGTTTTGGTTAGATTTGGTTCGGTTTTTGTCATTTTAAAAATCCCTCCAGCCCTTGGCTCTGTCTGACCCGATTGCTTTCAGCTGTTTCTGCAACAAAATTGTCCCGGCAGCGAAAACTCTCATTGTTTACAGTGGCGCCCCCTTCTGAACACTTTGTTAATAAAAAGCTTTTTTTGTTTGTTTGTTTTTGTTTTTTGGCTATGGTAAATGTGGAACAACAATGAGGTATTTCAAGGAGGTGAACCACAGATAAATTTCTCTAAGGCTGGGGTGAGGGTTACTCAAAAAGGAACTTGACAGGGCTTTTAAAGATATCGACAATCATTATAACATAACGTGACTCATTGTTACCGCGCTCTTAACTGGGCAAACACTTGTTGGCTTCCAAGAAAGACTAACATAGTTGAGATGGTTCTAGCGGCCTTCTAGCACAGGGTCTCATGAGGCAGGGATTCTAGCCACTGGCTGTGCAAGGCATGAGGCCTCTTAGTGATTCTATTTTTTCCTCTGCAGAATAGGTCTTTCTACATTCCAGGTCCTTTCTACCCCCATAAATAATGTGGCGATTCTCTCAGTGAGTTGTACTATTGGTTGAAAGAGCCAACTGTCTCATTAAAAGGACTTTTGTTTAAATTCCTTAAAAAACAAGTCCGTTCAAAAGAATCTTTTTTCTTTATTTTTTATTTTTTATCCCATATGTTTACTCTGATCGTGGAACTTTGTCATTTTTGACCTTCTCTGCTGATTAAAATATTCTTCATCATCAGCAGCTACTGCTCTCCTCTCCTGGTGGTCTCTCCGGAAGGGGTCTTCTCTAGCTCTTCTAGCAGGGGATGGGCACTTCCCCTCTACCCCTGTTGCCAGACCAGCCTTACCTATCCTGCAGGGTCAGGTCGGCCTGGCCCTTTATCTGTTGTTCTCCTCTGAGTGGTTAGATTTTCATAGATCCCGTGCTTTGCTTTTGTCAGGATTTACCTGGATTATCAAAACCCTTTTCTTGTGCCAGTGAAGCCTAAGAAACAGTCCTAATGAGAGAACCAGGAAATCAAACAGATCATATTTATCCTGAATGTTCTGTCCAAAATGAAAAATTCATTTCAGAGGAGCCTCAAGATCTCTGAGAAGGGAAGTTTCACCAACTCTGTCATGTAGGGGCATCAATTCCGATTCTGTGTCAATTGTCCTACTTTCCCAGCTAGTAATTCTCTACATCAGAACGCCCACTCTCAACCGTTTCCTCTTTAAAAGGCAGTTGCTCTTAGAGTGTGCACATGGCACTTGGGGCCTGCTGGTCGTTGGCTACTGCCCTCTGTACCTTGGGTCTAACAGCTGCGGGGCATCAAGATGAGCACGTCTCTTGTTCTAGGACTTAATATAGTTTGGGGCACATGGTAAGCAATAATCACTTCTTTAGTTGATCCAAGTGTTGGATCTTTCTTAATTATTCTACTACCACAATTTACTTGTTCTAAGATTTGTCCCCCCCCCATTTTAATATCTCTTAAGGTGGCCCTCACCTTGCACTTGATGACATATCCTACTTTAACTGACAGCATTTCTCTTTCTTAGTCGAACATAAACTATAGGGCATCTTACACTTGATGAAAGCTAGGATGCAATTAAATACTCTATTATGGTTACGATTCTGATATTTGAAATCCTCCGGTAGCTCCCTGTGCCCCCACAGTGTAGTACCTCACCTCCTCGCCATAGTATACAAACCTTCTCACCCCCAGTGTTAACCCCGGGGCTCAGCCTCCATCCCCAGGTGATGCTGCCAGATCAGCTGTCGGTTGTCATGAACTTGCTGTAGTTTCCCGAATGCACTGTGCTGCCTCCTGGCACTTTGAAACTTGACACACTCATCCTCATTCTTCGCTTTGCCCTTGTCTATCACCTCCCCTGAAAATCTGTTCCTAAGTGGCTTTTCCCAGCTCCCACCTACCCTTGGCAGTCTATTATCTCCCTGTGGTAAAGCCTGTCACACTGCATCATGGACATGCCCGTTGTCCCCCTGAGAAGAGAAAAGGGACAATGAGGGACCCAGCATTTGCAGCTCTAGTGCAGAGCCCCATGCCTGGATTGCAGGAAATGCCAGATCCTGAAGACAAACGGAGATCATCCTCTGGCTAAAACCAGCTCTTCTTTGCCTATCGCAGGATCTGGTCAATAAAGAGCAGCCAGTTATTATTGCTGTTTTTCTAGGGATTTTTAGCCCATATATTTCCCAGGTCTTTACTGGTTTTGTAGCCCTTTAATTCAGGCTTCAACCACTTCCTAGTCAGATCAGGTGAAATCATTTTCCTTCCCATACCCTCGATGTATTTCACATCTAGTAATTCTTTATTTAAAGATCTTATTTACCCATTTGACAGACAGATCCCAAGTAGGTAGAGAGGGAGGCAGAGAGAGAGGGGGGAAGCAGGCTCCCCGCTGAGCAGAGATCCCAATGTGGGGCTCCATCCCAGGACCCTGAAATCATGACCTGAGCCGAAGGCAGAGGCCTAAACCACTGAGCCACCCAGGAGCCCCCATATCTGGTAATTTTTAACCAACGTGGATTTGCTGCATCAAATAGTTCCTTCTTCTTCAAATATAAATATATAAGTAAAGTGATCAAGTCACTCGCATGTCTTAGGAGAATGTCATACCTTTAGTAGCAAACTTGAAATCTTGGCCATTGGTTTTGATTTTTGTTTTGGTTAGATTTGGTTCGGTTTTTGTCATTTTAAAAATCCCTCCAGCCCTTGGCTCTGTCTGACCCGATTGCTTTCAGCTGTTTCTGCAACAAAATTGTCCCGGCAGCGAAAACTCTCATTGTTTACAGTGGCGCCCCCTTCTGAACACTTTGTTAATAAAAAGCTTTTTTTGTTTGTTTGTTTTTGTTTTTTGGCTATGGTAAATGTGGAACAACAATGAGGTATTTCAAAGAGGTGAACCACAGATAAATTTCTCTAAGGCTGGGGTGAGGGTTACTCAAAAAGGAACTTGACAGGGCTTTTAAAGATATCGACAATCATTATAACATAACGTGACTCATTGTTACCGCGCTCTTAACTGGGCAAACACTTGTTGGCTTCCAAGAAAGACTAACATAGTTGAGATGGTTCTAGCGGCCTTCTAGCACAGGGTCTCATGAGGCAGGGATTCTAGCCACTGGCTGTGCAAGGCATGAGGCCTCTTAGTGATTCTATTTTTTCCTCTGCAGAATAGGTCTTTCTACATTCCAGGTCCTTTCTACCCCCATAAATAATGTGGCGATTCTCTCAGTGAGTTGTACTATTGGTTGAAAGAGTCAACTGTCTCATTAAAAGGACTTTTGTTTAAATTCCTTAAAAAACAAGTCCGTTCAAAAGAATCTTTTTTCTTTATTTTTTATTTTTTATCCCATATGTTTACTCTGATCGTGGAACTTTGTCATTTTTGACCTTCTCTGCTGATTAAAATATTCTTCATCATCAGCAGCTACTGCTCTCCTCTCCTGGTGGTCTCTCCGGAAGGGGTCTTCTCTAGCTCTTCTAGCAGGGGATGGGCACTTCCCCTCTACCCCTGTTGCCAGACCAGCCTTACCTATCCTGCAGGGTCAGGTCGGCCTGGCCCTTTATCTGTTGTTCTCCTCTGAGTGGTTAGATTTTCATAGATCCCGTGCTTTGCTTTTGTCAGGATTTACCTGGATTATCAAAACCCTTTTCTTGTGCCAGTGAAGCCTAAGAAACAGTCCTAATGAGAGAACCAGGAAATCAAACAGATCATATTTATCCTGAATGTTCTGTCCAAAATGAAAAATTCATTTCAGAGGAGCCTCAAGATCTCTGAGAAGGGAAGTTTCACCAACTCTGTCATGTAGGGGCATCAATTCCGATTCTGTGTCAATTGTCCTACTTTCCCAGCTAGTAATTCTCTACATCAGAACGCCCACTCTCAACCGTTTCCTCTTTCAAAGGCAGTTGCTCTTAGAGTGTGCACATGGCACTTGGGGCCTGCTGGTCGTTGGCTACTGCCCTCTGTACCTTGGGTCTAACAGCTGCGGGGCATCAAGATGAGCACGTCTCTTGTTCTAGGACTTAATATAGTTTGGGGCACATGGTAAGCAATAATCACTTCTTTAGTTGATCCAAGTGTTGGATCTTTCTTAATTATTCTACTACCACAATTTACTTGTTCTAAGATTTGTCCCCCCCCCCATTTTAATATCTCTTAAGGTGGCACTCACCTTGCACTTGATGACATATCCTACTTTAACTGACAGCATTTCTCTTTCTTAGTCGAACATAAACTATAGTGCATCTTACACTTGATGAAAGCTAGGATGCAATTAAATACTCTATTATGGTTACGATTCTGATATTTGAAATCCTCCGGTAGCTCCCTGTGCCCCCACAGTGTAGTACCTCACCTCCTCGCCATAGTATACAAACCTTCTCACCCCCAGTGTTAACCCCGGGGCTCAGCCTCCATCCCCAGGTGATGCTGCCAGATCAGCTGTCGGTTGTCATGAACTTGCTGTAGTTTCCCGAATGCACTGTGCTGCCTCCTGGCACTTTGAAACTTGACACACTCATCCTCATTCTTCGCTTTGCCCTTGTCTATCACCTCCCCTGAAAATCTGTTCCTAAGTGGCTTTTCCCAGCTCCCACCTACCCTTGGCAGTCTATTATCTCCCTGTGGTAAAGCCTGTCACACTGCATCATGGACATGCCCGTTGTCCCCCTGAGAAGAGAAAAGGGACAATGAGGGACCCAGCATTTGCAGCTCTAGTGCAGAGCCCCATGCCTGGCTTGCAGGAAATGCCAGATCATGAAGACAAACGGAGATCATCCTCTGGCTAAAACCAGCTCTTCTTTGCCTATCGCAGGATCTGGTCAATAAAGAGCAGCCAGTTATTATTGCTGTTTTTCTAGGGATTTTTAGCCCATATATTTCCCAGGTCTTTACTCTTTTTGTAGCCCTTTAATTCAGGCTTCAACCACTTCCTAGTCAGATCAGGTGAAATCATTTTCCTTCCCATACCCTCGATGTATTTCACATCTAGTAATTCTTTATTTAAAGATCTTATTTACCCATTTGACAGACAGATCCCAAGTAGGTAGAGAGGGAGGCAGAGAGAGAGGGGGGAAGCAGGCTCCCCGCTGACCAGAGATCCCAATGTGGGGCTCCATCCCAGGACCCTGAAATCATGACCTGAGCCGAAGGCAGAGGCCTAAACCACTGAGCCACCCAGGAGCCCCCATATCTGGTAATTTTTACCCAACGTGGATTTGCTGCATCAAATAGTTCCTTCTTCTTCAAATATAAATATATAAGTAAAGTGATCAAGTCACTCGCATGTCTTAGGAGAATGTCATACCTTTAGTAGCAAACTTGAAATCTTGGCCATTGGTTTTGATTTTTGTTTTGGTTAGATTTGGTTCGGTTTTTGTCATTTTAAAAATCCCTCCAGCCCTTGGCTCTGTCTGACCCGATTGCTTTCAGCTGTTTCTGCAACAAAATTGTCCCGGCAGCGAAAACTCTCATTGTTTACAGTGGCGCCCCCTTCTGAACACTTTGTTAATAAAAAGCTTTTTTTGTTTGTTTGTTTTTGTTTTTTGGCTATGGTAAATGTGGAACAACAATGAGGTATTTCAAGGAGGTGAACCACAGATAAATTTCTCTAAGGCTGGGGTGAGGGTTACTCAAAAAGGAACTTGACAGGGCTTTTAAAGATATCGACAATCATTATAACATAACGTGACTGATTGTTACCGCGCTCTTAACTGGGCAAACACTTGTTGGCTTCCAAGAAAGACTAACATAGTTGAGATGGTTCTAGCGGCCTTCTAGCACAGGGTCTCATGAGGCAGGGATTCTAGCCACTGGCTGTGCAAGGCATGAGGCCTCTTAGTGATTCTATTTTTTCCTCTGCAGAATAGGTCTTTCTACATTCCAGGTGGCGATTCTCTCAGTGAGTTGTACTATTGGTTGAAACAGCCAACTGTCTCATTAAAAGGACTTTTGTTTAAATTCCTTAAAAAACAAGTCCGTTCAAAAGAATCTTTTTTCTTTATTTTTTATTTTTTATCCCATATGTTTACTCTGATCGTGGAACTTTGTCATTTTGACCTTCTCTGCTGATTAAAATATTCTTCATCATCAGCAGCTACTGCTCTCCTCTCCTGGTGGTCTCTCCGGAAGGGGTCTTCTCTAGCTCTTCTAGCAGGGGATGGGCACTTCCCCTCTACCCCTGTTGCCAGACCAACCTTACCTATCCTGCAGGGTCAGGTCGGCCTGGCCCTTTATCTGTTGTTCTCCTCTGAGTGGTTAGATTTTCATAGATCCCGTGCTTTGCTTTTGTCAGGATTTACCTGGATTATCAAAACCCTTTTCTTGTGCCAGTGAAGCCTAAGAAACAGTCCTAATGAGAGAACCAGGAACTCAAACAGATCATATTTATCCTGAATGTTTTGTCCAAAATGAAAAATTCATTTCAGAGGAGCCTCAAGATCTCTGAGAAGGGAAGTTTCACCAACTCTGTCATGTAGGGGCATCAATTCCGATTCTGTGTCAATTGTCCTACTTTCCCAGCTAGTAATTCTCTACATCAGAAAGCCCACTCTCAACCGTTTCCTCTTTCAAAGGCAGTTGCTCTTAGAGTGTGCACATGGCACTTGGGGCCTGCTGGTCGTTGGCTACTGCCCTCTGTATTTTGGGTCTAACAGCTGCGGGGCATCAAGATGAGCACGTCTCTTGTTCTAGGACTTAATATAGTTTGGGGCACATGGTAAGCAATAATCACTTCTTTCGTTGATCCAAGTGTTGGATCTTTCTTAATTATTCTACTACCACAATTTACTTGTTCTAAGATTTGCCCCCCCCCATTTTAATATCTCTTAAGGTGGCACTCACCTTGCACTTGATGACATATCCTACTTTAACTGACAGCATTTCTCTTTCTTAGTCGAACATAAACTATAGTGCATCTTACACTTGATGAAAGCTACGATGCAATTAAATACTCTATTATGGTTACGATTCTGATATTTGAAATCCTCCGGTAGCTCCCTGTGCCCCCACAGTGTAGTACCTCACCTCCTCGCCATAGTATACAAACCTTCTCACCCCCAGTGTTAACCCCGGGGCTCAGCCTCCATCCGCAGGTGATGCTGCCAGATCAGCTGTCGGTGTCATGAACTTGCTGTAGTTTCCAAATGCACTGTGCTGCCTCCTGGCACTTTGAATCTTGACACACTCATCCTCATTCTTCGTTTTTCCCTTGTCTATCACCTCCCCTGAAAATCTGTTCCTAAGTGGCTTTTCCCAGCTCCCACCTACCCTTGGCAGTCTATTATCTCCCTGTGGTAAAGCCTGTCACACTGCATCATGGACATGCCCGTTGTCCCCCTGAGAAGAGAAAAGGGACAATGAGGGACCCAGCATTTGCAACTCTAGTGCAGAGCCCCATGCCTGGCTTGCAGGAAATGCCAGATCATGAAGACAAACGGAGATCATCCTCTGGCTAAAACCAGCTCTTCTTTGCCTATCGCAGGATCTGGTCAATAAAGAGCAGCCAGTTACTATTGCTGTTTTTCTATGGATTTTTAGCCCATATATTTCCCAGGTCTTTACTGGTTTTGTAGCCCTTTAATTCAGGCTTCAAACACTTCCTAGTCAGATCAGGTGAAATCATTTTCCTTCCCATACCCTCGATGTATTTCACATCTAGTAATTCTTTATTTAAAGATCTTATTTACCCATTTGACAGACAGATCACAAGTAGGTAGAGAGGGAGGCAGAGAGAGAGGGTGGATGCAGGCTCCCCGCTGAGCAGAGATCCCAATGTGGGGCTCCATCCCAGGACCCTGAATTCATGACCTGAGCCGAAGGCAGAGGCCTAAACCACTGAGCCACCCAGGAGCCCCCATATCTGGTAATTTTTAACCAACGTGGATTTGCTGCATCAAATAGTTCCTTCTTCTTCAAATATAAATATATATGTAAAGTAATCAAGTCACTCGCATGTCTTAGGAGAATGTCATACCTTTAGTAGCAAACTTGAAATCTTGGCCATTGGTTTTGATTTTTGTTTTGGTTAGATTTGGTTCGGTTTTTGTCATTTTAAAAATCCCTCCAGCCCTTGGCTCTGTCTGACCCGATTGCTTTCAGCTGTTTCTGCCACAAAATTGTCCCGGCAGCGAAAACTCTCATTGTTTACAGTGGCGCCCTTTTCTGAACACTTTGTTAATAAAAAGCTTTTTTTGTTTGTTTGTTTTTGTTTTTTGGCTATGGTAAATGTGGAACAACAATGAGGTATTTCAAAGAGGTGAACCACAGATAAATTTCTCTAAGGGTGGGGTGAGGGTTACTCAAAAAGGAACTTGACAGGGCTTTTAAAGATATCGACAATCATTATAACATAACGTGACTGATTGTTACCGCGCTCTTAACTGGGCAAACACTTCTTGGCTTCCAAGAAAGACTAACATAGTTGAGATGGTTCTAGCGGCCTTCTAGCACAGGGTCTCATGAGGCAGGGATTCTAGCCACTGGCTGTGCAAGGCATGAGGCCTCTTAGTGATTCTATTTTTTCCTCTGCAGAATAGGTCTTTCTACATTCCAGGTCCTTTCTACCCCCATAAATAATGTGGCGATTCTCTCAGTGAGTTGTACTATTGGTTGAAAGAGCCAACTGTCTCATTAAAAGGACTTTTGTTTAAATTCCTTAAAAAACAAGTCCGTTCAAAAGAATCTTTTTTCTTTATTTTTTATTTTTTATCCCATATGTTTACTCTGATCGTGGAACTTTGTCATTTTGACCTTCTCTGCTGATTAAAATATTCTTCATCATCAGCAGCTACTGCTCTCCTCTCCTGGTGGTCTCTCCGGAAGGGGTCTTCTCTAGCTCTTCTAGCAGGGGATGGGCACTTCCCCTCTACCCCTGTTGCCAGACCAACCTTACCTATCCTGCAGGGTCAGGTCGGCCTGGCCCTTTATCTGTTGTTCTCCTCTGAGTGGTTAGATTTTCATAGATCCCGTGCTTTGCTTTTGTCAGGATTTACCTGGATTATCAAAACCCTTTTCTTGTGCCAGTGAAGCCTAAGAAACAGTCCTAATGAGAGAACCAGGAACTCAATCAGATCATATTTATCCTGAATGTTTTGTCCAAAATGAAAAATTCATTTCAGAGGAGCCTCAAGATCTCTGAGAAGGGAAGTTTCACCAACTCTGTCATGTAGGGGCATCAATTCCGATTCTGTGTCAATTGTCCTACTTTCCCAGCTAGTAATTTTCTACATCAGAAAGCCCACTCTCAACCGTTTCCTCTTTCAAAGGCAGTTGCTCTTAGAGTGTGCACATGGCACTTGGGGCCTGCTGGTCGTTGGCTACTGCCCTCTGTATTTTGGGTCTAACAGCTGCGGGGCATCAAGATGAGCACGTCTCTTGTTCTAGGACTTAATATAGTTTGGGGCACATGGTAAGCAATAATCACTTCTTTAGTTGATCCAAGTGTTGGATCTTTCTTAATTATTCTACTACCACAATTTACTTGTTCTAAGATTTGCCCCCCCCCCATTTTAATATCTCTTAAGGTGGCACTCACCTTGCACTTGATGACATATCCTACTTTAACTGACAGCATTTCTCTTTCTTAGTCGAACATAAACTATAGTGCATCTTACCCTTGATGAAAGCTAGGATGCAATTAAATACTCTATTATGGTTACGATTCTGATATTTGAAATCCTCCGGTAGCTCCCTGTGCCCCCACAGTGTAGTACCTCACCTCCTCGCCATAGTATACAAACCTTCTCACCCCCAGTGTTAACCCCGGGGCTCAGCCTCCATCCGCAGGTGATGCTGCCAGATCAGCTGTCGGTGTCATGAACTTGCTGTAGTTTCCAAATGCACTGTGCTGCCTCCTGGCACTTTGAATCTTGACACACTCATCCTCATTCTTCGTTTTTCCCTTGTCTATCACCTCCCCTGAAAATCTGTTCCTAAGTGGCTTTTCCCAGCTCCCACCTACCCTTGGCAGTCTATTATCTTCCTGTGGTAAAGCCTGTCACACTGCATCATGGACATGCCCGTTGTCCCCCTGAGAAGAGAAAAGGGACAATGAGGGACCCAGCATTTGCAACTCTAGTGCTGAGCCCCATGCCTGGCTTGCAGGAAATGCCAGATCATGAAGACAAACGGAGATCATCCTCTGGCTAAAACCAGCTCTTCTTTGCCTATCGCAGGATCTGGTCAATAAAGAGCAGCCAGTTACTATTGCTGTTTTTCTAGGGATTTTTAGCCCATATATTTCCCAGGTCTTTACTGGTTTTGTAGCCCTTTAATTCAGGCTTCAACCACTTCCTAGTCAGATCAGGTGAAATCATTTTCCTTCCCATACCCTCGATGTATTTCACATCTAGTAATTCTTTATTTAAAGATCTTATTTACCCATTTGACAGACAGATCACAAGTAGGTAGAGAGGGAGGCAGAGAGAGAGGGTGGATGCAGGCTCCCCGCTGAGCAGAGATCCCAATGTGGGGCTCCATCCCAGGACCCTGAATTCATGACCTGAGCCGAAGGCAGAGGCCTAAACCACTGAGCCACCCAGGAGCCCCCATATCTGGTAATTTTTAACCAACGTGGATTTGCTGCATCAAATAGTTCCTTCTTCTTCAAATATAAATATATATGTAAAGTAATCAAGTCACTCGCATGTCTTAGGAGAATGTCATACCTTTAGTAGCAAACTTGAAATCTTGGCCATTGGTTTTGATTTTTGTTTTGGTTAGATTTGGTTCGGTTTTTGTCATTTTAAAAATCCCTCCAGCCCTTGGCTCTGTCTGACCCGATTGCTTTCAGCTGTTTCTGCCACAAAATTGTCCCGGCAGCGAAAACTCTCATTGTTTACAGTGGCGCCCTTTTCTGAACACTTTGTTAATAAAAAGCTTTTTTTGTTTGTTTGTTTTTGTTTTTTGGCTATGGTAAATGTGGAACAACAATGAGGTATTTCAAAGAGGTGAACCACAGATAAATTTCTCTAAGGGTGGGGTGAGGGTTACTCAAAAAGGAACTTGACAGGGCTTTTAAAGATATCGACAATCATTATAACATAACGTGACTGATTGTTACCGCGCTCTTAACTGGGCAAACACTTCTTGGCTTCCAAGAAAGACTAACATAGTTGAGATGGTTCTAGCGGCCTTCTAGCACAGGGTCTCATGAGGCAGGGATTCTAGCCACTGGCTGTGCAAGGCATGAGGCCTCTTAGTGATTCTATTTTTTCCTCTGCAGAATAGGTCTTTCTACATTCCAGGTCCTTTCTACCCCCATAAATAATGTGGCGATTCTCTCAGTGAGTTGTACTATTGGTTGAAAGAGCCAACTGTCTCATTAAAAGGACTTTTGTTTAAATTCCTTAAAAAACAAGTCCGTTCAAAAGAATCTTTTTTCTTTATTTTTTATTTTTTATCCCATATGTTTACTCTGATCGTGGAACTTTGTCATTTTGACCTTCTCTGCTGATTAAAATATTCTTCATCATCAGCAGCTACTGCTCTCCTCTCCTGGTGGTCTCTCCGGAAGGGGTCTTCTCTAGCTCTTCTAGCAGGGGATGGGCACTTCCCCTCTACCCCTGTTGCCAGACCAACCTTACCTATCCTGCAGGGTCAGGTCGGCCTGGCCCTTTATCTGTTGTTCTCCTCTGAGTGGTTAGATTTTCATAGATCCCGTGCTTTGCTTTTGTCAGGATTTACCAGGATTATCAAAACCCTTTTCTTGTGCCAGTGAAGCCTAAGAAACAGTCCTAATGAAAGAACCAGGAACTCAAACAGATCATATTTATCCTGAATGTTTTGTCCAAAATGAAAAATTCATTTCAGAGGAGCCTCAAGATCTCTGAGAAGGGAAGTTTCACCAACTCTGTCATGTAGGGGCATCAATTCCGATTCTGTGTCAATTGTCCTACTTTCCCAGCTAGTAATTCTCTACATCAGAAAGCCCACTCTCAACCGTTTCCTCTTTCAAAGGCAGTTGCTCTTAGAGTGTGCACATGGCACTTGGGGCCTGCTGGTCGTTGGCTACTGCCCTCTGTATTTTGGGTCTAACAGCTGCGGGGCATCAAGATGAGCACGTCTCTTGTTCTAGGACTTAATATAGTTTGGGGCACATGGTAAGCAATAATCACTTCTTTAGTTGATCCAAGTGTTGGATCTTTCTTAATTATTCTACTACCACAATTTACTTGTTCTAAGATTTGCCCCCCCCCATTTTAATATCTCTTAAGGTGGCACTCACCTTGCACTTGATGACATATCCTTCTTTAACTGACAGCATTTCTCTTTCTTAGTCGAACATAAACTATAGTGCATCTTACACTTGATGAAAGCTAGGATGCAATTAAATACTCTATTATGGTTACGATTCTGATATTTGAAATCCTCCGGTAGCTCCCTGTGCCCCCACAGTGTAGTACCTCACCTCCTCGGTATAGTATACAAACCTTCTCACCCCCAGTGTTAACCCCGGGGCTCAGCCTCCATCCGCAGGTGATGCTGCCAGATCAGCTGTCGGTGTCATGAACTTGCTGTAGTTTCCAAATGCACTGTGCTGCCTCCTGGCACTTTGAATCTTGACACACTCATCCTCATTCTTCGTTTTTCCCTTGTCTATCACCTCCCCTGAAAATCTGTTCCTAAGTGGCTTTTCCCAGCTCCCACCTACCCTTGGCAGTCTATTATCTCCCTGTGGTAAAGCCTGTCACACTGCATCATGGACATGCCCGTTGTCCCCCTGAGAAGAGAAAAGGGACAATGAGGGACCCAGCATTTGCAACTCTAGTGCAGAGCCCCATGCCTGGCTTGCAGGAAATGCCAGATCATGAAGACAAACGGAGATCATCCTCTGGCTAAAACCAGCTCTTCTTTGCCTTCGCAGGATCTGGTCAATAAAGAGCAGCCAGTTACTATTGCTGTTTTTCTAGGGATTTTTAGCCCATATATTTCCCAGGTCTTTACTGGTTTTGTAGCCCTTTAATTCAGGCTTCAACCACTTCCTAGTCAGATCAGGTGAAATCATTTTCCTTCCCATACCCTCGATGTATTTCACATCTAGTAATTCTTTATTTAAAGATCTTATTTACCCATTTGACAGACAGATCACAGTAGGTAGAGAGGGAGGCAGAGAGAGAGGGTGGATGCAGGCTCCCCGCTGAGCAGAGATCCCAATGTGGGGCTCCATCCCAGGACCCTGAATTCATGACCTGAGCTGAAGGCAGAGGCTTAAACCACTGAGCCACCCAGGAGCCCCCATATCTGGTAATTTTTAACCAACGTGGATTTGCTGCATCAAATAGTTCCTTCTTCTTCAAATATAAATATATAAGTAAAGTGATCAAGTCACTCGCATGTCTTAGGAGAATGTCATACCTTTAGTAGCAAACTTGAAATCTTGGCCATTGGTTTTGATTTTTGTTTTGGTTCGATTTGGTTCGGTTTTTGTCATTTTAAAAATCCCTCCAGCCCTTGGCTCTGTCTGACCCGATTGCTTTCAGCTGTTTCTGCCACAAAATTGTCCCGGCAGCGAAAACTCTCATTGTTTACAGTGGCGCCCCCTTCTGAACACTTTGTTAATAAAAAGCTTTTTTTGTTTGTTTGTTTTTGTTTTTTGGCTATGGTAAATGTGGAACAACAATGAGGTATTTCAAAGAGGTGAACCACAGATAAATTTCTCTAAGGCTGGGGTGAGGGTTACTCAAAAAGGAACTTGACAGGGCTTTTAAAGATATCGACAATCATTATAACATAACGTGACTGATTGTTACCGCGCTCTTAACTGGGCAAACACTTGTTGGCTTCCAAGAAAGACTAACATAGTTGAGATGGTTCTAGCGGCCTTCTAGCACAGGGTCTCATGAGGCAGGGATTCTAGCCACTGGCTGTGCAAGGCATGAGGCCTCTTAGTGATTCTATTTTTTCCTCTGCAGAATAGGTCTTTCTACATTCCAGGTCCTTTCTACCCCCATAAATAATGTGGCGATTCTCTCAGTGAGTTGTACTATTGGTTGAAAGAGCCAACTGTCTCATTAAAAGGACTTTTGTTTAAATTCCTTAAAAAACAAGTCCGTTCAAAAGAATCTTTTTTCTTTATTTTTTATTTTTTATCCCATATGTTTACTCTGATCGTGGAACTTTGTCATTTTGACCTTCTCTGCTGATTAAAATATTCTTCATCATCAGCACCTACTGCTCTCCTCTCCTGGTGGTCTCTCCGGAAGGGGTCTTCTCTAGCTCTTCTAGCAGGGGATGGGCACTTCCCCTCTACCCCTGTGGCCAGACCAACCTTACCTATCCTGCAGGGTCAGGTCGGCCTGGCCCTTTATCTGTTGTTCTCCTCTGAGTGGTTAGATTTTCATAGATCCCGTGCTTTGCTTTTGTCAGGATTTACATGGATTATCAAAACCCTTTTCTTGGGCCAGTGAAGCCTAAGAAACAGTCCTAATGAGAGAACCAGGAACTCAACCAGACCATATTTATCCTGAATGTTCTGTCCAAAATGAAAAATTCATTTCAGAGGAGCCTCAAGATCTCTGAGAAGCGAAGTTTCACCAACTCTGTCATGTAGGGGCATCAATTCCGATTCTGTGTCAATTGTCCTACTTTCCCAGCTAGTAATTCTCTACATCAGAAAGCCCACTCTCAACCGTTTCCTCTTTCAAGGCAGTTGCTCCTAGAGTGTGCACATGGCACTTGGGGCCTGCTGGTCGTTGGCTACTGCCCTCTGTACCTTGGGTCTAACAGCTGCGGGGCATCAAGATGAGCACGTCTCTTGTTCTAGGACTTAATATAGTTTGGGGCACATGGTAAGCAATAATCACTTCTTTAGTTGATCCAAGTGTTGGATCTTTCTTAATTATTCTACTACCACAATTTACTTGTTCTAAGATTTGCCCCCCCCATTTTAATATCTCTTAAGGTGGCCCTCACCTTGCACTTGATGACATATCCTACTTTAACTGACAGCATTTCTCTTTCTTAGTCGAACATAAACTATAGTGCATCTTACACTTGATGAAAGCTAGGATGCAATTAAATACTCTATTATGGTTACGATTCTGATATTTGAAATCCTCCGGTAGCTCCCCGTGCCCCCACAGTGTAGTACCTCACCTCCTCGCCATAGTATACAAACCTTCTCACCCCCAGTGTTAACCCCGGGGCTCAGCCTCCATCCGCAGGTGATGCTGCCAGATCAGCTGTCGGTTGTCTTGAACTTGCTGTAGTTTCCCGAATGCACTGTGCTGCCTCCTGGCACTTTGAAACTTGACACATTCATCCTCATTCTTCGCTTTGCCCTTGTCTATCACCTCCCCTGAAAATCTGTTCCTAAGTGGCTTTTCCCAGCTCCCACCTACCCTTGGCAGTCTATTATCTCCCTGTGGTAAAGCCTGTCACACTGCATCATGGACATGCCCGTTGTCCCCCTGAGAAGAGAAAAGGGACAATGAGGGACCCAGCATTTGCAGCTCTAGTGCAGTGCCCCATGCCTGGCTTGCAGGAAATGCCAGATCATGAAGACAAACGGAGATCATCCTCTGGCTAAAACCTGCTCTTCTTTGCCTAACACAGGATCTGGTCAATAAAGAGCAGCCAGTTATTATTGCTGTTTTTCTAGGGATTTTTAGCCCATATATTTCCCAGGTCTTTACTCGTTTTGTAGCCCTTTAATTCAGGCTTCAACCACTTCCTAGTCAGATCAGGTGAAATCATTTTCCTTCCCATACCCTCGATGTATTTCACATCTAGTAATTCTTTATTTAAAGATCTTATTTACCCATTTGACAGACAGATCACAAGTAGGTAGAGAGGGAGGCAGAGAGAGAGGGGGGGAAGCAGGCTCCCCGCTGTGCAGAGATCCCAATGTGGGGCTCCATCCCAGGACCCTGAATTCATGACCTGAGCCGAAGGCAGAGGCCTAAATCACTGAGCCACCCAGGAGCCCCCATATCTGGTAATTTTTACCCAACGTGGATTTGCTGCATCAAAGAGTTCCTTCTTCTTCAAATATAAATATATAAGTAAAGTGATCAAGTCACTCGCATGTCTTAGGAGAATGTCATACCTTTAGTAGCAAACTTGAAATCTTGGCCATTGGTTTTGATTTTTGTTTTGGTTAGATTTGGTTCGGTTTTTGTCATTTTAAAAATCCCTCCAGCCCTTGGCTCTGTCTGACCGGATTGCTTTCAGCTGTTTCTGCCACAAAATTGTCCCGGCAGCGAAAACTCTCATTGTTTACAGTGGCGCCCCCTTCTGAACACTTTGTTAATAAAAAGCTTTTTTTGTTTGTTTGTTTTTGTTTTTTGGCTATGGTAAATGTGGAACAACAATGAGGTATTTCAAAGAGGTGAACCACAGATAAATTTCTCTAAGGGTGGGGTGAGGGTTACTCAAAAAGGAACTTGACAGGGCTTTTAAAGATATCGACAATCATTATAACATAACGTGACTGATTGTTACCGCGCTCTTAACTGGGCAAACACTTGTTGGCTTCCAAGAAAGACTAACATAGTTGAGATGGTTCTAGCGGCCTTCTAGCACAGGGTCTCATGAGGCAGGGATTCTAGCCACTGGCTGTGCAAGGCATGAGGCCTCTTAGTGATTCTATTTTTTCCTCTGCAGAATAGGTCTTTCTACATTCCAGGTCCTTTCTACCCCCATAAATAATGTGGCGATTCTCTCAGTGAGTTGTACTATTGGTTGAAAGAGCCAACTGTCTCATTAAAAGGACTTTTGTTTAAATTCCTTAAAAAACAAGTCCGTTCAAAAGAATCTTTTTTCTTTATTTTTTATTTTTTATCCCATATGTTTACTCTGATAGGGAACTTTGTCATTTTGACCTTCTCTGCGGATTAAAATATTCTTCATCATCAGCAGCTACTGCTCTCCTCTCCTGGTGGTCTCTCCGGAAGGGGTCTTCTCTAGCTCTTCTAGCAGGGGATGGGCACTTCCCCTCTACCCCTGTGGCCAGACCAGCCTTACCTATCCTGCAGGGTCAGGTCGGCCTGGCCCTTTATCTGTTGTTCTCCTCTGAGTGGTTAGATTTTCATAGATCCCGTGCTTTGCTTTTGTCAGGATTTACCTGGATTATCAAAACCCTTTTTTTGGGCCAGTGAAGCCTAAGAAACAGTCTAATGAGAGAACCAGGAAATCAAACAGATCATATTTATCCTGAATGTTCTGTCCAAAATGAAAAATTCATTTCAGAGGAGCCTCAAGATCTCTGAGAAGGGAAGTTTCACCAACTCTGTCATGTAGGGGCATCAATTCCGATTCTGTGTCAATTGTCCTACTTTCCCAGCTAGTAATTCTCTACATCAGAAAGCCCACTCTCAACCGTTTCCTCTTTCAAAGGCAGTTGCTCTTAGAGTGTGCACATGGCACTTGGGGCCTGCTGGTCGTTGGCTACTGCCCTCTGTACCTTGGGTCTAACAGCTGTGGGGCATCAAGATGAGCACGTCTCTTGTTCTAGGACTTAATATAGTTTGGGGCACATGGTAAGCAATAATCACTTCTTTAGTTGATCCAAGTGTTGGATCTTTCTTAATTATTCTACTACCACAATTTACTTGTTCTAAGATTGCCCCCCCCATTTTAATATCTCTTAAGGTGGCCCTCACCTTGCACTTGATGACATATCCTACTTTAACTGACAGCATTTCTCTTTCTTAGTCGAACATAAACTATAGTGCATCTTACACTTGATGAAAGCTAGGATGCAATTAAATACTCTATTATGGTTACGATTCTGATATTTGAAATCCTCCGGTAGCTCCCTGTGCCCCCACAGTGTAGTACCTCACCTCCTCGCCATAGTATACAAACCTTCTCACCCCCAGTGTTAACCCCGGGGCTCAGCCTCCATCCGCAGGTGATGCTGCCAGATCAGCTGTCGGTTGTCTTGAATTTGCTGTAGTTTCCCGAATGCACTGTGCTGCCTCCTGGCACTTTGAAACTTGACACATTCATCCTCATTCTTCGCTTTGCCCTTGTCTATCACCTCCCCTGAAAATCTGTTCCTAAGTGGCTTTTCCCAGCGCCCACCTACCCTTGGCAGTCTATTATCTCCCTGTGGTAAAGCCTGTCACACTGCATCATGGACATGCCCGTTGTCCCCCTGAGAAGAGAAAAGGGACAATGAGGGACCCAGCATTTGCAGCTCTAGTGCAGAGCCCCATGCCTGGCTTGCAGGAAATGCCAGATCATGAAGACAAACGGAGATCATCCTCTGGCTAAAATCTGCTCTTCTTTGCCTATCGCAGGATCTGGTCAATAAAGAGCAGCCAGTTATTATTGCTGTTTTTCTAGGGATTTTTAGCCCATATATTTCCCAGGTCTTTACTCGTTTTGTAGCCCTTTAATTCAGGCTTCAACCACTTCCTAGTCAGATCAGGTGAAATCATTTTCCTTCCCATACCCTCGATGTATTTCACATCTAGTAATTCTTTATTTAAAGATCTTATTTACCCATTTGACAGACAGATCACAAGTAGGTAGAGAGGGAGGCAGAGAGAGGGGGGGGGGAAGCAGGCTCCCCGCTGTGCAGAGATCCCAATGTGGGGCTCCATCCCAGGACCCTGAATTCATGACCTGAGCCGAAGGCAGAGGCCTAAACCACTGAGCCACCCAGGAGCCCCCATATCTGGTAATTTTTAACCAACGTGGATTTGCTGCATCAAATAGTTCCTTCTTCTTCAAATATAAATATATAAGTAAAGTGATCAAGTCACTCGCATATCTTAGGAGAATGTCATACCTTTAGTCGCAAACTTGAAATCTTGGCCATTGGTTTTGATTTTTGTTTTGATTAGATTTGGTTCGGTTTTTGTCATTTTAAAAATCCCTCCAGCCCTTGGCTCTGTCTGACCCGATTGCTTTCAGCTGTTTCTGCCACAAAATTGTCCCGGCAGCGAAAACTCTCATTGTTTACAGTGGCGCCCCCTTCTGAACACTTTGTTAATAAAAAGCTTTTTTTGTTTGTTTGTTTTTGTTTTTTGGCTATGGTAAATGTGGAACAACAATGAGGTATTTCAAAGAGGTGAACCACAGATAAATTTCTCTAAGGGTGGGGTGAGGGTTACTCAAAAAGGAACTTGACAGGGCTTTTAAAGATATCGACAATCATTATAACATAACGTGACTGATTGTTACCGCGCTCTTAACTGGGCAAACACTTGTTGGCTTCCAAGAAAGACTAACATAGTTGAGATGGTTCTAGCGGCCTTCTAGCACAGGGTCTCATGAGGCAGGGATTCTAGCCACTGGCTGTGCAAGGCATGAGGCCTCTTAGTGATTCTATTTTTTCCTCTGCAGAATAGGTCTTTCTACATTCCAGGTCCTTTCTACCCCCATAAATAATGTGGCGATTCTCTCAGTGAGTTGTACTATTGGTTGAAAGAGCCAACTGTCTCATTAAAAGGACTTTTGTTTAAATTCCTTAAAAAACAAGTCCGTTCAAAAGAATCTTTTTTCTTTATTTTTTATTTTTTATCCCATATGTTTACTCTGATCGTGGAACTTTGTCATTTTGACCTTCTCTGCTGATTAAAATATTCTTCATTTTCAGCAGCTACTGCTCTCCTCTCCTGGTGGTCTCTCCGGAAGGGGTCTTCTCTAGCTCTTCTAGCAGGGGATGGGCACTTCCCCTCTATCCCTGTTGCCAGACCAACCTTACCTATCCTGCAGGGTCAGGTCGGCCTGGCCCTTTATCTGTTGTTCTCCTCTGAGTGGTTAGATTTTCATAGATCCCGTGCTTTGCTTTTGTCAGGATTTACCTGGATTATCAAAACCCTTTTCTTGTGCCAGTGAAGCCTAAGAAACAGTCCTAATGAGAGAACCAGGAACTCAACCAGACCATATTTATCCTGAATGTTCTGTCCAAAATGAAAAATTCATTTCAGAGGAGCCTCAAGATCTCTGAGAAGGGAAGTTTCACCAACTCTGTCATGTAGGGGCATCAATTCCGATTCTGTGTCAATTGTCCTACTTTCCCAGCTAGTAATTCTCTACATCAGAAAGCCCACTCTCAACCGTTTCCTCTTTCAAAGGCAGTTGCTCCTAGAGTGTGCACATGGCACTTGGGGCCTGCTGGTCGTTGGCTACTGCCCTCTGTACCTTGGGTCTAACAGCTGCGGGGCATCAAGATGAGCACGTCTCTTGTTCTAGGACTTAATATAGTTTGGGGCACATGGTAAGCAATAATCACTTCTTTAGTTGATCCAAGTGTTGGATCTTTCTTAATTATTCTACTACCACAATTTACTTGTTCTAAGATTTGTCCCCCCCCCATTTTAATATCTCTTAAGGTGGCACTCACCTTGCACTTGATGACATATCCTACTTTAACTGACAGCATTTCTCTTTCTTAGTCGAACATAAACTATAGTGCATCTTACACTTGATGAAAGCTAGGATGCAATTAAATACTCTATTATGGTTACGATTCTGATATTTGAAATCCTCCGGTAGCTCCCTGTGCCCCCACAGTGTAGTACCTCACCTCCTCGCCATAGTATACAAACCTTCTCACCCCCAGTGTTAACCCCGGGGCTCAGCCTCCATCCGCAGGTGATGCTGCCAGATCAGCTGTCGGTGTCATGAACTTGCTGTAGTTTCCCGAATGCACTGTGCTGCCTCCTGGCACTTTGAAACTTGACACACTCATCCTCATTCTTCGCTTTGCCCTTGTCTATCACCTCCCCTGAAAATCTGTTCCTAAGTGGCTTTTCCCAGCTCCCACCTACCCTTGGCAGTCTATTATCTCCCTGTGGTAAAGCCTGTCACACTGCATCATGGACATGCCCGTTGTCCCCCTGAGAAGAGAAAAGGGACAATGAGGGACCCAGCATTTGCAGCTCTAGTGCAGGGCCCCATGCCTGGCTTGCAGGAAATGCCAGATCATGAAGACAAACGGAGATCATCCTCTGGCTAAAACCAGCTCTTCTTTGCCTATCGCAGGATCTGGTCAATAAAGAGCAGCCAGTTATTATTGCTGTTTTTCTAGGGATTTTTAGCCCATATATTTCCCAGGTCTTTACTCGTTTTGTAGCCCTTCAATTCAGGCTTCAACCACTTCCTAGTCAGATCAGGTGAAATCATTTACCTTCCCATACCCTCGATGTATTTCACATCTAGTAATTCTTTATTTAAAGATCTTATTTACCCATTTGACAGACGAATTACAAGTAGGTAGAGAGGGAGGAAGAGAGGGGGGGTGGAAGCAGGCTCCCCGCTGTGCAGAGATCCCAATGTGGGGCTCCATCCCAGGACCCTGAATTCATGACCTGAGCCGAAGGCAGAGGCCTAAACCACTGAGCCACCCAGGAGCCCCCATATCTGGTAATTTTTAACCAACGTGGATTTGCTGCATCAAATAGTTCCTTCTTCTTCAAATATAAATATATAAGTAAAGTGATCAAGTCACTCGCATGTCTTAGGAGAATGTCATACCTTTAGTAGCAAACTTGAAATCTTGGCCATTGGTTTTGATTTTTGTTTTGGTTAGATTTGGTTCGGTTTTTGTCATTTTAAAAATCCCTCCAGCCCTTGGCTCTGTCTGACCCGATTGCTTTCAGCTGTTTCTGCAACAAAATTGTCCCAGCAGCGAAAACTCTCATTGATTACAGTGGCGCCCCCTTCTGAACACTTTGTTAATAAAAAGCTTTTTTTGTTTGTTTGTTTTTGTTTTTTGGCTATGGTAAATGTGGAACAACAATGAGGTATTTCAAAGAGGTGAACCACAAATAAATTTCTCTAAGGGTGGGGTGAGGGTTACTCAAAAAGGAACTTGACAGGGCTTTTAAAGATATCGACAATCATTATAACATAACGTGACTGATTGTTACCGCGCTCTTAAATGGGCAAACACTTGTTGGCTTCCAAGAAAGACTAACATAGTTGAGATGGTTCTAGCGGCCTTCTAGCACAGGGTCTCATGAGGCAGGGATTCTAGCCACTGGCTGTACAAGGCATGAGGTCTCTTAGTGATTCTATTTTTTCCTCTGCAGAATAGGTCTTTCTACATTCCAGGTCCTTTCTACCCCCATAAATAATGTGGCGATTCTCTCAGTGAGTTGTACTATTGGTTGAAACAGCCAACTGTCTCATTAAAAGGACTTTTGTTTAAATTCCTTAAAAAACAAGTCCGTTCAAAAGAATCTTTTTTCTTTATTTTTTATTTTTTATCCCATATTTTTACTCTGATCGTGTAACTTTGTCATTTTGACCTTCTCTGCTGATTAAAATATTCTTCATCATCAGCAGCTACTGCTCTCCTCTCCTGGTGGTCTCTCCGGAAGGGGTCTTCTCTAGCTCTTCTAGCAGGGGATGGGCACTTCCCCTCTACCCCTGTTGCCAGACCAACCTTACCTATCCTGCAGGGTCAGGTCGGCCTGGCCCTTTATCTGTTGTTCTCCTCTGAGTGGTTAGATTTTCATAGATCCCGTGCTTTGCTTTTGTCAGGATTTACCTGGATTATCAAAACCCTTTACTTGGGCCAGTGAAGCCTAAGAAACAGTCCTAATGAGAGAACCAGGAACTCAAACAGATCATATTTATCCTGAATGTTCTGTCCAAAATGAAAAATTCATTTCAGAGGAGCCTCAAGATCTCTGAGAAGGGAAGTTTCACCAACTCTGTCATGTAGGGGCATCAATTCCGATTCTGTGTCAATTGTCCTACTTTCCCAGCTAGTAATTCTCTACATCAGAAAGCCCACTCTCAACCGTTTCCTCTTTCAAAGGCAGTTGCTCCTAGAGTGTGCACATGGCACTTGGGGCCTGCTGGTCGTTGGCTACTGCCCTCTGTACCTTGGGTCTAACAGCTGCGGGGCATCAAGATGAGCACGTCTCTTGTTCTAGGACTTAATATAGTTTGGGGCACATGGTAAGCAATAATCACTTCTTTAGTTGATCCAAGTGTTGGATCTTTCTTAATTATTCTACTACCACAATTTACTTGTTCTAAGATTTGCCCCCCCCATTTTAATATCTCTTAAGGTGGCACTCACCTTGCACTTGATGACATATCCTACTTTAACTGACAGCATTTCTATTTCTCAGTCGAACATAAACTATAGTGCATCTTACATTTGATGAAAGCTAGGATGCAATTAAATACTCTATTATGGTTACGATTCTGATATTTGAAATCCTCCGGTAGCTCCCTGTGCCCCCACAGTGTAGTACCTCACCTCCTCGCCATAGTATACAAACCTTCTCACCCCCAGTGTTAACCCCGGGGCTCAGCCTCCATCCGCAGGTGATGCTGCCAGATCAGCTGTCGGTTGTCATGAACTTGCTGTAGTTTCCCGAATGCACTGTGCTGCCTCCTGGCACTTTGAAACTTGACACATTCATCCTCATTCTTCGCTTTGCCCTTGTCTATCACCTCTCCTGAAAATCTTTTCCTAAGTGGCTTTTCCCAGCTCCCAACTACCCTTGGCAGTCTATTATATCCCTGTGGTAAAGCCTGTCACACTGCATCATGGACATGCCCGTTGTCCCCCTGAGAAGAGAAAAGGGACAATGAGGGACCCAGCATTTGCAGCTCTAGTGCAGAGCCCCATGCCTGGCTTGCAGGAAATGCCAGATCATGAAGACAAACGGAGATCATCCTCTGGCTAAAACCAGCTCTTCTTTGCCTATCGCAGGATCTGGTCAATAAAGAGCAGCCAGTTATTATTGCTGTTTTTCTAGGGATTTTTAGCCCATATATTTCCCAGGTCTTTACTCGTTTTGTAGCCCTTTAATTCAGGCTTCAACCACTTCCTAGTCAGATCAGGTGAAATCATTTTCCTTCCCATACCCTCGATGTATTTCACATCTAGTAATTCTTTATTTAAAGATCTTATTTACCCATTTGACAGACAGATCACAAGTAGGTAGACAGGGAGGCAGAGAGAGGGGGGGGGAGCAGGCTCCCCGCTGAGCAGAGATCCCAATGTGGGGCTCCATCCCAGGACACTGAATTCATGACCTGAGCCGAAGGCAGAGGCCTAAATCACTGAGCCACCCAGGAGCCCCCATATCTGGTAATTTTTCACCAAAGTGGATTTGCTGCATCAAATAGTTCCTTCTTCTTCAAATATAAATATATATGTAAAGTGATCAAGTCACTCGCATGTCTTAGGAGAATGTCATACCTTTAGTAGCAAACTTGAAATCTTGGCCATTGGTTTTGATTTTTGTTTTGGTTAGATTTCGTTCGGTTTTTGTCATTTTAAAAATCCCTCCAGCCCTTGGCTCTGTCTGACCCGATTGCTTTCAACTGTTTCTGCAACAAAATTGTCCCGGCAGCGAAAACTCTCATTGTTTACAGTGGCGCCCTCTTCTGAACACTTTGTTAATAAAAAGCTTTTTTTGTTTGTTTGTTTTTGTTTTTTGGCTATGGTAAATGTGGAACAACAATGAGGTATTTCAAAGAGGTGAACCACAGATAAATTTCTCTAAGGCTGGGGTGAGGGTTACTCAAAAAGGAACTTGACAGGGCTTTTAAAGATATCGACAATCATTATAACATAACGTGACTGATTGTTACCGCGCTCTTAACTGGGCAAACACTTGTTGGCTTCCAAGAAAGACTAACATAGTTGAGATGGTTCTAGCGGCCTTCTAGCACAGGGTCTCATGAGGCAGGGATTCTAGCCACTGGCTGTGCAAGGCATGAGGCCTCTTAGTGATTCTATTTTTTCCTCTGCAGAATAGGTCTTTCTACATTCCAGGTCCTTTCTACCCCCATAAATAATGTGGCGATTCTCTCAGTGAGTTGTACTATTGGTTGAAAGAGCCAACTGTCTCATTAAAAGGACTTTTGTTTAAATTCCTTAAAAAACAAGTCCGTTCAAAAGAATCTTTTTTCTTTATTTTTTATTTTTTATCCCATATGTTTACTCTGATCGTGGAACTTTGTCATTTTGACCTTCTCTGCTGATTAAAATATTCTTCATCATCAGCACCTACTGCTCTCCTCTCCTGGTGGTCTCTCCGGAAGGGGTCTTCTCTAGCTCTTCTAGCAGGGGATGGGCACTTCCCCTCTACCCCTGTTGCCAGACCAACCTTACCTATCCTGCAGGGTCAGGTCGGCCTGGCCCTTTATCTGTTGTTCTCCTCTGAGTGGTTAGATTTTCATAGATCCCGTGCTTTGCTTTTGTCAGGATTTACCTGGATTATCAAAACCCTTTTCTTGTGCCAGTGAAGCCTAAGAAACAGTCCTAATGAGAGAACCAGGAACTCAACCAGACCATATTTATCCTGAATGTTCTGTCCAAAATGAAAAATTCATTTCAGAGGAGGCTCAAGATCTCTGAGAAGGGAAGTTTCACCAACTCTGTCATGTAGGGGCATCAATTCCGATTCTGTGTCAATTGTCCTACTTTCCCAGCTAGTAATTCTCTACATCAGAAAGCCCACTCTCAACCGTTTCCTCTTTCAAAGGCAGTTGCTCTTAGAGTGTGCACATGGCACTTGGGGCCTGCTGGTCGTTGGCTACTGCCCTCTGTACCTTGGGTCTAACAGCTGCGGGGCATCAAGATGAGCACGTCTCTTGTTCTAGGACTTAATATAGTTTGGGGCACATGGTAAGCAATAATCACTTCTTTAGTTGATCCAAGTGTTGGATCTTTCTTAATTATTCTACTACCACAATTTACTTGTTCTAAGATTTGCCCCCCCCATTTTAATATCTCATAAGGTGGCACTCACCTTGCACTTGATGACATATCCTACTTTAACTGACAGCATTTCTCTTTCTTAGTCGAACATAAACTATAGTGCATCTTACACTTGATGAAAGCTAGGATGCAATTAAATACTCTTTTATGGTTACGATTCTGATATTTGAAATCCTCCGGTAGCTCCCTGTGCCCCCACAGTGTAGTACCTCACCTCCTCGCCATAGTATACAAACCTTCTCACCCCCAGTGTTAACCCCGGGGCTCAGCCTCCATCCCCAGGTGATGCTGCCAGATCAGCTGTCGGTTGTCATGAACTTGCTGTAGTTTCCCGAATGCTCTGTGCTGCCTCCTGGCACTTTGAAACTTGACACACTCATCCTCATTCTTCGCTTTGCCCTTGTCTATCACCTCCCCTGAAAATCTGTTCCTAAGTGGCTTTTCCCAGCTCCCACCTACCCTTGGCAGTCTATTATCTCCCTGTGGTAAAGCCTGTCACACTGCATCATAGACATGCCCGTTGTCCCCCTGAGAAGAGAAATGGGACAATGAGGGACCCAGCATTTGTAGCTCTAGTGCAGAGCCCCATGCCTGGCTTGCAGGAAATGCCAGATCATGAAGACAAACGGAGATCATCCTCTGGCTAAAACCAGCTCTTCTTTGCCTATCGCAGGATCTGGTCAATAAAGAGCAGCCAGTTATTATTGCTGTTTTTCTAGGTATTTTTAGCCCATATATTTCCCAGGTCTTTACTCGTTTTGTAGCCCTTTAATTCAGGCTTCAACCACTTCCTAGTCAGATCAGGTGAAATCATTTTCCTTCCCATACCCTCGATGTATTTCACATCTAGTAATTCTTTATTTAAAGATCTTATTTACCCATTTGACAGACAGATCACAAGTAGGTAGACAGGGAGGCAGAGAGAGAGGGGGGGAAGCAGACTCCCCGCTGAGCAGAGATCCCAATGTGGGGCTCCATCCCAGGACACTGAATTCATGACCTGAGCCGAAGGCAGAGGCCTAAATCACTGAGCCACCCAGGAGCCCCCATATCTGGTAATTTTTCACCAAAGTGGATTTGCTGCATCAAATAGTTCCTTCTTCGTCAAATATAAATATATATGTAAAGTGATCAAGTCACTCGCATGTCTTAGGAGAATGTCATACCTTTAGTAGCAAACTTGAAATCTTGGCCATTGGTTTTGATTTTTGTTTTGGTTAGATTTCGTTCGGTTTTTGTCATTTTAAAAATCCCTCCAGCCCTTGGCTCTGTCTGACCCGATTGCTTTCAACTGTTTCTGCAACAAAATTGTCCCGGCAGCGAAAACTCTCATTGTTTACAGTGGCGCCCTCTTCTGAACACTTTGTTAATAAAAAGCTTTTTTTGTTTGTTTGTTTTTGTTTTTTGGCTATGGTAAATGTGGAACAACAATGAGGTATTTCAAAGAGGTGAACCACAGATAAATTTCTCTAAGGCTGGGGTGAGGGTTACTCAAAAAGGAACTTGACAGGGCTTTTAAAGATATCGACAATCATTATAACATAACGTGACTGATTGTTACCGCGCTCTTAACTGGGCAAACACTTGTTGGCTTCCAAGAAAGACTAACATAGTTGAGATGGTTCTAGCGGCCTTCTAGCACAGGGTCTCATGAGGCAGGGATTCTAGCCACTGGCTGTGCAAGGCATGAGGCCTCTTAGTGATTCTATTTTTTCCTCTGCAGAATAGGTCTTTCTACATTCCAGGTCCTTTCTACCCCCATAAATAATGTGGCGATTCTCTCAGTGAGTTGTACTATTGGTTGAAAGAGCCAACTGTCTCATTAAAAGGACTTTTGTTTAAATTCCTTAAAAAACAAGTCCGTTCAAAAGAATCTTTTTTCTTTATTTTTTATTTTTTATCCCATATGTTTACTCTGATCGTGGAACTTTGTCATTTTGACCTTCTCTGCTGATTAAAATATTCTTCATCATCAGCACCTACTGCTCTCCTCTCCTGGTGGTCTCTCCGGAAGGGGTCTTCTCTAGCTCTTCTAGCAGGGGATGGGCACTTCCCCTCTACCCCTGTTGCCAGACCAACCTTACCTATCCTGCAGGGTCAGGTCGGCCTGGCCCTTTATCTGTTGTTCTCTTCTGAGTGGTTAGATTTTCATAGATCCCCTGCTTTGCTTTTGTCAGGATTTACCTGGATTATCAAAACCCTTTTCTTGGGCCAGTGAAGCCTAAGAAACAGTCCTAATGAGAGAACCAGGAACTCAACCAGACCATATTTATCCTGAATGTTCTGTCCAAAATGAAAAATTCATTTCAGAGGAGCCTCAAGATCTCTGAGAAGGGAAGTTTCACCAACTCTGTCATGTAGGGGCATCAATTCCGATTCTGTGTCAATTGTCCTACTTTCCCAGCTAGTAATTCTCTACATCAGAAAGCCCACTCTCAACCGTTTCCTCTTTCAAAGGCAGTTGCTCTTAGAGTGTGCACATGGCACTTGGGGCCTGCTGGTCGTTGGCTACTGCCCTCTGTACCTTGGGTCTAACAGCTGCGGGGCATCAAGATGAGCACGTCTCTTGTTCTAGGACTTAATATAGTTTGGGGCACATGGTAAGCAATAATCACTTCTTTAGTTGATCCAAGTGTTGGATCTTTCTTAATTATTCTACTACCACAATTTACTTGTTCTAAGATTTGTCCCCCCCCCCATTTTAATATCTCTTAAGGTGGCACTCACCTTGCACTTGATGACATATCCTACTTTAACTGACAGCATTTCTCTTTCTTAGTCGAACATAAACTATAGTGCATCTTACACTTGATGAAAGCTAGGATGCAATTAAATACTCTATTATGGTTACGATTCTGATATTTGAAATCCTCCGGTAGCTCCCTGTGCCCCCACAGTGTAGTACCTCACCTCCTCGCCATAGTATACAAACCTTCTCACCCCCAGTGTTAACCCCGGGGCTCAGCCTCCATCCCCAGGTAATGCTGCCAGATCAGCTGTCGGTTGTCATGAACTTGCTGTAGTTTCCCGAATGCACTGTGCTGCCTCCTGGCACTTTGAAACTTGACACACTCATCCTCATTCTTCGCTTTGCCCTTGTCTATCACCTCCCCTGAAAATCTGTTCCTAAGTGGCTTTTCCCAGCGCCCACCTACCCTTGGCAGTCTATTATCTCCCTGTGGTAAAGCCTGTCACACTGCATCATGGACATGCCCGTTGTCCCCCTGAGAAGAGAAATGGGACAATGAGGGACCCAGCATTTGTAGCTCTAGTGCAGAGCCCCATGCCTGGCTTGCAGGAAATGCCAGATCATGAAGACAAACGGAGATCATCCTCTGGCTAAAACCAGCTCTTCTTTGCCTATAGCAGGATCTGGTCAATAAAGAGCAGCCAGTTATTATTGCTGTTTTTCTAGGGATTTTTAGCCCATATATTTCCCAGGTCTTTACTCTTTTTGTAGCCCTATAATTCAGGCTTCAACCACTTCCTAGTCAGATCAGGTGTAATCATTTTCCTTCCCATACCCTCGATGTATTTCACATCTAGTAAGTCTTTATTTAAAGATCTTATTTACCCATTTGACAGACAGATCACAAGTAGGTAGAGAGGGAGGCAGATAGAGAGGGGGGGAAGCAGGCTCCCCGCTGAGCTAAGATCCCAATGTGGGGCTCCATCCCAGGACACTGAATTCATGACCTGAGCCGAAGGCAAGGGCCTAAATCACTGAGCCACCCAGGAGCCCCCATATCTGGTAATTTTTAACCAACGTGGATTTGCTGCATCAAATAGTTCCTTCTTCTTCAAATATAAATATATAAGTAAAGTGATCAAGTCACTCGCATATCTTAGGAGAATGTCATACCTTTAGTAGCAAACTTGAAATCTTGGCCATTGGTTTTGATTTTTGTTTTGGTTAGATTTGGTTCGGTTTTTGTCATTTTAAAAATCCCTCCAGCCCTTGGCTCTGTCTGACCCGATTGCTTTCAGCTGTTTCTGCAACAAAATTGTCCCGGCAGCGAAAACTCTCATTGTTTACAGTGGCGCCCTCTTCTGAACACTTTGTTAATAAAAAGCTTTTTTTGTTTGTTTGTTTTTGTTTTTTGGCTATGGTAAATGTGGAACAACAATGAGGTATTTCAAAGAGGTGAACCACAGATAAATTTCTCTAAGGCTGGGGTGAGGGTTACTCAAAAAGGAACTTGACAGGGCTTTTAAAGATATCGACAATCATTATAACATAACGTGACTGATTGTTACCACGCTCTTAACTGGGCAAACACTTGTTGGCTTCCAAGAAAGACTAACATAGTTGAGATGGTTCTAGCGGCCTTCTACCACAGGGTCTCATGAGGCAGGGATTCTAGCCACTGGCTGTGCAAGGCATGAGGCCTCTTAGTGATTCTATTTTTTCCTCTGCAGAATAGGTCTTTCTACATTCCAGGTCCTTTCTACCCCCATAAATAATGTGGCGATTCTCTCAGTGAGTTGTACTATTGGTTGAAAGAGCCAACTGTCTCATTAAAAGGACTTTTGTTTAAATTCCTTAAAAAACAAGTCCGTTCAAAAGAATCTTTTTTCTTTATTTTTTATTTTTTATCCCATATGTTTACTCTGATCGTGGAACTTTGTCATTTTGACCTTCTCTGCTGATTAAAATATTCTTCATCATCAGCACCTACTGCTCTCCTCTCCTGGTGGTCTCTCCGGAAGGGGTCTTCTCTAGCTCTTCTAGCAGGGGATGGGCACTTCCCCTCTACCCCTGTTGCCAGACCAACCTTACCTATCCTGCAGGGTCAGGTCGGCCTGGCCCTTTATCTGTTGTTCTCTTCTGAGTGGTTAGATTTTCATAGATCCCGTGCTTTGCTTTTGTCAGGATTTACCTGGATTATCAAAACCCTTTTCTTGGGCCAGTGAAGCCTAAGAAACAGTCCTAATGAGAGAACCAGGAACTCAACCAGACCATATTTATCCTGAATGTTCTGTCCAAAATGAAAAATTCATTTCAGAGGAGCCTCAAGATCTCTGAGAAGGGAAGTTTCACCAACTCTGTCATGTAGGGGCATCAATTCCGATTCTGTGTCAATTGTCCTACTTTCCCAGCTAGTAATTCTCTACATCAGAAAGCCCACTCTCAACCGTTTCCTCTTTCAAAGGCAGTTGCTCTTAGAGTGTGCACATGGCACTTGGGGCCTGCTGGTCGTTGGCTACTGCCCTCTGTACCTTGGGTCTAACAGCTGCGGGGCATCAAGATGAGCACGTCTCTTGTTCTAGGACTTAATATAGTTTGGGGCACATGGTAAGCAATAATCACTTCTTTAGTTGATCCAAGTGTTGGATCTTTCTTAATTATTCTACTACCACAATTTACTTGTTCTAAGATTTGTCCCCCCCCCATTTTAATATCTCTTAAGGTGGCACTCACCTTGCACTTGATGACATATCCTACTTTAACTGACAGCATTTCTCTTTCTTAGTCGAACATAAACTATAGTGCATCTTACACTTGATGAAAGCTAGGATGCAATTAAATACTCTATTATGGTTACGATTCTGATATTTGAAATCCTCCGGTAGCTCCCTGTGCCCCCACAGTGTAGTACCTCACCTCCTCGCCATAGTATACAAACCTTCTCACCCCCAGTGTTAACCCCGGGGCTCAGCCTCCATCCCCAGGTAATGCTGCCAGATCAGCTGTCGGTTGTCATGAACTTGCTGTAGTTTCCCGAATGCACTGTGCTGCCTCCTGGCACTTTGAAACTTGACACACTCATCCTCATTCTTCGCTTTGCCCTTGTCTATCACCTCCCCTGAAAATCTGTTCCTAAGTGGCTTTTCCCAGCTCCCACCTACCCTTGGCAGTCTATTATCTCCCTGTGGTAAAGCCTGTCACACTGCATCATGGACATGCCCGTTGTCCCCCTGAGAAGAGAAATGGGACAATGAGGGACCCAGCATTTGTAGCTCTAGTGCAGAGCCCCATGCCTGGCTTGCAGGAAATGCCAGATCATGAAGACAAACGGAGATCATCCTCTGGCTAAAACCAGCTCTTCTTTGCCTATAGCAGGATCTGGTCAATAAAGAGCAGCCAGTTATTATTGCTGTTTTTCTAGGGATTTTTAGCCCATATATTTCCCAGGTCTTTACTCTTTTTGTAGCCCTATAATTCAGGCTTCAACCACTTCCTAGTCAGATCAGGTGTAATCATTTTCCTTCCCATACCCTCGATGTATTTCACATCTAGTAATTCTTTATTTAAAGATCTTATTTACCCATTTGACAGAGAGATCACAAGTAGATAGAGATGGAGGCAGAGAGAGAGGGGGGAAGCTGGCTCCCCGCTGAGCAGAGATCCCAATGTGGGGCTCCATCCCAGGACCCTGAATTCATGACCTGAGCCGAAGGCAGAGGCCTAAACCACTGAGCCACCCAGGAGCCCCCATATCTGGTAATTTTTAACCAACGTGGATTTGCTGCATCAAATAGTTCCTTCTTCTTCAAATATAAATATATATGTAAAGTAATCAAGTCACTGGCATGTCTTAGGAGAATGTCATACCTTTAGTAGCAAACTTGAAATCTTGGCCATTGGTTTTGATTTTTGTTTTGGTTAGATTTGGTTCGGTTTTGTCATTTTAAAAATCCCTCCAGCCCTTGGCTCTGTCTGACCCGATTGCTTTCAGCTGTTTCTGCAACAAAATTGTCCCGGCAGCGAAAACTCTCATTGTTTACAGTGGCGCCCTCTTCTGAACACTTTGTTAATAAAAAGCTTTTTTTGTTTGTTTGTTTTTGTTTTTTGGCTATGGTAAATGTGGAACAACAATGAGGTATTTCAAAGAGGTGAACCACAGATAAATTACTCTAAGGCTGGGGTGAGGGTTACTCAAAAAGGAACTTGACAGGGCTTTTAAAGATATCGACAATCATTATAACATAACGTGACTGATTGTTACCGCGCTCTTAACTGGGCAAACACTTGTTGGCTTCCAAGAAAGACTAACATAGTTGAGATGGTTCTAGCGGCCTTCTAGCACAGGGTCTCATGAGGCAGGGATTCTAGCCACTGGCTGTGCAAGGCATGAGGCCTCTTAGTGATTCTATTTTTTCCTCTGCAGAATAGGTCTTTCTACATTCCAGGTCCTTTCTACCCCCATAAATAATGTGGCGATTCTCTCAGTGAGTTGTACTATTGGTTGAAACAGCCAACTGTCTCATTAAAAGGACTTTTGTTTAAATTCCTTAAAAAACAAGTCCGTTCAAAAGAATCTTTTTTCTTTATTTTTTATTTTTTATCCCATATGTTTACTCTGATCGTGGAACTTTGTCATTTTGACCTTCTCTGCTGATTAAAATATTCTTCATCATCAGCAGCTACTGCTCTCCTCTCCTGGTGGTCTCTCCGGAAGGGGTCTTCTCTAGCTCTTCTAGCAGGGGATGGGCACTTCCCCTCTACCCCTGTTGCCAGACCAACCTTACCTATCCTGCAGGGTCAGGTCGGCCTGGCCCTTTATCTGTTGTTCTCCTCTGAGTGGTTAGATTTTCATAGATCCCGTGCTTTGCTTTTGTCAGGATTTACCTGGATTATCAAAACCCTTTTCTTGTGCCAGTGAAGCCTAAGAAACAGTCCTAATGAGAGAACCAGGAACTCAACCAGACCATATTTATCCTGAATGTTCTGTCCAAAATGAAAAATTCATTTCAGAGGAGCCTCAAGATCTCTGAGAAGGGAAGTTTCACCAACTCTGTCATGTAGGGGCATCAATTCCGATTCTGTGTCAATTGTCCTACTTTCCCAGCTAGTAATTCTCTACATCAGAAAGCCCACTCTCAACCGTTTCCTCTTTCAAAGGCAGTTGCTCTTAGAGTGTGCACCTGGCACTTGGGGCCTGCTGGTCGTTGGCTACTGCCCTCTGTACCTTGGGTCTAACAGCTGCGGGGCATCAAGATGAGCACGTCTCTTGTTCTAGGACTTAATATAGTTTGGGGCACATGGTAAGCAATAATCACTTCTTTAGTTGATCCAAGTGTTGGATCTTTCTTAATTATTCTACTACCACAATTTACTTGTTCTAAGATTTGTCCCCCCCCCGATTTTAATATCTCTTAAGGTGGCACTCACCTTGCACTTGATGACATATCCTACTTTAACTGACAGCATTTCTCTTTCTTAGTCGAACATAAACTATAGTGCATCTTACACTTGATGAAAGCTAGGATGCAATTAAATACTCTATTATGGTTACGATTCTGATATTTGAAATCCTCCGGTAGCTCCCTGTGCCCCCACAGTGTAGTACCTCACCTCCTCGCCATAGTATACAAACCTTCTCACCCCCAGTGTTAACCCCGGGGCTCAGCCTCCATCCCCAGGTGATGCTGCCAGATCAGCTGTCGGTTGTCATTAACTTGCTGTAGTTTCCCGAATGCACTGTGCTGCCTCCTGGCACTTTTAAACTTGACACACTCATCCTCATTCTTCGCTTTGCCCTTGTCTATCACCTCCCCTGAAAATCTGTTCCTAAGTGGCTTTTCCCAGCTCCCACCTACCCTTGGCAGTCTATTATCTCCCTGTGGTAAAGCCTGTCACACTGCATCATAGACATGCCCGTTGTCCCCCTGAGAAGAGAAATGGGACAATGAGGGACCCAGCATTTGTAGCTCTAGTGCAGAGCCCCATGCCTGGCTTGCAGGAAATGCCAGATCATGAAGACAAACGGAGATCATCCTCTGGCTAAAACCAGCACTTCTTTGCCTATCGCAGGATCTGGTCAATAAAGAGCAGCCAGTTATTATTGCTGTTTTTCTAGGGATTTTTAGCCCATATATTTCCCAGGTCTTTACTCTTTTTGTAGCCCTTTAATTCAGGCTTCAACCACTTCCTAGTCAGATCAGGTGAAATCATTTTCCTTCCCATACCCTCGATGTATTTCACATCTAGTAATTCTTTATTTAAAGATCTTATTTACCCATTTGACAGACAGATCACAAGTAGGTAGAGAGGGAGGCAGACAGAGAGGGGGGAAGCAGGCTCCCCGCTGAGCAGAGATCCCAATGTGGGGCTCTATCCCAGGACCCTGAATTCATGACCTGAGCCGAAGGCAGAGGCCTAAACCACTGAGCCACCCAGGAGCCCCCATATCTGGTAATTTTTAACCAACGTGGATTTGCTGCATCAAATAGTTCCTTCTTCTTCAAATATAAATATATAAGTAAGGTAATCAAGTCACTCGCATGTCTTAGGAGCATGTCATACCTTTAGTAGCAAACTTGAAATCTTGGCCATTGGTTTTGATTTTTGTTTTGGTTAGATTTGGTTCGGTTTTTGTCATTTTAAAAATCCCTCCAGCCCTTGGCTCTGTCTGACCCGATTGCTTTCAGCTGTTTCTGCAACAAAATTGTCCCGGCAGCGAAAACTCTTATTGTTTACAGTGGCGCCCCCTTCTGAACACTTTGTTAATAAAAAGCTTTTTTTGTTTGTTTGTTTTTGTTTTTTGGCTATGGTAAATGTGGAACAACAATGAGGTATTTCAAAGAGGTGAACCACAGATAAATTACTCTAAGGCTGGGGTGAGGGTTACTCAAAAAGGAACTTGACAGGGCTTTTAAAGATATCGACAATCATTATAACATAACGTGACTGATTGTTACCGCGCTCTTAACTGGGCAAACACTTGTTGGCTTCCAAGAAAGACTAACATAGTTGAGATGGTTCTAGCGGCCTTCTAGCACAGGGTCTCATGAGGCAGGGATTCTAGCCACTGGCTGTGCAAGGCATGAGGCCTCTTAGTGATTCTATTTTTTCCTCTGCAGAATAGGTCTTTCTACATTCCAGGTCCTTTCTACCCCCATAAATAATGTGGCGATTCTCTCAGTGAGTTGTACTATTGGTTGAAAGAGCCAACTGTCTCATTAAAAGGACTTTTGTTTAAATTCCTTAAAAAACAAGTCCGTTCAAAAGAATCTTTTTTCTTTATTTTTTATTTTTTATCCCATATGTTTACTCTGATCGTGGAACTTTGTCATTTTGACCTTCTCTGCTGATTAAAATATTCTTCATCATCAGCAGCTACTGCTCTCCTCTCCTGGTGGTCTCTCCGGAAGGGGTCTTCTCTAGCTCTTCTAGCAGGGGATGGGCACTTCCCCTCTACCCCTGTTGCCAGACCAACCTTACCTATCCTGCAGGGTCAGGTCGGCCTGGCCCTTTATCTGTTGTTCTCCTCTGAGTGGTTAGATTTTCATAGATCCCGTGCTTTGCTTTTGTCAGGATTTACCTGGATTATCAAAACCCTTTTCTTGTGCCAGTGAAGCCTAAGAAACAGTCCTAATGAGAGAACCAGGAACTCAGCCAGACCATATTTATCCTGAATGTTCTGTCCAAAATGAAAAATTCATTTCAGAGGAGCCTCAAGATCTCTGAGAAGGGAAGTTTCACCAACTCTGTCATGTAGGGGCATCAATTCCGATTCTGTGTCAATTGTCCTACTTTCCCAGCTAGTAATTCTCTACATCAGAAAGCCCACTCTCAACCGTTTCCTCTTTCAAAGGCAGTTGCTCTTAGAGTGTGCACCTGGCACTTGGGGCCTGCTGGTCGTTGGCTACTGCCCTCTGTACCTTGGGTCTAACAGCTGCGGGGCATCAAGATGAGCACGTCTCTTGTTCTAGGACTTAATATAGTTTGGGGCACATGGTTAGCAATAATCACTTCTTTAGTTGATCCAAGTGTTGGATCTTTCTTAATTATTCTACTACCACAATTTTCTTGTTCTAAGATTTGTCCCCCCCCATTTTAATATCTCATAAGGTGGCACTCACCTTGCACTTGATGACATATCCTACTTTAACTGACAGCATTTCTCTTTCTTAGTCGAACATAAACTATAGTGCATCTTACACTTGATGAAAGCTAGGATGCAATTAAATACTCTATTATGGTTACGATTCTGATATTTGAAATCCTCCGGTAGCTCCCTGTGCCCCCACAGTGTAGTACCTCACCTCCTCGCCATAGTATACAAACCTTCTCACCCCCAGTGTTAACCCCGGGGCTCAGCCTCCATCCCCAGGTGATGCTGCCAGATCAGCTGTCGGTTGTCATGAACTTGCTGTAGTTTCCCGAATGCACTGTGCTGCCTCCTGGCACTTTGAAACTTGACACACTCATCCTCATTCTTCGCTTTGCCCTTGTCTATCACCTCCCCTGAAAATCTGTTCCTAAGTGGCTTTTCCCAGCTCCCACCTACCCTTGGCAGTCTATTATCTCCCTGTGGTAAAGCCTGTCACACTGCATCATAGACATACCCGTTGTCCCCCTGAGAAGAGAAATTGGACAATGAGGGACCCAGCATTTGTAGCTCTAGTGCAGAGCCCCATGCCTGGCTTGCAGGAAATGCCAGATCATGAAGACAAACGGAGATCATCCTCTGGCTAAAACCAGCACTTCTTTGCCTATCGCAGGATCTGGTCAATAAAGAGCAGCCAGTTATTATTGCTGTTTTTCTAGGGATTTTTAGCCCATATATTTCCCAGGTCTTTACTCTTTTTGTAGCCCTTTAATTCGGGCTTCAACCACTTCCTAGTCAGATCAGGTGAAATCATTTTCCTTCCCATACCCTCGATGTATTTCACATCTAGTAATTCTTTATTTAAAGATCTTATTTACCCATTTGACAGACAGATCACAAGTAGGTAGAGAGGGAGGCAGAGAGAGAGGGGGAAAGCAGGCTCCCCGCTGAGCAGAGATCCCAATGTGGGGCTCTATCCCAGGACCCTGAATTCATGACCTGAGCCGAAGGCAGAGGCCTAAACCACTGAGCCACCCAGGAGCCCCCATATCTGGTAATTTTTAACCAACGTGGATTTGCTGCATCAAATAGTTCCTTCTTCTTCAAATATAAATATATAAGTAAGGTAATCAAGTCACTCGCATGTCTTAGGAGCATGTCATACCTTTAGTAGCAAACTTGAAATCTTGGCCATTGGTTTTGATTTTTGTTTTGGTTAGATTTGGTTCGGTTTTTGTCATTTTAAAAATCCCTCCAGCCCTTGGCTCTGTCTGACCCGATTGCTTTCAGCTGTTTCTGCCACAAAATTGTCCCGGCAGCGAAAACTCTCATTGTTTACAGTGGCGCCCCCTTCTGAACACTTTGTTAATAAAAAGCTTTTTTTGTTTGTTTTTGTTTTTTGGCTATGGTAAATGTGGAACAACAATGAGGTATTTCAAAGAGGTGAACCACAGATAAATTTCTCTAAGGCTGGGGTGAGGGTTACTCAAAAAGGAACTTGACAGGGCTTTTAAAGATATCGACAATCATTATAACATAACGTGACTGATTGTTACCGAGGTCTTAACTGGGCAAACACTTGTTGGCTTCCGAGAAAGACTAACATAGTTGAGATGGTTCTAGCGGCCTTCTAGCACAGGGTCTCATGAGGCAGGGATTCTAGCCACTGGCTGTGCAAGGCATGAGGCCTCTTAGTGATTCTATTTTTTCCTCTGCAGAATAGGTCTTTCTACATTCCAGGTCCTTTCTACCCCCATAAATAATGTGGCGATTCTCTCAGTGAGTTGTACTATTGGTTGAAAGAGCCAACTGTCTCATTAAAAGGACTTTTGTTTAAATTCCTTAAAAAACAAGTCCGTTCAAAAGAATCTTTTTTCTTTATTTTTTATTTTTTATCCCATATGTTTACTCTGATCGTGGAACTTTGTCATTTTGACCTTCTCTGCTGATTAAAATATTCTTCATCATCAGCAGCTACTGCTCTCCTCTCCTGGTGGTCTCTCCGGAAGGGGTCTTCTCTAGCTCTTCTAGCAGGGGATGGGCACTTCCCCTCTACCCCTGTTGCCAGACCAACCTTACCTATCCTGCAGGGTCAGGTCGGCCTGGCCCTTTATCAGTTGTTCTCTTCTGAGTGGTTAGATTTTCATAGATCCCGTGCTTTGCTTTTGTCAGGATTTACCTGGATTATCAAAACCCTTTTCTTGGGCCAGTGAAGCCTAAGAAACAGTCCTAATGAGAGAACCAGGAACTCAACCAGACCATATTTATCCTGAATGTTCTGTCCAAAATGAAAAATTCATTTCAGAGGAGCCTCAAGATCTCTGAGAAGGGAAGTTTCACCAACTCTGTCATGTAGGGGCATCAATTCCGATTCTGTGTCAATTGTCCTACTTTCCCAGCTAGTAATTCTCTACATCAGAACGCCCACTCTCAACCGTTTCCTCTTTCAAAGGCAGTTGCTCTTAGAGTGTGCACATGGCACTTGGGGCCTGCTGGTCGTTGGCTACTGCCCTCTGTACCTTGGGTCTAACAGCTGCGGGGCATCAAGATGAGCACGTCTCTTGTTCTAGGACTTAATATAGTTTGGGGCACATGGTAAGCAATAATCACTTCTTTAGTTGATCCAAGTGTTGGATCTTTCTTAATTATTCTACTACCACAATTTTCTTGTTCTAAGATTTGTCCCCCCCCCCATATTAATATCTCATAAGGTGGCACTCACCTTGCACTTGATGACATATCCTACTTTAACTGACAGCATTTCTCTTTCTTAGTCGAACATAAACTATAGTGCATCTTACACTTGATGAAAGCTAGGATGCAATTAAATACTCTATTATGGTTACGATTCTGATATTTGAAATCCTCCGGTAGCTCCCTGTGCCCCCACAGTGTAGTACCTCACCTCCTCTCCATAGTATACAAACCTTCTCACCCCCAGTGTTAACCCCGGGGCTCAGCCTCCATCCCCAGGTAATGCTGCCAGATCAGCTGTCGGTTGTCATGAACTTGCTGTAGTTTCCCGAATGCACTGTGCTACCTCCTGGCACTTTGAAACTTGACACACTCATCCTCATTCTTCGCTTTGCCCTTGTCTATCACCTCCCCTGAAAATCTGTTCCTAAGTGGCTTTTCCCAGCTCCCACCTACCCTTGGCAGTCTATTATCTCCCTGTGGTAAAGCCAGTCACACTGCATCATGGACATGCCCGTTGTCCCCCTGAGAAGAGAAATGGGACAATGAGGGACCCAGCATTTGTAGCTCTAGTGCAGAGCCCCATGCCTGGCTTGCAGGAAATGCCAGATCATGAAGACAAACGGAGATCATCCTCTGGCTAAAACCAGCTCTTCTTTGCCTATAGCAGGATCTGGTCAATAAAGAGCAGCCAGTTATTATTGCTGTTTTTCTAGGGATTTTTAGCCCATATATTTCCCAGGTCTTTACTCTTTTTGTAGCCCTTTAATTCAGGCTTCAACCACTTCCTAGTCAGATCAGGTGTAATCATTTTCCTTCCCATACCCTCGATGTATTTCACATCTAGTAAGTCTTTATTTAAAGATCTTATTTACCCATTTGACAGACAGATCACAAGTAGGTAGAGAGGGAGGCAGATAGAGAGGGGGGGAAGCAGGCTCCCCGCTGAGCAGAGATCCCAATGTGGGGCTCCATCCCAGGACCCTGAATTCATGACCTGAGCCGAAGGCAAGGGCCTAAATCACTGAGCCACCCAGGAGCCCCCATATCTGGTAATTTTTAACCAACGTGGATTTGCTGCATCAAATAGTTCCTTCTTCTTCAAATATAAATATATAAGTAAAGTGATCAAGTCACTCGCATGTCTTAGGAGAATGTCATACCTTTAGTAGCAAACTTGAAATCTTGGCCATTGGTTTTGATTTTTGTTTTGGTTAGATTTGGTTCGGTTTTTGTCATTTTAAAAATCCCTACAGTCCTTGGCTCTGTCTGACCCGATTGCTTTCAGCTGTTTCTGCAACAAAATTGTCCCGGCAGCGAAAACTCTCATTGTTTACAGTGGCGCCCCCTTCTGAACACTTTGTTAATAAAAAGCTTTTTTTGTTTGTTTGTTTTTGTTTTTTGGCTATGGTAAATGTGGAACAACAATGAGGTATTTCAAAGAGGTGAACCACAGATAAATTTCTCTAAGGGTGGGGAGAGGGTTACTCAAAAAGGAACTTGACAGGGCTTTTAAAGATATCGACAATCATTATAACATAACGTGACTGATTGTTACCGCGCTCTTAACTGGGCAAACACTTGTTGGCTTCCAAGAAAGACTAACATAGTTGAGATGGTTCTAGCGGCCTTCTAGCACAGGGTCTCATGAGGCAGGGATTCTAGCCACTGGCTGTGCAAGGCATGAGGCCTGTTAGTGATTCTATTTTTTCCTCTGCAGAATAGGTCTTTCTACATTCCAGGTCCTTTCTACCCCCATAAATAATGTGGCGATTCTCTCAGTGAGTTGTACTATTGGTTGAAACAGCCAACTGTCTCATTAAAAGGACTTTTGTTTAAATTCCTTAAAAAACAAGTCCGTTCAAAAGAATCTTTTTTCTTTATTTTTTATTTTTTATCCCATATGTTTACTCTGATCGTGGAACTTTGTCATTTTGACCTTCTCTGCTGATTAAAATATTCTTCATCATCAGCACCTACTGCTCTCCTCTCTTGGTGGTCTCTCCGGTAGGGGTCTTCTCTAGCTCTTCTAGCAGGGGATGGGCACTTCCCCTCTACCCCTGTGGCCAGACCAACCTTACCTATCCTGCAGGGTCAGGTCGGCCTGGCCCTTTATCTGTTGTTCTCCTCTGAGTGGTTAGATTTTCATAGATCCCGTGCTTTGCTTTTGTCAGGATTTACCTGGATTATCAAAACCCTTTTCTTGGGCCAGTGAAGCCTAAGAAACAGTCCTAATGAGAGAACCAGGAACTCAACCAGACCATATTTATCCTGAATGTTCTGTCCAAAATGAAAAATTCATTTCAGAGGAGCCTCAAGATCTCTGAGAAGGGAAGTTTCACCAACTCTGTCATGTAGGGGCATCAATTCCGATTCTGTGTCAATTGTCCTACTTTCCCAGCTAGTAATTCTCTACATCAGAACGCCCACTCTCAACCGTTTCCTCTTTCAAAGGCAGTTGCTCTTAGAGTGTGCACCTGGCACTTGGGGCCTGCTGGTCGTTGGCTACTGCCCTCTGTACCTTGGGTCTAACAGCTGCGGGGCATCAAGATGAGCACGTCTCTTGTTCTAGGACTTAATATAGTTTGGGGCACATGGTAAGCAATAATCACTTCTTTAGTTGATCCAAGTGTTGGATCTTTCTTAATTATTCTACTACCACAATTTTCTTGTTCTAAGATTTGTCCCCCCCCCCATATTAATATCTCATAAGGTGGCACTCACCTTGCACTTGATGACATATCCTACTTTAACTGACAGCATTTCTCTTTCTTAGTCGAACATAAACTATAGTGCATCTTACACTTGATGAAAGCTAGGATGCAATTAAATACTCTATTATGGTTACGATTCTGATATTTGAAATCCTCCGGTAGCTCCCTGTGCCCCCACAGTGTAGTACCTCACCTCCTCGCCATAGTATACAAACCTTCTCACCCCCAGTGTTAACCCCGGGGCTCAGCCTCCATCCCCAGGTGATGCTGAGAGATCAGCTGTCGGTTACATGAACTTGCTGTAGTTTCCCGAATGCACTGTGCTGCCTCCTGGCACTTTGAAACTTGACACACTCATCCTCATTCTTCGCTTTGCCCTTGTCTATCACCTCCCCTGAAAATCTGTTCCTAAGTGGCTTTTCCCAGCGCCCACCTACCCTTGGCAGTCTATTATCTCCCTGTGGTAAAGCCTGTCACACTGCATCATGGACATGCCCGTTGTCCCCCTGAGAAGAGAAAAGGGACAATGAGGGACCCAGCATTTGCAGCTCTAGTGCAGAGCCCCATGCCTGGCTTGCAGGAAATGCCAGATCATGAAGACAAACGGAGATCATCCTCTGGCTAAAACCAGCTCGTCGTTGCCTATCGCAGGATCTGGTCAATAAAGAGCAGCCAGTTATTATTGCTGTTTTTCTAGGGATTTTTAGCCCATATATTTCCCAGGTCTTTACCCTTTTTGTAGCCCTTTAATTCAGGCTTCAACCACTTCCTAGTCAGATCAGGTGAAATCATTTTCCTTCCCATACCCTCGATGTATTTCACATCTAGTAATTTTCATTTAAAGATCTTATTTACCCATTTGACAGGCAGATCACAAGTAGGTAGAGAGGGAGGCAGAGAGAGGGTGGGGGAAGCAGGCTCCCCCTGACCAGAGATCCCAAAGTGGGGCTCCATCCCAGGACCCTGAATTCATGACCTGAGCCGAAGGCAGAGGCCTAAACCACTGAGCCACCCAGGAGCCCCCATATCTGGTAATTTTTAACCAACGTGGATTTGCTGCATCAAATAGTTCCTTCTTCTTCAAATATAAATATATAAGTAAAGTGATCAAGTCACTCGCATGTCTTAGGAGAATGTCATACCTTTAGTAGCAAACTTGAAATCTTGGCCATTGGTTTTGATTTTTGTTTTGGTTAGATTTGGTTCGGTTTTTGTCATTTTAAAAATCCCTCCAGCCCTTGGCTCTGTCTGACCCGATTGCTTTCAGCTGTTTCTGCAACAAAATTGTCCCGGCAGCGAAAACTCTCATTGTTTACAGTGGCGCCCCCTTCTGAACACTTTGTTAATAAAAAGCTTTTTTTGTTTGTTTGTTTTTGTTTTTTGGCTATGGTAAATGTGGAACAACAATGAGGTATTTCAAAGAGGTGAACCACAGATAAATTTCTCTAAGGGTGGGGAGAGGGTTACTCAAAAAGGAACTTGACAGGGCTTTTAAAGATATCGACAATCATTATAACATAACGTGACTGATTGTTACCGCGCTCTTAACTGGGCAAACACTTGTTGGCTTCCAAGAAAGACTAACATAGTTGAGATGGTTCTAGTGGCCTTCTAGCACAGGGTCTCATGAGGCAGGGATTCTAGCCACTGGCTGTGCAAGGCATGAGGCCTCTTAGTGATTCTATTTTTTCCTCTGCAGAATAGGTCTTTCTACATTCCAGGTCCTTTCTACCCCCATAAATAATGTGGCGATTCTCTCAGTGAGTTGTACTATTGGTTGAAACAGCCAACTGTCTCATTAAAAGGACTTTTGTTTAAATTCCTTAAAAAACAAGTCCGTTCAAAAGAATCTTTTTTCTTTATTTTTTTATTTTTTATCCCATATGTTTACTCTGATCGTGGAACTTTGTCATTTTGACCTTCTCTGCTGATTAAAATATTCTTCATCATCAGCACCTACTGCTCTCCTCTCCTGGTGGTCTCTCCGGAAGGGGTCTTCTCTAGCTCTTCTAGCAGGGGATGGGCACTTCCCCTCTACCCCTGTGGCCAGACCAACCTTACCTATCCTGCAGGGTCAGGTCGGCCTGGCCCTTTATCTGTTGTTCTCCTCTGAGTGGTTAGATTTTCATAGATCCCGTGCTTTGCTTTTGTCAGGATTTACCTGGATTATCAAAACCCTTTTCTTGTGCCAGTGAAGCCTAAGAAACAGTCCTAATGAGAGAACCAGGAACTCAGCCAGACCATATTTATCCTGAATGTTCTGTCCAAAATGAAAAATTCATTTCAGAGGAGCCTCAAGATCTCTGAGAAGGGAAGTTTCACCAACTCTGTCATGTAGGGGCATCAATTCCGATTCTGTGTCAATTGTCCTACTTTCCCAGCTAGTAATTCTCTACATCAGAAAGCCCACTCTCAACCGTTTCCTCTTTCAAAGGCAGTTGCTCTTAGAGTGTGCACCTGGCACTTGGGGCCTGCTGGTCGTTGGCTACTGCCCTCTGTACCTTGGGTCTAACAGCTGCGGGGCATCAAGATGAGCACGTCTCTTGTTCTAGGACTTAATATAGTTTGGGGCACATGGTAAGCAATAATCACTTCTTTAGTTGATCCAAGTGTTGGATCTTTCTTAATTATTCTACTACCACAATTTTCTTGTTCTAAGATTTGTCCCCCCCCATTTTAATATCTCATAAGGTGGCACTCACCTTGCACTTGATGACATATCCTACTTTAACTGACAGCATTTCTCTTTCTTAGTCGAACATAAACTATAGTGCATCTTACACTTGATGAAAGCTAGGATGAAATTAAATACTCTATTATGGTTACGATTCTGATATTTGAAATCCTCCGGTAGCTCCCTGTGCCCCCACAGTGTAGTACCTCACCTCCTCGCCATAGTATACAAACCTTCTCACCCCCAGTGTTAACCCCGGGGCTCAGCCTCCATCCCCAGGTGATGCTGCCAGATCAGCTGTCGGTTGTCATGAACTTGCTGTAGTTTCCCGAATGCACTGTGCTGCCTCCTGGCACTTTGAAACTTGACACACTCATCCTCATTCTTCGCTTTGCCCTTGTCTATCACCTCCCCTGAAAATCTGTTCCTAAGTGGCTTTTCCCAGCTCCCACCTACCCTTGGCAGTCTATTATCTCCCTGTGGTAAAGCCTGTCACACTGCATCATAGACATACCCGTTGTCCCCCTGAGAAGAGAAATGGGACAATGAGGGACCCAGCATTTGTAGCTCTAGTGCAGAGCCCCATGCCTGGCTTGCAGGAAATGCCAGATCATGAAGACAAACGGAGATCATCCTCTGGCTAAAACCAGCACTTCTTTGCCTATCGCAGGATCTGGTCAATAAAGAGCAGCCAGTTATTATTGCTGTTTTTCTAGGGATTTTTAGCCCATATATTTCCCAGGTCTTTACTCTTTTTGTAGCCCTTTAATTCGGGCTTCAACCACTTCCTAGTCAGATCAGGTGAAATCATTTTCCTTCCCATAACCTCGATGTATTTCACATCTAGTAATTCTTCATTTAAAGATCTTATTTACCCATTTGACAGACAGATCACAAGTAGGTAGAGAGGGAGGCAGACAGAGAGGGGGGAAGCAGGCTCCCCGCTGAGCAGAGATCCCAATGTGGGGCTCTATCCCAGGACCCTGAATTCATGACCTGAGCCGAAGGCAGAGGCCTAAACCACTGAGCCACCCAGGAGCCCCCATATCTGGTAATTTTTAACCAACGTGGATTTGCTGCATCAAATAGTTCCTTCTTCTTCAAATATAAATATATAAGTAAGGTAATCAAGTCACTCGCATGTCTTAGGAGCATGTCATACCTTTAGTAGCAAACTTGAAATCTTGGCCATTGGTTTTGATTTTTGTTTTGGTTAGATTTGGTTCGGTTTTTGTCATTTTAAAAATCCCTCCAGCCCTTGGCTCTGTCTGACCCGATTGCTTTCAGCTGTTTCTGCCACAAAATTGTCCCGGCAGCGAAAACTCTCATTGTTTACAGTGGCGCCCCCTTCTGAACACTTTGTTAATAAAAAGCTTTTTTTGTTTGTTTGTTTTTGTTTTTTGGCTATGGTAAATGTGGAACAACAATGAGGTATTTCAAAGAGGTGAACCACAGATAAATTTCTCTAAGGCTGGGGTGAGGGTTACTCAAAAAGGAACTTGACAGGGCTTTTAAAGATATCGACAATCATTATAACATAACGTGACTGATTGTTACCGCGCTCTTAACTGGGCAAACACTTGTTGGCTTCCAAGAAAGACTAACATAGTTGAGATGGTTCTAGCGGCCTTCTACCACAGGGTCTCATGAGGCAGGGATTCTAGCCACTGGCTGTGCAAGGCATGAGGCCTCTTAGTGATTCTATTTTTTCCTCTGCAGAATAGGTCTTTCTACATTCCAGGTCCTTTCTACCCCCATAAATAATGTGGCGATTCTCTCAGTGAGTTGTACTATTGGTTGAAAGAGCCAACTGTCTCATTAAAAGGACTTTTGTTTAAATTCCTTAAAAAACAAGTCCGTTCAAAAGAATCTTTTTTCTTTATTTTTTATTTTTTATCCCATATGTTTACTCTGATCGTGGAACTTTGTCATTTTGACCTTCTCTGCTGATTAAAATATTCTTCATCATCAGCAGCTACTGCTCTCCTCTCCTGGTGGTCTCTCCGGAAGGGGTCTTCTCTAGCTCTTCTAGCAGGGGATGGGCACTTCCCCTCTACCCCTGTTGCCAGACCAACCTTACCTATCCTGCAGGGTCAGGTCGGCCTGGCCCTTTATCTGTTGTTCTCTTCTGAGTGGTTAGATTTTCATAGATCCCGTGCTTTGCTTTTGTCAGGATTTACCTGGATTATCAAAACCCTTTTCTTGGGCCAGTGAAGCCTAAGAAACAGTCCTAATGAGAGAACCAGGAACTCAACCAGACCATATTTATCCTGAATGTTCTGTCCAAAATGAAAAATTCATTTCAGAGGAGCCTCAAGATCTCTGAGAAGGGAAGTTTCACCAACTCTGTCATGTAGGGGCATCAATTCCGATTCTGTGTCAATTGTCCTACTTTCCCAGCTAGTAATTCTCTACATCAGAACGCCCACTCTCAACCGTTTCCTCTTTCAAAGGCAGTTGCTCTTAGAGTGTGCACATGGCACTTGGGGCCTGCTGGTCGTTGGCTACTGCCCTCTGTACCTTGGGTCTAACAGCTGCGGGGCATCAAGATGAGCACGTCTCTTGTTCTAGGACTTAATATAGTTTGGGGCACATGGTAAGCAATAATCACTTCTTTAGTTGATCCAAGTGTTGGATCTTTCTTAATTATTCTACTACCACAATTTTCTTGTTCTAAGATTTGTCCCCCCCCCATTTTAATATCTCATAAGGTGGCACTCACCTTGCACTTGATGACATATCCTACTTTAACTGACAGCATTTCTCTTTCTTAGTCGAACATAAACTATAGTGCATCTTACACTTGATGAAAGCTAGGATGCAATTAAATACTCTATTATGGTTACGATTCTGATATTTGAAATCCTCCGGTAGCTCCCTGTGCCCCCACAGTGTAGTACCTCACCTCCTCGCCATAGTATACAAACCTTCTCACCCCCAGTGTTAACCCCGGGGCTCAGCCTCCATCCCCAGGTGATGCTGCCAGATCAGCTGTCGGTTGTCATGAACTTGCTGTAGTTTCCCGAATGCACTGTGCTGCCTCCTGGCACTTTGAAACTTGACACACTCATCCTCATTCTTCGCTTTGCCCTTGTCTATCACCTCCCCTGAAAATCTGTTCCTAAGTGGCTTTTCCCAGCTCCCACCTACCCTTGGCAGTCTATTATCTCCCTGTGGTAAAGCCTGTCACACTGCATCATAGACATACCCGTTGTCCCCCTGAGAAGAGAAATGGGACAATGAGGGACCCAGCATTTGTAGCTCTAGTGCAGAGCCCCATGCCTGGCTTGCAGGAAATGCCAGATCATGAAGACAAACGGAGATCATCCTCTGGCTAAAACCAGCTCTTCTTTGCCTATAGCAGGATCTGGTCAATAAAGAGCAGCCAGTTATTATTGCTGTTTTTCTAGGGATTTTTAGCCCATATATTTCCCAGGTCTTTACTCTTTTTGTAGCCCTTTAATTCAGGCTTCAACCACTTCCTAGTCAGATCAGGTGTAATCATTTTCCTTCCCATACCCTCGATGTATTTCACATCTAGTAAGTCTTTATTTAAAGATCTTATTTACCCATTTGACAGACAGATCACAAGTAGGTAGAGAGGGAGGCAGATAGAGAGGGGGGAAGCAGGCTCCCCGCTGAGCAGAGATCCCAATGTGGGGCTCCATCCCAGGACCCTGAATTCATGACCTGAGCCGAAGGCAAGGGCCTAAATCACTGAGCCACCCAGGAGCCCCCATATCTGGTAATTTTTAACCAACGTGGATTTGCTGCATCAAATAGTTCCTTCTTCTTCAAATATAAATATATAAGTAAAGTGATCAAGTCACTCGCATATCTTAGGAGAATGTCATACCTTTAGTAGCAAACTTGAAATCTTGGCCATTGGTTTTGATTTTTGTTTTGGTTAGATTTGGTTCGGTTTTTGTCATTTTAAAAATCCCTCCAGCCCTTGGCTCTGTCTGACCCGATTGCTTTCAGCTGTTTCTGCAACAAAATTGTCCCGGCAGCGAAAACTCTCATTGTTTACAGTGGCGCCCCCTTCTGAACACTTTGTTAATAAAAAGCTTTTTTTGTTTGTTTGTTTTTGTTTTTTGGCTATGGTAAATGTGGAACAACAATGAGGTATTTCAAAGAGGTGAACCACAGATAAATTTCTCTAAGGGTGGGGAGAGGGTTACTCAAAAAGGAACTTGACAGGGCTTTTAAAGATATCGACAATCATTATAACATAACGTGACTGATTGTTACCGCGCTCTTAACTGGGCAAACACTTGTTGGCTTCCAAGAAAGACTAACATAGTTGAGATGGTTCTAGCGGCCTTCTAGCACAGGGTCTCATGAGGCAGGGATTCTAGCCACTGGCTGTGCAAGGCATGAGGCCTGTTAGTGATTCTATTTTTTCCTCTGCAGAATAGGTCTTTCTACATTCCAGGTCCTTTCTACCCCCATAAATAATGTGGCGATTCTCTCAGTGAGTTGTACTATTGGTTGAAACAGCCAACTGTCTCATTAAAAGGACTTTTGTTTAAATTCCTTAAAAAACAAGTCCGTTCAAAAGAATCTTTTTTCTTTATTTTTTATTTTTTATCCCATATGTTTACTCTGATCGTGGAACTTTGTCATTTTGACCTTCTCTGCTGATTAAAATATTCTTCATCATCAGCACCTACTGCTCTCCTCTCTTGGTGGTCTCTCCGGTAGGGGTCTTCTCTAGCTCTTCTAGCAGGGGATGGGCACTTCCCCTCTACCCCTGTGGCCAGACCAACCTTACCTATCCTGCAGGGTCAGGTCGGCCTGGCCCTTTATCTGTTGTTCTCCTCTGAGTGGTTAGATTTTCATAGATCCCGTGCTTTGCTTTTGTCAGGATTTACCTGGATTATCAAAACCCTTTTCTTGGGCCAGTGAAGCCTAAGAAACAGTCCTAATGAGAGAACCAGGAACTCAACCAGACCATATTTATCCTGAATGTTCTGTCCAAAATGAAAAATTCATTTCAGAGGAGCCTCAAGATCTCTGAGAAGGGAAGTTTCACCAACTCTGTCATGTAGGGGCATCAATTCCGATTCTGTGTCAATTGTCCTACTTTCCCAGCTAGTAATTCTCTACATCAGAACGCCCACTCTCAACCGTTTCCTCTTTCAAAGGCAGTTGCTCTTAGAGTGTGCACCTGGCACTTGGGGCCTGCTGGTCGTTGGCTACTGCCCTCTGTACCTTGGGTCTAACAGCTGCGGGGCATCAAGATGAGCACGTCTCTTGTTCTAGGACTTAATATAGTTTGGGGCACATGGTAAGCAATAATCACTTCTTTAGTTGATCCAAGTGTTGGATCTTTCTTAATTATTCTACTACCACAATTTTCTTGTTCTAAGATTTGTCCCCCCCCCCATATTAATATCTCATAAGGTGGCACTCACCTTGCACTTGATGACATATCCTACTTTAACTGACAGCATTTCTCTTTCTTAGTCGAACATAAACTATAGTGCATCTTACACTTGATGAAAGCTAGGATGCAATTAAATACTCTATTATGGTTACGATTCTGATATTTGAAATCCTCCGGTAGCTCCCTGTGCCCCCACAGTGTAGTACCTCACCTCCTCGCCATAGTATACAAACCTTCTCACCCCCAGTGTTAACCCCGGGGCTCAGCCTCCATCCCCAGGTGATGCTGAGAGATCAGCTGTCGGTTACATGAACTTGCTGTAGTTTCCCGAATGCACTGTGCTGCCTCCTGGCACTTTGAAACTTGACACACTCATCCTCATTCTTCGCTTTGCCCTTGTCTATCACCTCCCCTGAAAATCTGTTCCTAAGTGGCTTTTCCCAGCGCCCACCTACCCTTGGCAGTCTATTATCTCCCTGTGGTAAAGCCTGTCACACTGCATCATGGACATGCCCGTTGTCCCCCTGAGAAGAGAAAAGGGACAATGAGGGACCCAGCATTTGCAGCTCTAGTGCAGAGCCACATGCCTGGCTTGCAGGAAATGCCAGATCATGAAGACAAACGGAGATCATCCTCTGGCTAAAACCAGCTCGTCGTTGCCTATCGCAGGATCTGGTCAATAAAGAGCAGCCAGTTATTATTGCTGTTTTTCTAGGGATTTTTAGCCCATATATTTCCCAGGTCTTTACCCTTTTTGTAGCCCTTTAATTCAGGCTTCAACCACTTCCTAGTCAGATCAGGTGAAATCATTTTCCTTCCCATACCCTCGATGTATTTCACATCTAGTAATTTTCATTTAAAGATCTTATTTACCCATTTGACAGGCAGATCACAAGTAGGTAGAGAGGGAGGCAGAGAGAGGGTGGGGGAAGCAGGCTCCCCCTGACCAGAGATCCCAAAGTGGGGCTCCATCCCAGGACCCTGAATTCATGACCTGAGCCGAAGGCAGAGGCCTAAACCACTGAGCCACCCAGGAGCCCCCATATCTGGTAATTTTTAACCAACGTGGATTTGCTGCATCAAATAGTTCCTTCTTCTTCAAATATAAATATATAAGTAAAGTGATCAAGTCACTCGCATGTCTTAGGAGAATGTCATACCTTTAGTAGCAAACTTGAAATCTTGGCCATTGGTTTTGATTTTTGTTTTGGTTAGATTTGGTTCGGTTTTTGTCATTTTAAAAATCCCTCCAGCCCTTGGCTCTGTCTGACCCGATTGCTTTCAGCTGTTTCTGCAACAAAATTGTCCCGGCAGCGAAAACTCTCATTGTTTACAGTGGCGCCCCCTTCTGAACACTTTGTTAATAAAAAGCTTTTTTTGTTTGTTTGTTTTTGTTTTTTGGCTATGGTAAATGTGGAACAACAATGAGGTATTTCAAAGAGGTGAACCACAGATAAATTTCTCTAAGGGTGGGGAGAGGGTTACTCAAAAAGGAACTTGACAGGGCTTTTAAAGATATCGACAATCATTATAACATAACGTGACTGATTGTTACCGCGCTCTTAACTGGGCAAACACTTGTTGGCTTCCAAGAAAGACTAACATAGTTGAGATGGTTCTAGTGGCCTTCTAGCACAGGGTCTCATGAGGCAGGGATTCTAGCCACTGGCTGTGCAAGGCATGAGGCCTCTTAGTGATTCTATTTTTTCCTCTGCAGAATAGGTCTTTCTACATTCCAGGTCCTTTCTACCCCCATAAATAATGTGGCGATTCTCTCAGTGAGTTGTACTATTGGTTGAAACAGCCAACTGTCTCATTAAAAGGACTTTTGTTTAAATTCCTTAAAAAACAAGTCCGTTCAAAAGAATCTTTTTTCTTTATTTTTTTATTTTTTATCCCATATGTTTACTCTGATCGTGGAACTTTGTCATTTTGACCTTCTCTGCTGATTAAAATATTCTTCATCATCAGCACCTACTGCTCTCCTCTCCTGGTGGTCTCTCCGGAAGGGGTCTTCTCTAGCTCTTCTAGCAGGGGATGGGCACTTCCCCTCTACCCCTGTTGCCAGACCAACCTTACCTATCCTGCAGGGTCAGGTCGGCCTGGCCCTTTATCTGTTGTTCTCCTCTGAGTGGTTAGATTTTCATAGATCCCGTGCTTTGCTTTTGTCAGGATTTACCTGGATTATCAAAACCCTTTTCTTGTGCCAGTGAAGCCTAAGAAACAGTCCTAATGAGAGAACCAGGAACTCAGCCAGACCATATTTATCCTGAATGTTCTGTCCAAAATGAAAAATTCATTTCAGAGGAGCCTCAAGATCTCTGAGAAGGGAAGTTTCACCAACTCTGTCATGTAGGGGCATCAATTCCGATTCTGTGTCAATTGTCCTACTTTCCCAGCTAGTAATTCTCTACATCAGAAAGCCCACTCTCAACCGTTTCCTCTTTCAAAGGCAGTTGCTCTTAGAGTGTGCACCTGGCACTTGGGGCCTGCTGGTCGTTGGCTACTGCCCTCTGTACCTTGGGTCTAACAGCTGCGGGGCATCAAGATGAGCACGTCTCTTGTTCTAGGACTTAATATAGTTTGGGGCACATGGTAAGCAATAATCACTTCTTTAGTTGATCCAAGTGTTGGATCTTTCTTAATTATTCTACTACCACAATTTTCTTGTTCTAAGATTTGTCCCCCCCCATTTTAATATCTCATAAGGTGGCACTCACCTTGCACTTGATGACATATCCTACTTTAACTGACAGCATTTCTCTTTCTTAGTCGAACATAAACTATAGTGCATCTTACACTTGATGAAAGCTAGGATGAAATTAAATACTCTATTATGGTTACGATTCTGATATTTGAAATCCTCCGGTAGCTCCCTGTGCCCCCACAGTGTAGTACCTCACCTCCTCGCCATAGTATACAAACCTTCTCACCCCCAGTGTTAACCCCGGGGCTCAGCCTCCATCCCCAGGTGATGCTGCCAGATCAGCTGTCGGTTGTCATGAACTTGCTGTAGTTTCCCGAATGCACTGTGCTGCCTCCTGGCACTTTGAAACTTGACACACTCATCCTCATTCTTCGCTTTGCCCTTGTCTATCACCTCCCCTGAAAATCTGTTCCTAAGTGGCTTTTCCCAGCTCCCACCTACCCTTGGCAGTCTATTATCTCCCTGTGGTAAAGCCTGTCACACTGCATCATAGACATACCCGTTGTCCCCCTGAGAAGAGAAATGGGACAATGAGGGACCCAGCATTTGTAGCTCTAGTGCAGAGCCCCATGCCTGGCTTGCAGGAAATGCCAGATCATGAAGACAAACGGAGATCATCCTCTGGCTAAAACCAGCACTTCTTTGCCTATCGCAGGATCTGGTCAATAAAGAGCAGCCAGTTATTATTGCTGTTTTTCTAGGGATTTTTAGCCCATATATTTCCCAGGTCTTTACTCTTTTTGTAGCCCTTTAATTCGGGCTTCAACCACTTCCTAGTCAGATCAGGTGAAATCATTTTCCTTCCCATAACCTCGATGTATTTCACATCTAGTAATTCTTCATTTAAAGATCTTATTTACCCATTTGACAGACAGATCACAAGTAGGTAGAGAGGGAGGCAGACAGAGAGGGGGGAAGCAGGCTCCCCGCTGAGCAGAGATCCCAATGTGGGGCTCTATCCCAGGACCCTGAATTCATGACCTGAGCCGAAGGCAGAGGCCTAAACCACTGAGCCACCCAGGAGCCCCCATATCTGGTAATTTTTAACCAACGTGGATTTGCTGCATCAAATAGTTCCTTCTTCTTCAAATATAAATATATAAGTAAGGTAATCAAGTCACTCGCATGTCTTAGGAGCATGTCATACCTTTAGTAGCAAACTTGAAATCTTGGCCATTGGTTTTGATTTTTGTTTTGGTTAGATTTGGTTCGGTTTTTGTCATTTTAAAAATCCCTCCAGCCCTTGGCTCTGTCTGACCCGATTGCTTTCAGCTGTTTCTGCCACAAAATTGTCCCGGCAGCGAAAACTCTCATTGTTTACAGTGGCGCCCCCTTCTGAACACTTTGTTAATAAAAAGCTTTTTTTGTTTGTTTGTTTTTGTTTTTTGGCTATGGTAAATGTGGAACAACAATGAGGTATTTCAAAGAGGTGAACCACAGATAAATTTCTCTAAGGCTGGGGTGAGGGTTACTCAAAAAGGAACTTGACAGGGCTTTTAAAGATATCGACAATCATTATAACATAACGTGACTGATTGTTACCGCGCTCTTAACTGGGCAAACACTTGTTGGCTTCCAAGAAAGACTAACATAGTTGAGATGGTTCTAGCGGCCTTCTACCACAGGGTCTCATGAGGCAGGGATTCTAGCCACTGGCTGTGCAAGGCATGAGGCCTCTTAGTGATTCTATTTTTTCCTCTGCAGAATAGGTCTTTCTACATTCCAGGTCCTTTCTACCCCCATAAATAATGTGGCGATTCTCTCAGTGAGTTGTACTATTGGTTGAAAGAGCCAACTGTCTCATTAAAAGGACTTTTGTTTAAATTCCTTAAAAAACAAGTCCGTTCAAAAGAATCTTTTTTCTTTATTTTTTATTTTTTATCCCATATGTTTACTCTGATCGTGGAACTTTGTCATTTTGACCTTCTCTGCTGATTAAAATATTCTTCATCATCAGCAGCTACTGCTCTCCTCTCCTGGTGGTCTCTCCGGAAGGGGTCTTCTCTAGCTCTTCTAGCAGGGGATGGGCACTTCCCCTCTACCCCTGTTGCCAGACCAACCTTACCTATCCTGCAGGGTCAGGTCGGCCTGGCCCTTTATCTGTTGTTCTCTTCTGAGTGGTTAGATTTTCATAGATCCCGTGCTTTGCTTTTGTCAGGATTTACCTGGATTATCAAAACCCTTTTCTTGGGCCAGTGAAGCCTAAGAAACAGTCCTAATGAGAGAACCAGGAACTCAACCAGACCATATTTATCCTGAATGTTCTGTCCAAAATGAAAAATTCATTTCAGAGGAGCCTCAAGATCTCTGAGAAGGGAAGTTTCACCAACTCTGTCATGTAGGGGCATCAATTCCGATTCTGTGTCAATTGTCCTACTTTCCCAGCTAGTAATTCTCTACATCAGAACGCCCACTCTCAACCGTTTCCTCTTTCAAAGGCAGTTGCTCTTAGAGTGTGCACATGGCACTTGGGGCCTGCTGGTCGTTGGCTACTGCCCTCTGTACCTTGGGTCTAACAGCTGCGGGGCATCAAGATGAGCACGTCTCTTGTTCTAGGACTTAATATAGTTTGGGGCACATGGTAAGCAATAATCACTTCTTTAGTTGATCCAAGTGTTGGATCTTTCTTAATTATTCTACTACCACAATTTTCTTGTTCTAAGATTTGTCCCCCCCCCATTTTAATATCTCATAAGGTGGCACTCACCTTGCACTTGATGACATATCCTACTTTAACTGACAGCATTTCTCTTTCTTAGTCGAACATAAACTATAGTGCATCTTACACTTGATGAAAGCTAGGATGCAATTAAATACTCTATTATGGTTACGATTCTGATATTTGAAATCCTCCGGTAGCTCCCTGTGCCCCCACAGTGTAGTACCTCACCTCCTCGCCATAGTATACAAACCTTCTCACCCCCAGTGTTAACCCCGGGGCTCAGCCTCCATCCCCAGGTGATGCTGCCAGATCAGCTGTCGGTTGTCATGAACTTGCTGTAGTTTCCCGAATGCACTGTGCTGCCTCCTGGCACTTTGAAACTTGACACACTCATCCTCATTCTTCGCTTTGCCCTTGTCTATCACCTCCCCTGAAAATCTGTTCCTAAGTGGCTTTTCCCAGCTCCCACCTACCCTTGGCAGTCTATTATCTCCCTGTGGTAAAGCCTGTCACACTGCATCATAGACATACCCGTTGTCCCCCTGAGAAGAGAAATGGGACAATGAGGGACCCAGCATTTGTAGCTCTAGTGCAGAGCCCCATGCCTGGCTTGCAGGAAATGCCAGATCATGAAGACAAACGGAGATCATCCTCTGGCTAAAACCAGCTCTTCTTTGCCTATAGCAGGATCTGGTCAATAAAGAGCAGCCAGTTATTATTGCTGTTTTTCTAGGGATTTTTAGCCCATATATTTCCCAGGTCTTTACTCTTTTTGTAGCCCTTTAATTCAGGCTTCAACCACTTCCTAGTCAGATCAGGTGTAATCATTTTCCTTCCCATACCCTCGATGTATTTCACATCTAGTAAGTCTTTATTTAAAGATCTTATTTACCCATTTGACAGACAGATCACAAGTAGGTAGAGAGGGAGGCAGATAGAGAGGGGGGAAGCAGGCTCCCCGCTGAGCAGAGATCCCAATGTGGGGCTCCATCCCAGGACCCTGAATTCATGACCTGAGCCGAAGGCAAGGGCCTAAATCACTGAGCCACCCAGGAGCCCCCATATCTGGTAATTTTTAACCAACGTGGATTTGCTGCATCAAATAGTTCCTTCTTCTTCAAATATAAATATATAAGTAAAGTGATCAAGTCACTCGCATATCTTAGGAGAATGTCATACCTTTAGTAGCAAACTTGAAATCTTGGCCATTGGTTTTGATTTTTGTTTTGGTTAGATTTGGTTCGGTTTTTGTCATTTTAAAAATCCCTCCAGCCCTTGGCTCTGTCTGACCCGATTGCTTTCAGCTGTTTCTGCAACAAAATTGTCCCGGCAGCGAAAACTCTCATTGTTTACAGTGGCGCCCCCTTCTGAACACTTTGTTAATAAAAAGCTTTTTTTGTTTGTTTGTTTTTGTTTTTTGGCTATGGTAAATGTGGAACAACAATGAGGTATTTCAAAGAGGTGAACCACAGATAAATTTCTCTAAGGGTGGGGAGAGGGTTACTCAAAAAGGAACTTGACAGGGCTTTTAAAGATATCGACAATCATTATAACATAACGTGACTGATTGTTACCGCGCTCTTAACTGGGCAAACACTTGTTGGCTTCCAAGAAAGACTAACATAGTTGAGATGGTTCTAGCGGCCTTCTAGCACAGGGTCTCATGAGGCAGGGATTCTAGCCACTGGCTGTGCAAGGCATGAGGCCTCTTAGTGATTCTATTTTTTCCTCTGCAGAATAGGTCTTTCTACATTCCAGGTCCTTTCTACCCCCATAAATAATGTGGCGATTCTCTCAGTGAGTTGTACTATTGGTTGAAAGAGCCAACTGTCTCATTAAAAGGACTTTTGTTTAAATTCCTTAAAAAACAAGTCCGTTCAAAAGAATCTTTTTTCTTTATTTTTTATTTTTTATCCCATATGTTTACTCTGATCGTGGAACTTTGTCATTTTGACCTTCTCTGCTGATTAAAATATTCTTCATCATCAGCACCTACTGCTCTCCTCTCCTGGTGGTCTCTCCGGAAGGGGTCTTCTCTAGCTCTTCTAGTAGGGGATGGGCACTTCCCATCTACCCCTGTTGCCAGACCAACCTTACCAATCCTGCAGGGTCAGGTCGGCCTGGCCCTTTATCAGTTGTTCTCCTCTGAGTGGTTAGATTTTCATAGATCCCGTGCTTTGCTTTTGTCAGGATTTACCTGGATTATCAAAACCCTTTTTTTGTGCCAGTGAAGCCTAAGAAACAGTCCTAATGAGAGAACCAGGAACTCAACCAGACCATATTTATCCTGAATGTTCTGTCCAAAATGAAAAATTCATTTCAGAGGAGCCTCAAGATCTCTGAGAAGGGAAGTTTCACCAACTCTGTCATGTAGGGGCATCAATTCCGATTCTGTGTCAATTGTCCTACTTTCCCAGCTAGTAATTCTCTACATCAGAAAGCCCACTCTCAACCGTTTCCTCTTTCAAAGGCAGTTGCTCTTAGAGTGTGCACATGGCACTTGGGGCCTGCTGGTCGTTGGCTACTGCCCTCTGTACCTTGGGTCTAACAGCTGCGGGGCATCAAGATGAGCACGTCTCTTGTTCTAGGACTTAATATAGTTTGGGGCACATGGTAAGCAATAATCACTTCTTTAGTTGATCCAAGTGTTGGATCTTTCTTAATTATTCTACTACCACAATTTACTTGTTCTAAGATTTGTCCCCCCCCCCATTTTAATATCTGATAAGGTGGCACTCACCTTGCACTTGATGACATATCCTACTTTAACTGACAGCATTTCTCTTTCTTAGTCGAACATAAACTATAGTGCATCTTACACTTGATGAAAGCTAGGATGAAATTAAATACTCTATTATGGTTACGATTCTGATATTTGAAATCCTCCGGTAGCTCCCTGTGCCCCCACAGTGTAGTACCTCACCTCCTCGCCATAGTATACAAACCTTCTCACCCCCAGTGTTAACCCCGGGGCTCAGCCTCCATCCCCAGGTAATGCTGCCAGATCAGCTGTCGGTTGTCATGAACTTGCTGTAGTTTCCCGAATGCACTGTGCTGCCTCCTGGCACTTTGAAACTTGACACACTCATCCTCATTCTTCGCTTTGCCCTTGTCTATCACCTCCCCTGAAAATCTGTTCCTAAGTGGCTTTTCCCAGCTCCCAACTACCCTTGGCAGTCTATTATCTCCCTGTGGTAAAGCCAGTCACACTGCATCATGGACATGCCCGTTGTCCCCCTGAGAAGAGAAATGGGACAATGAGGGACCCAGCATTTGTAGCTCTAGTGCAGAGCCCCATGCCTGGCTTGCAGGAAATGCCAGATCATGAAGACAAACGGAGATCATCCTCTGGCTAAAACCAGCTCTTCTTTGCCTATAGCAGGATCTGGTCAATAAAGAGCAGCCAGTTATCATTGCTGTTTTTCTAGGGATTTTTAGCCCATATATTTCCCAGGTCTTTACTCTTTTTGTAGCCCTTTAATTCAGGCTTCAACCACTTCCTAGTCAGATCAGGTGTAATCATTTTCCTTCCCATACCCTCGATGTATTTCACATCTAGTAAGTCTTTATTTAAAGATCTTATTTACCCATTTGACAGACAGATCACAAGTAGGTAGAGAGGGAGGCAGATAGAGAGGGGGGGAAGCAGGCTCCCCGCTGAGCAGAGATCCCAATGTGGGGCTCCATCCCAGGACCCTGAATTCATGACCTGAGCCGAAGGCAAGGGCCTAAATCACTGAGCCACCCAGGAGCCCCCATATCTGGTAATTTTTAACCAACGTGGATTTGCTGCATCAAATAGTTCCTTCTTCTTCAAATATAAATATATAAGTAAAGTGATCAAGTCACTCGCATATCTTAGGAGAATGTCATACCTTTAGTAGCAAACTTGAAATCTTGGCCATTGGTTTTGATTTTTGTTTTGGTTAGATTTGGTTCGGTTTTTGTCATTTTAAAAATCCCTCCAGCCCTTGGCTCTGTCTGACCCGATTGCTTTCAGCTGTTTCTGCAACAAAATTGTCCCGGCAGCGAAAACTCTCATTGTTTACAGTGGCGCCCCCTTCTGAACACTTTGTTAATAAAAAGCTTTGTTTGTTTGTTTGTTTTTGTTTTTTGGCTATGGTAAATGTGGAACAACAATGAGGTATTTCAAAGAGGTGAACCACAGATAAATTTCTCTAAGGGTGGGGAGAGGGTTACTCAAAAAGGAACTTGACAGGGCTTTTAAAGATATCAACAATCATTATAACATAACGTGACTGATTGTTACCGCGCTCTTAACTGGGCAAACACTTGTTGTCTTCCAAGAAAGACTAACATAGTTGAGATGGTTCTAGCGGCCTTCTAGCACAGGGTCTCATGAGGCAGGGATTCTAGCCACTGGCTGTGCAAGGCATGAGGCCTCTTAGTGATTCTATTTTTTCCTCTGCAGAATAGGTCTTTCTACATTCCAGGTCCTTTCTACCCCCATAAATAATGTGGCGATTCTCTCAGTGAGTTGTACTATTGGTTGAAACAGCCAACTGTCTCATTAAAAGGACTTTTGTTTAAATTCCTTAAAAAACAATTCCGTTCAAAAGAATCTTTTTTCTTTATTTTTTATTTTTTATCCCATATGTTTACTCTGATCGTGGAACTTTGTCATTTTGACCTTCTCTGCTGATTAAAATATTCTTCATCATCAGCACCTACTGCTCTCCTCTCCTGGTGGTCTCTCCGGAAGGGGTCTTCTCTAGCTCTTCTAGCAGGGGATGGGCACTTCCCCTCTACCCCTGTTGCCAGACCAACCTTACCTATCCTGCAGGGTCAGGTCGGCCTGGCCCTTTATCTGTTGTTCTCCTCTGAGTGGTTAGATTTTCATAGATCCCGTGCTTTGCTTTTGTCAGGATTTACCTGGATTATCAAAACCCTTTTTTTGTGCCAGTGAAGCCTAAGAAACAGTCCTAATGAGAGAACCAGGAACTCAACCAGACCATATTTATCCTGAATGTTCTGTCCAAAATGAAAAATTCATTTCAGAGGAGCCTCAAGATCTCTGAGAAGGGAAGTTTCACCAACTCTGTCATGTAGGGGCATCAATTCCGATTCTGTGTCAATTGTCCTACTTTCCCAGCTAGTAATTCTCTACATCAGAAAGCCCACTCTCAACCGTTTCCTCTTTCAAAGGCAGTTGCTCTTAGAGTGTGCACCTGGCACTTGGGGCCTGCTGGTCGTTGGCTACTGCCCTCTGTACCTTGGGTCTAACAGCTGCGGGGCATCAAGATGAGCACGTCTCTTGTTCTAGGACTTAATATAGTTTGGGGCACATGGTAAGCAATAATCACTTCTTTAGTTGATCCAAGTGTTGGATCTTTCTTAATTATTCTACTACCACAATTTACTTGTTCTAAGATTTGTCCCCCCCCCATTTTAATATCTGATAAGGTGGCACTCACTTTGCACTTGATGACATATCCTACTTTAACTGACAGCATTTCTCTTTCTTAGTCGAACATAAACTATAGTGCATCTTACACTTGATGAAAGCTAGGATGAAATTAAATACTCTATTATGGTTACGATTCTGATATTTGAAATCCTCCGGTAGCTCCCTGTGCCCCCACAGTGTAGTACCTCACCTCCTCGCCATAGTATACAAACCTTCTCACCCCCAGTGTTAACCCCGGGGCTCACCCTCCATCCCCAGGTGATGCTGCCAGATCAGCTGTCGGTTGTCATGAACTTGCTGTAGTTTCCCGAATGCACTGTGCTGCCTCCTGGCACTTTGAAACTTGACACACTCATCCTCATTCTTCGCTTTGCCCTTGTCTATCACCTCCCCTGAAAATCTGTTCCTAAGTGGCTTTTCCCAGCGCCCACCTACCCTTGGCAGTCTATTATCTCCCTGTGGTAAAGCCTGTCACACTACATCATGGACATGCCCGTTGTCCCCCTGAGAAGAGAAAAGGGACAATGAGGGACCCAGCATTTGCAACTCTAGTGCAGAGCCCCATGCCTGGCTTGCAGGAAATGCCAGATCATGAAGACAAACTGAGATCATCCTCTGGCTAAAACCAGCTCGTCTTTGCCTATCGCAGGATCTGGTCAATAAAGAGCAGCCAGTTATTATTGCTGTTTTTCTAGGGATTTTTAGCCCATATATTTCCCAGGTCTTTACTCTTTTTGTAGCCCTTTAATTCAGGCTTCAACCACTTCCTAGTCAGATCAGGTGAAATCATTTTCCTTCCCATACCCTCGATGTATTTCACATCTAGTAATTCTTCATTTAAAGATCTCATTTACCCATTTGACAGACAGATCACAAGTAGGTAGAGAGGGAGGCAGAGAGAGAGGGGGGGAAGCAGGCTCCCCGCTGAGCAGAGATCCCAAAGTGGGGCTCCATCCCAGGACCCTGAATTCATGACCTGAGCCGAAGGCAGAGGCCTAAACCACTGAGCCACCCAGGAGCCCCCATATCTGGTAATTTTTAACCAACGTGGATTTGCTGCATCAAATAGTTCCTTCTTCTTCAAATATAAATATATAAGTAAAGTGATCAAGTCACTCGCATGTCTTAGGAGAATGTCATACCTTTAGTAGCAAACTTGAAATCTTGGCCATTGGTTTTGATTTTTGTTTTGGTTAGATTTGGTTCGGTTTTTGTCATTTTAAAAATCCCTCCAGCCCTTGGCTCTGTCTGACCCGATTGCTTTCAGCTGTTTCTGCAACAAAATTGTCCCGGCAGCGAAAACTCTCATTGTTTACAGTGGCGCCCCCTTCTGAACACTTTGTTAATAAAAAGCTTTTTTTGTTTGTTTGTTTTTGTTTTTTGGCTATGGTAAATGTGGAACAACAATGAGGTATTTCAAAGAGGTGAACCACAGATAAATTTCTCTAAGGGTGGGGAGAGGGTTACTCAAAAAGGAACTTGACAGGGCTTTTAAAGATATCGACAATCATTATAACATAACGTGACTGATTGTTACCGCGCTCTTAACTGGGCAAACACTTGTTGGCTTCCAAGAAAGACTAACATAGTTGAGATGGTTCTAGCGGCCTTCTAGCACAGGGTCTCATGAGGCAGGGATTCTAGCCACTGGCTGTGCAAGGCATGAGGCCTCTTAGTGATTCTATTTTTTCCTCTGCAGAATAGGTCTTTCTACATTCCAGGTCCTTTCTACCCCCATAAATAATGTGGCGATTCTCTCAGTGAGTTGTACTATTGGTTGAAAGAGCCAACTGTCTCATTAAAAGGACTTTTGTTTAAATTCCTTAAAAAACAAGTCCGTTCAAAAGAATCTTTTTTCTTTATTTTTTATTTTTTATCCCATATGTTTACTCTGATCGTGGAACTTTGTCATTTTGACCTTCTCTGCTGATTAAAATATTCTTCATCATCAGCACCTACTGCTCTCCTCTCCTGGTGGTCTCTCCGGAAGGGGTCTTCTCTAGCTCTTCTAGTAGGGGATGGGCACTTCCCATCTACCCCTGTTGCCAGACCAACCTTACCAATCCTGCAGGGTCAGGTCGGCCTGGCCCTTTATCAGTTGTTCTCCTCTGAGTGGTTAGATTTTCATAGATCCCGTGCTTTGCTTTTGTCAGGATTTACCTGGATTATCAAAACCCTTTTTTTGTGCCAGTGAAGCCTAAGAAACAGTCCTAATGAGAGAACCAGGAACTCAACCAGACCATATTTATCCTGAATGTTCTGTCCAAAATGAAAAATTCATTTCAGAGGAGCCTCAAGATCTCTGAGAAGGGAAGTTTCACCAACTCTGTCATGTAGGGGCATCAATTCCGATTCTGTGTCAATTGTCCTACTTTCCCAGCTAGTAATTCTCTACATCAGAAAGCCCACTCTCAACCGTTTCCTCTTTCAAAGGCAGTTGCTCTTAGAGTGTGCACATGGCACTTGGGGCCTGCTGGTCGTTGGCTACTGCCCTCTGTACCTTGGGTCTAACAGCTGCGGGGCATCAAGATGAGCACGTCTCTTGTTCTAGGACTTAATATAGTTTGGGGCACATGGTAAGCAATAATCACTTCTTTAGTTGATCCAAGTGTTGGATCTTTCTTAATTATTCTACTACCACAATTTACTTGTTCTAAGATTTGTCCCCCCCCCCATTTTAATATCTGATAAGGTGGCACTCACCTTGCACTTGATGACATATCCTACTTTAACTGACAGCATTTCTCTTTCTTAGTCGAACATAAACTATAGTGCATCTTACACTTGATGAAAGCTAGGATGAAATTAAATACTCTATTATGGTTACGATTCTGATATTTGAAATCCTCCGGTAGCTCCCTGTGCCCCCACAGTGTAGTACCTCACCTCCTCGCCATAGTATACAAACCTTCTCACCCCCAGTGTTAACCCCGGGGCTCAGCCTCCATCCCCAGGTAATGCTGCCAGATCAGCTGTCGGTTGTCATGAACTTGCTGTAGTTTCCCGAATGCACTGTGCTGCCTCCTGGCACTTTGAAACTTGACACACTCATCCTCATTCTTCGCTTTGCCCTTGTCTATCACCTCCCCTGAAAATCTGTTCCTAAGTGGCTTTTCCCAGCTCCCAACTACCCTTGGCAGTCTATTATCTCCCTGTGGTAAAGCCAGTCACACTGCATCATGGACATGCCCGTTGTCCCCCTGAGAAGAGAAATGGGACAATGAGGGACCCAGCATTTGTAGCTCTAGTGCAGAGCCCCATGCCTGGCTTGCAGGAAATGCCAGATCATGAAGACAAACGGAGATCATCCTCTGGCTAAAACCAGCTCTTCTTTGCCTATAGCAGGATCTGGTCAATAAAGAGCAGCCAGTTATCATTGCTGTTTTTCTAGGGATTTTTAGCCCATATATTTCCCAGGTCTTTACTCTTTTTGTAGCCCTTTAATTCAGGCTTCAACCACTTCCTAGTCAGATCAGGTGTAATCATTTTCCTTCCCATACCCTCGATGTATTTCACATCTAGTAAGTCTTTATTTAAAGATCTTATTTACCCATTTGACAGACAGATCACAAGTAGGTAGAGAGGGAGGCAGATAGAGAGGGGGGGAAGCAGGCTCCCCGCTGAGCAGAGATCCCAATGTGGGGCTCCATCCCAGGACCCTGAATTCATGACCTGAGCCGAAGGCAAGGGCCTAAATCACTGAGCCACCCAGGAGCCCCCATATCTGGTAATTTTTAACCAACGTGGATTTGCTGCATCAAATAGTTCCTTCTTCTTCAAATATAAATATATAAGTAAAGTGATCAAGTCACTCGCATATCTTAGGAGAATGTCATACCTTTAGTAGCAAACTTGAAATCTTGGCCATTGGTTTTGATTTTTGTTTTGGTTAGATTTGGTTCGGTTTTTGTCATTTTAAAAATCCCTCCAGCCCTTGGCTCTGTCTGACCCGATTGCTTTCAGCTGTTTCTGCAACAAAATTGTCCCGGCAGCGAAAACTCTCATTGTTTACAGTGGCGCCCCCTTCTGAACACTTTGTTAATAAAAAGCTTTGTTTGTTTGTTTGTTTTTGTTTTTTGGCTATGGTAAATGTGGAACAACAATGAGGTATTTCAAAGAGGTGAACCACAGATAAATTTCTCTAAGGGTGGGGAGAGGGTTACTCAAAAAGGAACTTGACAGGGCTTTTAAAGATATCAACAATCATTATAACATAACGTGACTGATTGTTACCGCGCTCTTAACTGGGCAAACACTTGTTGTCTTCCAAGAAAGACTAACATAGTTGAGATGGTTCTAGCGGCCTTCTAGCACAGGGTCTCATGAGGCAGGGATTCTAGCCACTGGCTGTGCAAGGCATGAGGCCTCTTAGTGATTCTATTTTTTCCTCTGCAGAATAGGTCTTTCTACATTCCAGGTCCTTTCTACCCCCATAAATAATGTGGCGATTCTCTCAGTGAGTTGTACTATTGGTTGAAACAGCCAACTGTCTCATTAAAAGGACTTTTGTTTAAATTCCTTAAAAAACAATTCCGTTCAAAAGAATCTTTTTTCTTTATTTTTTATTTTTTATCCCATATGTTTACTCTGATCGTGGAACTTTGTCATTTTGACCTTCTCTGCTGATTAAAATATTCTTCATCATCAGCAGCTACTGCTCTCCTCTCCTGGTGGTCTCTCCGGAAGGGGTCTTCTCTAGCTCTTCTAGCAGGGGATGGGCACTTCCCCTCTACCCCTGTTGCCAGACCAACCTTACCTATCCTGCAGGGTCAGGTCGGCCTGGCCCTTTATCTGTTGTTCTCCTCTGAGTGGTTAGATTTTCATAGATCCCGTGCTTTGCTTTTGTCAGGATTTACCTGGATTATCAAAACCCTTTTTTTGTGCCAGTGAAGCCTAAGAAACAGTCCTAATGAGAGAACCAGGAACTCAACCAGACCATATTTATCCTGAATGTTCTGTCCAAAATGAAAAATTCATTTCAGAGGAGCCTCAAGATCTCTGAGAAGGGAAGTTTCACCAACTCTGTCATGTAGGGGCATCAATTCCGATTCTGTGTCAATTGTCCTACTTTCCCAGCTAGTAATTCTCTACATCAGAAAGCCCACTCTCAACCGTTTCCTCTTTCAAAGGCAGTTGCTCTTAGAGTGTGCACCTGGCACTTGGGGCCTGCTGGTCGTTGGCTACTGCCCTCTGTACCTTGGGTCTAACAGCTGCGGGGCATCAAGATGAGCACGTCTCTTGTTCTAGGACTTAATATAGTTTGGGGCACATGGTAAGCAATAATCACTTCTTTAGTTGATCCAAGTGTTGGATCTTTCTTAATTATTCTACTACCACAATTTACTTGTTCTAAGATTTGTCCCCCCCCCATTTTAATATCTGATAAGGTGGCACTCACTTTGCACTTGATGACATATCCTACTTTAACTGACAGCATTTCTCTTTCTTAGTCGAACATAAACTATAGTGCATCTTACACTTGATGAAAGCTAGGATGAAATTAAATACTCTATTATGGTTACGATTCTGATATTTGAAATCCTCCGGTAGCTCCCTGTGCCCCCACAGTGTAGTACCTCACCTCCTCGCCATAGTATACAAACCTTCTCACCCCCAGTGTTAACCCCGGGGCTCACCCTCCATCCCCAGGTGATGCTGCCAGATCAGCTGTCGGTTGTCATGAACTTGCTGTAGTTTCCCGAATGCACTGTGCTGCCTCCTGGCACTTTGAAACTTGACACACTCATCCTCATTCTTCGCTTTGCCCTTGTCTATCACCTCCCCTGAAAATCTGTTCCTAAGTGGCTTTTCCCAGCGCCCACCTACCCTTGGCAGTCTATTATCTCCCTGTGGTAAAGCCTGTCACACTACATCATGGACATGCCCGTTGTCCCCCTGAGAAGAGAAAAGGGACAATGAGGGACCCAGCATTTGCAACTCTAGTGCAGAGCCCCATGCCTGGCTTGCAGGAAATGCCAGATCATGAAGACAAACTGAGATCATCCTCTGGCTAAAACCAGCTCGTCTTTGCCTATCGCAGGATCTGGTCAATAAAGAGCAGCCAGTTATTATTGCTGTTTTTCTAGGGATTTTTAGCCCATATATTTCCCAGGTCTTTACTCTTTTTGTAGCCCTTTAATTCAGGCTTCAACCACTTCCTAGTCAGATCAGGTGAAATCATTTTCCTTCCCATACCCTCGATGTATTTCACATCTAGTAATTCTTCATTTAAAGATCTCATTTACCCATTTGACAGACAGATCACAAGTAGGTAGAGAGGGAGGCAGAGAGAGAGGGGGGGAAGCAGGCTCCCCGCTGAGCAGAGATCCCAAAGTGGGGCTCCATCCCAGGACCCTGAATTCATGACCTGAGCCGAAGGCAGAGGCCTAAACCACTGAGCCACCCAGGAGCCCCCATATCTGGTAATTTTTAACCAACGTGGATTTGCTGCATCAAATAGTTCCTTCTTCTTCAAATATAAATATATAAGTAAAGTGATCAAGTCACTCGCATGTCTTAGGAGAATGTCATACCTTTAGTAGCAAACTTGAAATCTTGGCCATTGGTTTTGATTTTTGTTTTGGTTAGATTTGGTTCGGTTTTTGTCATTTTAAAAATCCCTCCAGCCCTTGGCTCTGTCTGACCCGATTGCTTTCAGCTGTTTCTGCAACAAAATTGTCCCGGCAGCGAAAACTCTCATTGTTTACAGTGGCGCCCCCTTCTGAACACTTTGTTAATAAAAAGCTTTTTTTGTTTGTTTGTTTTTGTTTTTTGGCTATGGTAAATGTGGAACAACAATGGTATTTCAAAGAGGTGAACCACAGATAAATTTCTCTAAGGGTGGGGTGAGGGTTACTCAAAAAGGAACTTGACAGGGCTTTTAAAGATATCGACAATCATTATAACATAACGTGACTGATTGTTACCGCGCTCTTAACTGGGCAAACACTTGTTGGCTTCCGAGAAAGACTAACATAGTTGAGATGGTTCTAGCGGCCTTCTAGCACAGGGTCTCATGAGGCAGGGATTCTAGCCACTGGCTGTGCAAGGCATGAGGCCTGTTAGTGATTCTATTTTTTCCTCTGCAGAATAGGTCTTTCTACATTCCAGGTCCTTTCTACCCCCATAAATAATGTGGCGATTCTCTCAGTGAGTTGTACTATTGGTTGAAACAGCCAACTGTCTCATTAAAAGGACTTTTGTTTAAATTCCTTAAAAAACAAGTCCGTTCAAAAGAATCTTTTTTCTTTATTTTTTATTTTTTATCCCATATGTTTACTCTGATCGTGGAACTTTTTCATTTTGACCTTCTCTGCTGATTAAAATATTCTTCATCATCAGCACCTACTGCTCTCCTCTCTTGGTGGTCTCTCCGGTAGGGGTCTTCTCTAGCTCTTCTAGCAGGGGATGGGCACTTCCCCTCTACCCCTGTGGCCAGACCAACCTTACCTATCCTGCAGGGTCAGGTCGGCCTGGCCCTTTATCTGTTGTTCTACTCTGAGTGGTTAGATTTTCATAGATCCCGTGCTTTGCTTTTGTCAGGATTTACCTGGATTATCAAAACCCTTTTCTTGGGCCAGTGAAGCCTAAGAAACAGTCCTAATGAGAGAACTAGGAACTCAACCAGACCATATTTATCCTGAATGTTCTGTCCAAAATGAAAAATTCATTTCAGAGGAGCCTCAAGATCTCTGAGAAGGGAAGTTTCACCAACTCTGTCATGTAGGGGCATCAATTCCGATTCTGTGTCAATTGTCCTACTTTCCCAGCTAGTAATTCTCTACATCAGAACGCCCACTCTCAACCGTTTCCTCTTTCAAAGGCAGTTGCTCTTAGAGTGTGCACATGGCACTTGGGGCCTGCTGGTCGTTGGCTACTGCCCTCTGTACCTTGGGTCTAACAGCTGCGGGGCATCAAGATGAGCACGTCTCTTGTTCTAGGACTTAATATAGTTTGGGGCACATGGTAAGCAATAATCACTTCTTTAGTTGATCCAAGTGTTGGATCTTTCTTAATTATTCTACTACCACAATTTTCTTGTTCTAAGATTTGTCCCCCCCCCCATTTTAATATCTCATAAGGTGGCACTCACCTTGCACTTGATGACATATCCTACTTTAACTGACAGCATTTCTCTTTCTTAGTCGAACATAAACTATAGTGCATCTTACACTTGATGAAAGCTAGGATGCAATTAAATACTCTATTATGGTTACGATTCTGATATTTGAAATCCTCCGGTAGCTCCCTGTGCCCCCACAGTGTAGTACCTCACCTCCTCGCCATAGTATACAAACCTTCTCACCCCCAGTGTTAACCCCGGGGCTCAGCCTCCATCCCCAGGTGATGCTGAGAGATCAGCTGTCGGTTGTCATGAACTTGCTGTAGTTTCCCGAATGCACTGTGCTGCCTCCTGGCACTTTGAAACTTGACACACTCATCCTCATTCTTCGCTTTGCCCTTGTCTATCACCTCCCCTGAAAATCTGTTCCTAAGTGGCTTTTCCCAGCGCCCACCTACCCTTGGCAGTCTATTATCTCCCTGTGGTAAAGCCTGTCACACTGCATCATGGACATGCCCGTTGTCCCCCTGAGAAGAGAAAAGGGACAATGAGGGACCCAGCATTTGCAGCTCTAGTGCAGAGCCCCATGCCTGGCTTGCAGGAAATGCCAGATCATGAAGACAAACGGAGATCATCCTCTGGCTAAAACCAGCTCGTCTTTGCCTATCGCAGGATCTGGTCAATAAAGAGCAGCCAGTAATTATTGCTGTTTTTCTAGGGATTTTTAGCCCATATATTTCCCAGGTCTTTACCCTTTTTGTAGCCCTTTAATTCAGGCTTCAACCACTTCCTAGTCAGATCAGGTGAAATCATTTTCCTTCCCATACCCTCGATGTATTTCACATCTAGTAATTTTCATTTAAAGATCTTATTTACCCATTTGACAGACAGATCACAAGTAGGTAGAGAGGGAGGCAGAGAGAGGGGGGGGGGAAGCAGGCTCCCCGCTGAGCAGAGATCCCAAAGTGGGGCTCCATCCCAGGACCCTGAATTCATGACCTGAGCCGCAGGCAGAGGCCTAAACCACTGAGCCACCCAGGAGCCCCCATATCTGGTAATTTTTAACCAACGTGGATTTGCTGCATCAAATAGTTCCTTCTTCTTCAAATATAAATATATAAGTAAAGTGATCAAGTGACTCGCATGTCTTAGGAGAATGTCATACCTTTAGTAGCAAACTTGAAATCTTGGCCATTGGTTTTGATTTTTGTTTTGGTTAGATTTGGTTCGGTTTTTGTCATTTTAAAAATCCCTCCAGCCCTTGGCTCTGTCTGACCCGATTGCTTTCAGCTGTTTCTGCAACAAAATTGTCCCGGCAGCGAAAACTCTCATTGTTTACAGTGGCGCCCCCTTCTGAACACTTTGTTAATAAAAAGCTTTGTTTGTTTGTTTGTTTTTGTTTTTTGGCTATGGTAAATGTGGAACAACAATGAGGTATTTCAAAGAGGTGAACCACAGATAAATTTCTCTAAGGCTGGGGTGAGGGTTACTCAAAAAGGAACTTGACAGGGCTTTTAAAGATATCGACAATCATTATAACATAACGTGACTGATTGTTACCGCGCTCTTAACTGGGCAAACACTTGTTGGCTTCCAAGAAAGACTAACATAGTTGAGATGGTTCTAGCGGCCTTCTAGCACAGGGTCTCATGAGGCAGGGATTCTAGCCACTGGCTGTGCAAGGCATGAGGCCTCTTAGTGATTCTATTTTTTCCTCTGCAGAATAGGTCTTTCTACATTCCAGGTCCTTTCTACCCCCATAAATAATGTGGCGATTCTCTCAGTGAGTTGTACTATTGGTTGAAACAGCCAACTGTCTCATTAAAAGGACTTTTGTTTAAATTCCTTAAAAAACAAGTCCGTTCAAAAGAATCTTTTTTCTTTATTTTTTATTTTTTATCCCATATGTTTACTCTGATCGTGGAACTTTGTCATTTTGACCTTCTCTGCTGATTAAAATATTCTTCATCATCAGCACCTACTGCTCTCCTCTCCTGGTGGTCTCTCCGGAAGGGGTCTTCTCTAGCTCTTCTAGCAGGGGATGGGCACTTCCCCTCTACCCCTGTGGCCAGACCAACCTTACCTATCCTGCAGGGTCAGGTCGGCCTGGCCCTTTATCTGTTGTTCTCCTCTGAGTGGTTAGGTTTTCATAGATCCCGTGCTTTGCTTTTGTCAGGATTTACCTGGATTATCAAAACCCTTTTCTTGTGCCAGTGAAGCCTAAGAAACAGTCCTAATGAGAGAACCAGGAACTCAACCAGACCATATTTATCCTGAATGTTCTGTCCAAAATGAAAAATTCATTTCAGAGGAGCCTCAAGATCTCTGAGAAGGGAAGTTTCACCAACTCTGTCATGTAGGGGCATCAATTCCGATTCTGTGTCAATTGTCCTACATTCCCAGCTAGTAATTCTCTACATCAGAAAGCCCACTCTCAACCGTTTCCTCTTTCAAAGGCAGTAGCTCTTAGAGTGTGCACATGGCACTTGGGGCCTGCTGGTCGTTGGCTACTGCCCTCTGTACCTTGGGTCTAACAGCTGCGGGGCATCAAGATGAGCACGTCTCTTGTTCTAGGACTTAATATAGTTTGGGGCACATGGTAAGCAATAATCACTTCTTTAGTTGATCCAAGTGTTGGATCTTTCTTAATTATTCTACTACCACAATTTTCTTGTTCTAAGATTTGTCCCCCCCCCATTTTAATATCTCATAAGGTGGCACTCACCTTGCACTTGATGACATATCCTACTTTAACTGACAGCATTTCTCTTTCTTAGTCGAACATAAACTATAGTGCATCTTACACTTGATGAAAGCTAGGATGCAATTAAATACTCTATTATGGTTACGATTCTGATATTTGAAATCCTCCGGTAGCTCCCTGTGCCCCCACAGTGTAGTACCTCACCTCCTCGCCATAGTATACAAACCTTCTCACCCCCAGTGTTAACCCCGGGGCTCAGCCTCCATCCCCAGGTGATGCTGCCAGATCAGCTGTCGGTTGTCATGAACTTGCTGTAGTTTCCCGAATGCACTGTGCTGCCTCCTGGCACTTTGAAACTTGACACACTCATCCTCATTCTTCGCTTTGCCCTTGTCTATCACCTCCCCTGAAAATCTGTTCCTAAGTGGCTTTTCCCAGCTCCCACCTACCCTTGGCAGTCTATTATCTCCCTGTGGTAAAGCCTGTCACACTGCATCATGGACATGCCCGTTGTCCCCCTGAGAAGAGAAAAGGGACAATGAGGGACCCAGCATTTGCAGCTCTAGTGCAGAGCCCCATGCCTGGCTTGCAGGAAATGCCAGATCATGAAGACAAACGGAGATCATCCTCTGGCTAAAACCAGCTCGTCTTTGCCTATCGCAGGATCTGGTCAATAAAGAGCAGCCAGTTATTATTGCTGTTTTTCTAGGGATTTTTAGCCCATATATTTCCCAGGTCTTTACTCTTTTTGTAGCCCTTTAATTCAGGTTTCAACCACTTCCTAGTCAGATCAGGTGAAATCATTTTCCTTCCCATACCCTCGATGTATTTCACATCTAGTAATTCTTCATTTAAAGATCTTATTTACCCATTTGACAGACAGATCACAAGTAGGTAGAGAGGGAGGCAGAGAGAGGGGGGGGGGAAGCAGGCTCCCCGCTGAGCAGAGATCCCAAAGTGGGGCTCCATCCCAGGACCCTGAATTCATGACCTGAGCCGAAGGCAGAGGCCTAAACCACTGAGCCACCCAGGAGCCCCCATATCTGGTAATTTTTAACCAACGTGGATTTGCTGCATCAAATAGTTCCTTCTTCTTCAAATATAAATATATAAGTAAAGTGATCAAGTCACTCGCATGTCTTAGGAGAATGTCATACCTTTAGTAGCAAACTTGAAATCTTGGCCATTGGTTTTGATTTTTGTTTTGGTTAGATTTGGTTCGGTTTTTGTCATTTTAAAAATCCCTCCAGCCCTTGGCTCTGTCTGACCCGATTGCTTTCAGCTGTTTCTGCCACAAAATTGTCCCGGCAGCGAAAACTCTCATTGTTTACAGTGGCGCCCCCTTCTGAACACTTTGTTAATAAAAAGCTTTTTTTGTTTGTTTGTTTTTGTTTTTTGGCTATGGTAAATGTGGAACAACAATGAGGTATTTCAAAGAGGTGAACCACAGATAAATTTCTCTAAGGGTGGGGAGAGGGTTACTCAAAAAGGAACTTGACAGGGCTTTTAAAGATATCGACAATCATTATAGCATAACGTGACTGATTGTTACCGCGCTCTTAACTGGGCAAACACTTGTTGGCTTCCAAGAAAGACTAACATAGTTGAGATGGTTCTAGCGGCCTTCTACCACAGGGTCTCATGAGGCAGGGATTCTAGCCACTGGCTGTGCAAGGCATGAGGCCTGTTAGTGATTCTATTTTTTCCTCTGCAGAATAGGTCTTTCTACATTCCAGGTCCTTTCTACCCCCATAAATAATGTGGCGATTCTCTCAGTGAGTTGTACTATTGGTTGAAACAGCCAACTGTCTCATTAAAAGGACTTTTGTTTAAATTCCTTAAAAAACAAGTCCGTTCAAAAGAATCTTTTTTCTTTATTTTTTATTTTTTATCCCATATGTTTACTCTGATCGTGGAACTTTGTCATTTTGACCTTCTCTGCTGATTAAAAGATTCTTCATCATCAGCAGCTACTGCTCTCCTCTCCTGGTGGTCTCTCCGGAAGGGGTCTTCTCTAGCTCTTCTAGCAGGGGATGGGCACTTCCCCTCTACCCCTGTTGCCAGACCAACCTTACCTATCCTGCAGGGTCAGGTCGGCCTGGCCCTTTATCTGTTGTTCTCCTCTGAGTGGTTAGATTTTCATAGATCCCGTGCTTTGCTTTTGTCAGGATTTACCTGGATTATCAAAACCCTTTTCTGTGCCAGTGAAGCCTAAGAAACAGTCCTAATGAGAGAACCAGGAACTCAACCAGACCATATTTATCCTGAATGTTCTGTCCAAAATGAAAAATTCATTTCAGAGGAGCCTCAAGATCTCTGAGAAGGGAAGTTTCACCAACTCTGTCATGTAGGGGCATCAATTCCGATTCTGTGTCAATTGTCCTACTTTCCCAGCTAGTAATTCTCTACATCAGAAAGCCCACTCTCAACCGTTTCCTCTTTCAAAGGCAGTTGCTCTTAGAGTGTGCACATGGCACTTGGGGCCTGCTGGTCGTTGGCTACTGCCCTCTGTACCTTGGGTCTAACAGCTGCGGGGCATCAAGATGAGCACGTCTCTTGTTCTAGGACTTAATATAGTTTGGGGCACATGGTAAGCAATAATCACTTCTTTAGTTGATCCAAGTGTTGGATCTTTCTTAATTATTCTACTACCACAATTTTCTTGTTCTAAGATTTGTCCCCCCCCCATTTTAATTTCTCATAAGGTGGCACTCACCTTGCACTTGATGACATATCCTACTTTAACTGACAGCATTTCTCTTTCTTAGTCGAACATAAACTATAGTGCATCTTACACTTGATGAAAGCTAGGATGCAATTAAATACTCTATTATGGTTACGATTCTGATATTTGAAATCCTCCGGTAGCTCCCTGTGCCCCCACAGTGTAGTACCTCACCTCCTCGCCATAGTATACAAACCTTCTCACCCCCAGTGTTAACCCCGGGGCTCAGCCTCCATCCAGAGGTGATGCTGCCAGATCAGCTGTCGGTTGTCATGAACTTGCTGTAGTTTCCCGAATGCACTGTGCTGCCTCCTGGCACTTTGAAACTTGACACACTCATCCTCATTCTTCGCTTTGCCCTTGTCTATCACCTCCCCTGAAAATCGGTTCCTAAGTGGCTTTTCCCAGCTCCCACCTACCCTTGGCAGTCTATTATCTCCCTGTGGTAAAGCCTGTCACACTGCATCATGGACATGCCCGTTGTCCCCCTGAGAAGAGAAAAGGGACAATGAGGGACCCAGCATTTGCAGCTCTAGTGCAGAGCCCCATGCCTGGCTTGCAGGAAATGCCAGATCATGAAGACAAACGGAGATCATCCTCTGGCTAAAACCAGCTCGTCTTTGCCTATCGCAGGATCTGGTCAATAAAGAGCAGCCAGTTATTATTGCTGTTTTTCTAGGGATTTTTAGCCCATATATTTCCCAGGTCTTTACCCTTTTTGTAGCCCTTTAATTCAGGCTTCAACCACTTCCTAGTCAGATCAGGTGAAATCATTTTCCTTCCCATACCCTCGATGTATTTCACATCTAGTAATTCTTCATTTAAAGATCTTATTTACCCATTTGACAGACAGATCACAAGTAGGTAGAGAGGGAGGCAGAGAGAGGGGGGGGGGAAGCAGGCTCCCCGCTGAGCAGAGATCCCAAAGTGGGGCTCCATCCCAGGACCCTGAATTCATGACCTGAGCCGCAGGCAGAGGCCTAAACCACTGAGCCACCCAGGAGCCCCCATATCTGGTAATTTTTAACCAACGTGGATTTGCTGCATCAAATAGTTCCTTCTTCTTCAAATATAAATATATAAGTAAAGTGATCAAGTCACTCGCATGTCTTAGGAGAATGTCATACCTTTAGTAGCAAACTTGAAATCTTGGCCATTGGTTTTGATTTTTGTTTTGGTTAGATTTGGTTCGGTTTTTGTCATTTTAAAAATCCCTCCAGCCCTTGGCTCTGTCTGACCCGATTGCTTTCAGCTGTTTCTGCAACAAAATTGTCCCGGCAGCGAAAACTCTCATTGTTTACAGTGGCGCCCCCTTCTGAACACTTTGTTAATAAAAAGCTTTGTTTGTTTGTTTGTTTTTGTTTTTTGGCTATGGTAAATGTGGAACAACAATGAGGTATTTCAAAGAGGTGAACCACAGATAAATTTCTCTAAGGCTGGGGTGAGGGTTACTCAAAAAGGAACTTGACAGGGCTTTTAAAGATATCGACAATCATTATAACATAACGTGACTGATTGTTACCGCGCTCTTAACTGGGCAAACACTTGTTGGCTTCCAAGAAAGACTAACATAGTTGAGATGGTTCTAGCGGCCTTCTAGCACAGGGTCTCATGAGGCAGGGATTCTAGCCACTGGCTGTGCAAGGCATGAGGCCTCTTAGTGATTCTATTTTTTCCTCTGCAGAATAGGTCTTTCTACATTCCAGGTCCTTTCTACCCCCATAAATAATGTGGCGATTCTCTCAGTGAGTTGTACTATTGGTTGAAACAGCCAACTGTCTCATTAAAAGGACTTTTGTTTAAATTCCTTAAAAAACAAGTCCGTTCAAAAGAATCTTTTTTCTTTATTTTTTATTTTTTATCCCATATGTTTACTCTGATCGTGGAACTTTGTCATTTTGACCTTCTCTGCTGATTAAAATATTCTTCATCATCAGCACCTACTGCTCTCCTCTCCTGGTGGTCTCTCCGGAAGGGGTCTTCTCTAGCTCTTCTAGCAGGGGATGGGCACTTCCCCTCTACCCCTGTGGCCAGACCAACCTTACCTATCCTGCAGGGTCAGGTCGGCCTGGCCCTTTATCTGTTGTTCTCCTCTGAGTGGTTAGGTTTTCATAGATCCCGTGCTTTGCTTTTGTCAGGATTTACCTGGATTATCAAAACCCTTTTCTTGTGCCAGTGAAGCCTAAGAAACAGTCCTAATGAGAGAACCAGGAACTCAACCAGACCATATTTATCCTGAATGTTCTGTCCAAAATGAAAAATTCATTTCAGAGGAGCCTCAAGATCTCTGAGAAGGGAAGTTTCACCAACTCTGTCATGTAGGGGCATCAATTCCGATTCTGTGTCAATTGTCCTACATTCCCAGCTAGTAATTCTCTACATCAGAAAGCCCACTCTCAACCGTTTCCTCTTTCAAAGGCAGTAGCTCTTAGAGTGTGCACATGGCACTTGGGGCCTGCTGGTCGTTGGCTACTGCCCTCTGTACCTTGGGTCTAACAGCTGCGGGGCATCAAGATGAGCACGTCTCTTGTTCTAGGACTTAATATAGTTTGGGGCACATGGTAAGCAATAATCACTTCTTTAGTTGATCCAAGTGTTGGATCTTTCTTAATTATTCTACTACCACAATTTTCTTGTTCTAAGATTTGTCCCCCCCCCATTTTAATATCTCATAAGGTGGCACTCACCTTGCACTTGATGACATATCCTACTTTAACTGACAGCATTTCTCTTTCTTAGTCGAACATAAACTATAGTGCATCTTACACTTGATGAAAGCTAGGATGCAATTAAATACTCTATTATGGTTACGATTCTGATATTTGAAATCCTCCGGTAGCTCCCTGTGCCCCCACAGTGTAGTACCTCACCTCCTCGCCATAGTATACAAACCTTCTCACCCCCAGTGTTAACCCCGGGGCTCAGCCTCCATCCCCAGGTGATGCTGCCAGATCAGCTGTCGGTTGTCATGAACTTGCTGTAGTTTCCCGAATGCACTGTGCTGCCTCCTGGCACTTTGAAACTTGACACACTCATCCTCATTCTTCGTTTTTCCCTTGTCTATCACCTCCCCTGAAAATCTGTTCCTAAGTGGCTTTTCCCAGCTCCCACCTACCCTTGGCAGTCTATTATCTCCCTGTGGTAAAGCCTGTCACACTGCATCATGGACATGCCCGTTGTCCCCCTGAGAAGAGAAAAGGGACAATGAGGGACCCAGCATTTGCAGCTCTAGTGCAGAGCCCCATGCCTGGCTTGCAGGAAATGCCAGATCATGAAGACAAACGGAGATCATCCTCTGGCTAAAACCAGCTCGTCTTTGCCTATCGCAGGATCTGGTCAATAAAGAGCAGCCAGTTATTATTGCTGTTTTTCTAGGGATTTTTAGCCCATATATTTCCCAGGTCTTTACTCTTTTTGTAGCCCTTTAATTCAGGTTTCAACCACTTCCTAGTCAGATCAGGTGAAATCATTTTCCTTCCCATACCCTCGATGTATTTCACATCTAGTAATTCTTCATTTAAAGATCTTATTTACCCATTTGACAGACAGATCACAAGTAGGTAGAGAGGGAGGCAGAGGGGGGGGGGGGAAGCAGGCTCCCCGCTGAGCAGAGATCCCAAAGTGGGGCTCCATCCCAGGACCCTGAATTCATGACCTGAGCCGAAGGCAGAGGCCTAAACCACTGAGCCACCCAGGAGCCCCCATATCTGGTAATTTTTAACCAACGTGGATTTGCTGCATCAAATAGTTCCTTCTTCTTCAAATATAAATATATAAGTAAAGTGATCAAGTCACTCGCATGTCTTAGGAGAATGTCATACCTTTAGTAGCAAACTTGAAATCTTGGCCATTGGTTTTGATTTTTGTTTTGGTTAGATTTGGTTCGGTTTTTGTCATTTTAAAAATCCCTCCAGCCCTTGGCTCTGTCTGACCCGATTGCTTTCAGCTGTTTCTGCAACAAAATTGTCCCGGCAGCGAAAACTCTCATTGTTTACAGTGGCGCCCCCTTCTGAACACTTTGTTAATAAAAAGCTTTGTTTGTTTGTTTGTTTTTGTTTTTTGGCTATGGTAAATGTGGAACAACAATGAGGTATTTCAAAGAGGTGAACCACAGATAAATTTCTCTAAGGCTGGGGTGAGGGTTACTCAAAAAGGAACTTGACAGGGCTTTTAAAGATATCGACAATCATTATAACATAACGTGACTGATTGTTACCGCGCTCTTAACTGGGCAAACACTTGTTGGCTTCCAAGAAAGACTAACATAGTTGAGATGGTTCTAGCGGCCTTCTAGCACAGGGTCTCATGAGGCAGGGATTCTAGCCACTGGCTGTGCAAGGCATGAGGCCTCTTAGTGATTCTATTTTTTCCTCTGCAGAATAGGTCTTTCTACATTCCAGGTCCTTTCTACCCCCATAAATAATGTGGCGATTCTCTCAGTGAGTTGTACTATTGGTTGAAACAGCCAACTGTCTCATTAAAAGGACTTTTGTTTAAATTCCTTAAAAAACAAGTCCGTTCAAAAGAATCTTTTTTCTTTATTTTTTATTTTTTATCCCATATGTTTACTCTGATCGTGGAACTTTGTCATTTTGACCTTCTCTGCTGATTAAAATATTCTTCATCATCAGCACCTACTGCTCTCCTCTCCTGGTGGTCTCTCCGGAAGGGGTCTTCTCTAGCTCTTCTAGCAGGGGATGGGCACTTCCCCTCTACCCCTGTGGCCAGACCAACCTTACCTATCCTGCAGGGTCAGGTCGGCCTGGCCCTTTATCTGTTGTTCTCCTCTGAGTGGTTAGGTTTTCATAGATCCCGTGCTTTGCTTTTGTCAGGATTTACCTGGATTATCAAAACCCTTTTCTTGTGCCAGTGAAGCCTAAGAAACAGTCCTAATGAGAGAACCAGGAACTCAACCAGACCATATTTATCCTGAATGTTCTGTCCAAAATGAAAAATTCATTTCAGAGGAGCCTCAAGATCTCTGAGAAGGGAAGTTTCACCAACTCTGTCATGTAGGGGCATCAATTCCAATTCTGTGTCAATTGTCCTACATTCCCAGCTAGTAATTCTCTACATCAGAAAGCCCACTCTCAACCGTTTCCTCTTTCAAAGGCAGTTGCTCTTAGAGTGTGCACATGGCACTTGGGGCCTGCTGGTCGTTGGCTACTGCCCTCTGTACCTTGGGTCTAACAGCTGCGGGGCATCAAGATGAGCACGTCTCTTGTTCTAGGACTTAATATAGTTTGGGGCACATGGTAAGCAATAATCACTTCTTTAGTTGATCCAAGTGTTGGATCTTTCTTAATTATTCTACTACCACAATTTTCTTGTTCTAAGATTTGTCCCCCCCCCCATTTTAATATCTCATAAGGTGGCACTCACCTTGCACTTGATGACATATCCTACTTTAACTGACAGCATTTCTCTTTCTTAGTCGAACATAAACTATAGTGCATCTTACACTTGATGAAAGCTAGGATGCAATTAAATACTCTATTATGGTTACGATTCTGATATTTGAAATCCTCCGGTAGCTCCCTGTGCCCCCACAGTGTAGTACCTCACCTCCTCGCCATAGTATACAAACCTTCTCACCCCCAGTGTTAACCCCGGGGCTCAGCCTCCATCCCCAGGTGATGCTGCCAGATCAGCTGTCGGTCGTCATGAACTTGCTGTAGTTTCCCGAATGCACTGTGCTGCCTCCTGGCACTTTGAAACTTGACACACTCATCCTCATTCTTCGTTTTTCCCTTGTCTATCACCTCCCCTGAAAATCTGTTCCTAAGTGGCTTTTCCCAGCTCCCACCTACCCTTGGCAGTCTATTATCTCCCTGTGGTAAAGCCTGTCACACTGCATCATGGACATGCACGTTGTCCCCCTGAGAAGAGAAAAGGGACAATGAGGGACCCAGCATTTGCAGCTCTAGTGCAGAGCCCCATGCCTGGCTTGCAGGAAATGCCAGATCATGAAGACAAACGGAGATCATCCTCTGGCTAAAACCAGCTCGTCTTTGCCTATCGCAGGATCTGGTCAATAAAGAGCAGCCAGTTATTATTGCTGTTTTTCTAGGGATTTTTAGCCCATATATTTCCCAGGTCTTTACTCTTTTTGTAGCCCTTTAATTCAGGTTTCAACCACTTCCTAGTCAGATCAGGTGAAATCATTTTCCTTCCCATACCCTCGATGTATTTCACATCTAGTAATTCTTCATTTAAAGATCTTATTTACCCATTTGACAGACAGATCACAAGTAGGTAGAGAGGGAGGCAGAGAGGGGGGGGGGGAAGCAGGCTCCCCGCTGAGCAGAGATCCCAAAGTGGGGCTCCATCCCAGGACCCTGAATTCATGACCTGAGCCGAAGGCAGAGGCCTAAACCACTGAGCCACCCAGGAGCCCCCATATCTGGTAATTTTTAACCAACGTGGATTTGCTGCATCAAATAGTTCCTTCTTCTTCAAATATAAATATATAAGTAAAGTGATCAAGTCACTCGCATGTCTTAGGAGAATGTCATACCTTTAGTAGCAAACTTGAAATCTTGGCCATTGGTTTTGATTTTTGTTTTGGTTAGATTTGGTTCGGTTTTTGTCATTTTAAAAATCCCTCCAGCCCTTGGCTCTGTCTGACCCGATTGCTTTCAGCTGTTTCTGCCACAAAATTGTCCCGGCAGCGAAAACTCTCATTGTTTACAGTGGCGCCCCCTTCTGAACACTTTGTTAATAAAAAGCTTTTTTTGTTTGTTTGTTTTTGTTTTTTGGCTATGGTAAATGTGGAACAACAATGAGGTATTTCAAAGAGGTGAACCACAGATAAATTTCTCTAAGGCTGGGGTGAGGGTTACTCAAAAAGGAACTTGACAGGGCTTTTAAAGATATCGACAATCATTATAACATAACGTGACTGATTGTTACCGCGCTCTTAACTGGGCAAACACTTGTTGGCTTCCAAGAAAGACTAACATAGTTGAGATGGTTCTAGCGGCCTTCTAGCACAGGGTCTCATGAGGCAGGGATTCTAGCCACTGGCTGTGCAAGGCATGAGGCCTCTTAGTGATTCTATTTTTTCCTCTGCAGAATAGGTCTTTCTACATTCCAGGTCCTTTCTACCCCCATAAATAATGTGGCGATTCTCTCAGTGAGTTGTACTATTGGTTGAAACAGCCAACTGTCTCATTAAAAGGACTTTTGTTTAAATTCCTTAAAAAACAAGTCCGTTCAAAAGAATCTTTTTTCTTTATTTTTTATTTTTTATCCCAAATGTTTACTCTGATCGTGGAACTTTGTCATTTTGACCTTCTCTGCTGATTAAAATATTCTTCATCATCAGCACCTACTGCTCTCCTCTCCTGGTGGTCTCTCCGGAAGGGGTCTTCTCTAGCTCTTCTAGCAGGGGATGGGCACTTCCCCTCTACCCCTGTGGCCAGACCAACCTTACCTATCCTGCAGGGTCAGGTCGGCCTGGCCCTTTATCTGTTGTTCTCCTCTGAGTGGTTAGGTTTTCATAGATCCCGTGCTTTGCTTTTGTCAGGATTTACCTGGATTATCAAAACCCTTTTCTTGTGCCAGTGAAGCCTAAGAAACAGTCCTAATGAGAGAACCAGGAACTCAACCAGACCATATTTATCCTGAATGTTCTGTCCAAAATGAAAAATTCATTTCAGAGGAGCCTCAAGATCTCTGAGAAGGGAAGTTTCACCAACTCTGTCATGTAGGGGCATCAATTCCGATTCTGTGTCAATTGTCCTACTTTCCCAGCTAGTAATTCTCTACATCAGAAAGCCCACTCTCAACCGTTTCCTCTTTCAAAGGCAGTTGCTCTTAGAGTGTGCACATGGCACTTGGGGCCTGCTGGTCGTTGGCTACTGCCCTCTGTACCTTGGGTCTAACAGCTGCGGGGCATCAAGATGAGCACGTCTCTTGTTCTAGGACTTAATATAGTTTGGGGCACATGGTAAGCAATAATCACTTCTTTAGTTGATCCAAGTGTTGGATCTTTCTTAATTATTCTACTACCACAATTTTCTTGTTCTAAGATTTGTCCCCCCCCCATTTTAATATCTCATAAGGTGGCACTCACCTTGCACTTGATGACATATCCTACTTTAACTGACAGCATTTCTCTTTCTTAGTCGAACATAAACTATAGTGCATCTTACCCTTGATGAAAGCTAGGATGCAATTAAATACTCTATTATGGTTACGATTCTGATATTTGAAATCCTCCGGTAGCTCCCTGTGCCCCCACAGTGTAGTACCTCACCTCCTCGCCATAGTATACAAACCTTCTCACCCCCAGTGTTAACCCCGGGGCTCAGCCTCCATCCAGAGGTGATGCTGCCAGATCAGCTGTCGGTTGTCATGAACTTGCTGTAGTTTCCCGAATGCACTGTGCTGCCTCCTGGCACTTTGAAACTTGACACACTCATCCTCATTCTTCGCTTTGCCCTTGTCTATCACCTCCCCTGAAAATCTGTTCCTAAGTGGCTTTTCCCAGCTCCCACCTACCCTTGGCAGTCTATTATCTCCCTGTGGTAAAGCCTGTCACACTGCATCATGGACATGCCCGTTGTCCCCCTGAGAAGAGAAAAGGGACAATGAGGGACCCAGCATTTGCAGCTCTAGTGCAGAGCCCCATGCCTGGCTTGCAGGAAATGCCAGATCATGAAGAAAAACGGAGATCATCCTCTGGCTAAAACCAGCTCGTCTTTGCCTATCGCAGGATCTGGTCAATAAAGAGCAGCCAGTTATTATTGCTGTTTTTCTAGGGATTTTTAGCCCATATATTTCCCAGGTCTTTACTCTTTTTGTAGCCCTTTAATTCAGGCTTCAACCACTTCCTAGTCAGATCAGGTGAAATCATTTTCCTTCCCATACCCTCGATGTATTTCACATCTAGTAATTCTTCATTTAAAGATCTTATTTACCCATTTGACAGACAGATCACAAGTAGGTAGAGAGGGAGGCAGAGAGAGGGGGGGGGAAGCAGGCTCCCCGCTGAGCAGAGATCCCAAAGTGGGGCTCCATCCCAGGACCCTGAATTCATGACCTGAGCCGAAGGCAGAGGCCTAAACCACTGAGCCACCCAGGAGCCCCCATATCTGGTAATTTTTAACCAACGTGGATTTGCTGCATCAAATAGTTCCTTCTTCTTCAAATATAAATATATAAGTAAAGTGATCAAGTCACTCGCATGTCTTAGGAGAATGTCATACCTTTAGTAGCAAACTTGAAATCTTGGCCATTGGTTTTGATTTTTGTTTTGGTTAGATTTGGTTCGGTTTTTGTCATTTTAAAAATCCCTCCAGCCCTTGGCTCTGTCTGACCCGATTGCTTTCAGCTGTTTCTGCCACAAAATTGTCCCGGCAGCGAAAACTCTCATTGTTTACAGTGGCGCCCCCTTCTGAACACTTTGTTAATAAAAAGCTTTGTTTGTTTGTTTGTTTTTGTTTTTTGGCTATGGTAAATGTGGAACAACAATGAGGTATTTCAAAGAGGTGAACCACAGATAAATTTCTCTAAGGGTGGGGTGAGGGTTACTCAAGAAGGAACTTGACAGGGCTTTTAAAGATATCGACAATCATTATAACATAACGTGACTGATTGTTACCGCGCTCTTAACTGGGCAAACACTTGTTGGCTTCCAAGAAAGACTAACATAGTTGAGATGGTTCTAGCGGCCTTCTAGCACAGGGTCTCATGAGGCAGGGATTCTAGCCACTGGCTGTGCAAGGCATGAGGCCTCTTAGTGATTCTATTTTTTCCTCTGCAGAATAGGTCTTTCTACATTCCAGGTCCTTTCTACCCCCATAAATAATGTGGCGATTCTCTCAGTGAGTTGTACTATTGGTTGAAACAGCCAACTGTCTCATTAAAAGGACTTTTGTTTAAATTCCTTAAAAAACAAGTCCGTTCAAAAGAATCTTTTTTCTTTATTTTTTATTTTTTATCCCAAATGTTTACTCTGATCGTGGAACTTTGTCATTTTGACCTTCTCTGCTGATTAAAATATTCTTCATCATCAGCACCTACTGCTCTCCTCTCCTGGTGGTCTCTCCGGAAGGGGTCTTCTCTAGCTCTTCTAGCAGGGGATGGGCACTTCCCCTCTACCCCTGTGGCCAGACCAACCTTACCTATCCTGCAGGGTCAGGTCGGCCTGGCCCTTTATCTGTTGTTCTCCTCTGAGTGGTTAGGTTTTCATAGATCCCGTGCTTTGCTTTTGTCAGGATTTACCTGGATTATCAAAACCCTTTTCTTGTGCCAGTGAAGCCTAAGAAACAGTCCTAATGAGAGAACCAGGAACTCAACCAGACCATATTTATCCTGAATGTTCTGTCCAAAATGAAAAATTCATTTCAGAGGAGCCTCAAGATCTCTGAGAAGGGAAGTTTCACCAACTCTGTCATGTAGGGGCATCAATTCCGATTCTGTGTCAATTGTCCTACTTTCCCAGCTAGTAATTCTCTACATCAGAAAGCCCACTCTCAACCGTTTCCTCTTTCAAAGGCAGTTGCTCTTAGAGTGTGCACATGGCACTTGGGGCCTGCTGGTCGTTGGCTACTGCCCTCTGTACCTTGGGTCTAACAGCTGCGGGGCATCAAGATGAGCACGTCTCTTGTTCTAGGACTTAATATAGTTTGGGGCACATGGTAAGCAATAATCACTTCTTTAGTTGATCCAAGTGTTGGATCTTTCTTAATTATTCTACTACCACAATTTTCTTGTTCTAAGATTTGTCCCCCCCCCATTTTAATATCTCATAAGGTGGCACTCACCTTGCACTTGATGACATATCCTACTTTAACTGACAGCATTTCTCTTTCTTAGTCGAACATAAACTATAGTGCATCTTACCCTTGATGAAAGCTAGGATGCAATTAAATACTCTATTATGGTTACGATTCTGATATTTGAAATCCTCCGGTAGCTCCCTGTGCCCCCACAGTGTAGTACCTCACCTCCTCGCCATAGTATACAAACCTTCTCACCCCCAGTGTTAACCCCGGGGCTCAGCCTCCATCCAGAGGTGATGCTGCCAGATCAGCTGTCGGTTGTCATGAACTTGCTGTAGTTTCCCGAATGCACTGTGCTGCCTCCTGGCACTTTGAAACTTGACACACTCATCCTCATTCTTCGCTTTGCCCTTGTCTATCACCTCCCCTGAAAATCTGTTCCTAAGTGGCTTTTCCCAGCTCCCACCTACCCTTGGCAGTCTATTATCTCCCTGTGGTAAAGCCTGTCACACTGCATCATGGACATGCCCGTTGTCCCCCTGAGAAGAGAAAAGGGACAATGAGGGACCCAGCATTTGCAGCTCTAGTGCAGAGCCCCATGCCTGGCTTGCAGGAAATGCCAGATCATGAAGACAAACGGAGATCATCCTCTGGCTAAAACCAGCTCGTCTTTGCCTATCGCAGGATCTGGTCAATAAAGAGCAGCCAGTTATTATTGCTGTTTTTCTAGGGATTTTTAGCCCATATATTTCCCAGGTCTTTACTCTTTTTGTAGCCCTTTAATTCAGGTTTCAACCACTTCCTAGTCAGATCAGGTGAAATCATTTTCCTTCCCATACCCTCGATGTATTTCACATCTAGTAATTCTTCATTTAAAGATCTTATTTACCCATTTGACAGACAGATCACAAGTAGGTAGAGAGGGAGGCAGAGAGAGGGGGGGGGAAGCAGGCTCCCCGCTGAGCAGAGATCCCAAAGTGGGGCTCCATCCCAGGACCCTGAATTCATGACCTGAGCCGAAGGCAGAGGCCTAAACCACTGAGCCACCCAGGAGCCCCCATATCTGGTAATTTTTAACCAACGTGGATTTGCTGCATCAAATAGTTCCTTCTTCTTCAAATATAAATATATAAGTAAAGTGATCAAGTCACTCGCATGTCTTAGGAGAATGTCATACCTTTAGTAGCAAACTTGAAATCTTGGCCATTGGTTTTGATTTTTGTTTTGGTTAGATTTGGTTCGGTTTTTGTCATTTTAAAAATCCCTCCAGCCCTTGGCTCTGTCTGACCCGATTGCTTTCAGCTGTTTCTGCCACAAAATTGTCCCGGCAGCGAAAACTCTCATTGTTTACAGTGGCGCCCCCTTCTGAACACTTTGTTAATAAAAAGCTTTTTTTGTTTGTTTGTTTTTGTTTTTTGGCTATGGTAAATGTGGAACAAGAATGAGGTATTTCAAAGAGGTGAACCACAGATAAATTTCTCTAAGGGTGGGGTGAGGGTTACTCAAGAAGGAACTTGACAGGGCTTTTAAAGATATCGACAATCATTATAACATAACGTGACTGATTGTTACCGCGCTCTTAACTGGGCAAACACTTGTTGGCTTCCAAGAAAGACTAACATAGTTGAGATGGTTCTAGCGGCCTTCTAGCACAGGGTCTCATGAGGCAGGGATTCTAGCCACTGGCTGTGCAAGGCATGAGGCCTGTTAGTGATTCTATTTTTTCCTCTGCAGAATAGGTCTTTCTATATTCCAGGTCCTTTCTACCCCCATAAATAATGTGGCGATTCTCTCAGTGAGTTGTACTATTGGTTGAAACAGCCAACTGTCTCATTAAAAGGACTTTTGTTTAAATTCCTTAAAAAACAAGTCCGTTCAAAAGAATCTTTTTTCTTTATTTTTTTATTTTTTATCCCATATGTTTACTCTGATCGTGGAACTTTGTCATTTTGACCTTCTCTGCTGATTAAAAGATTCTTCATCATCAGCAGCTACTGCTCTCCTCTCCTGGTGGTCTCTCCGGAAGGGGTCTTCTCTAGCTCTTCTAGCAGGGGATGGGCACTTCCCCTCTACCCCTGTTGCCAGACCAACCTTACCTATCCTGCAGGGTCAGGTCGGCCTGGCCCTTTATCTGTTGTTCTCCTCTGAGTGGTTAGATTTTCATAGATCCCGTGCTTTGCTTTTGTCAGGATTTACCTGGATTATCAAAACCCTTTTCTTGTGCCAGTGAAGCCTAAGAAACAGTCCTAATGAGAGAACCAGGAACTCAACCAGACCATATTTATCCTGAATGTTCTGTCCAAAATGAAAAATTCATTTCAGAGGAGCCTCAAGATCTCTGAGAAGGGAAGTTTCACCAACTCTGTCATGTAGGGGCATCAATTCCGATTCTGTGTCAATTGTCCTACTTTCCCAGCTAGTAATTCTCTACATCAGAAAGCCCACTCTCAACCGTTTCCTCTTTCAAAGGCAGTTGCTCTTAGAGTGTGCACATGGCACTTGGGGCCTGCTGGTCGTTGGCTACTGCCCTCTGTACCTTGGGTCTAACAGCTGCGGGGCATCAAGATGAGCACGTCTCTTGTTCTAGGACTTAATATAGTTTGGGGCACATGGTAAGCAATAATCACTTCTTTAGTTGATCCAAGTGTTGGATCTTTCTTAATTATTCTACTACCACAATTTTCTTGTTTAAGATTTGTCCCCCCCCCATTTTAATATCTCATAAGGTGGCACTCACCTTGCACTTGATGACATATCCTACTTTAACTGACAGCATTTCTCTTTCTTAGTCGAACATAAACTATAGTGCATCTTACACTTGATGAAAGCTAGGATGCAATTAAATACTCTATTATGGTTACGATTCTGATATTTGAAATCCTCCGGTAGCTCCCTGTGCCCCCACAGTGTAGTACCTCACCTCCTCGCCATAGTATACAAACCTTCTCACCCCCAGTGTTAACCCCGGGGCTCAGCCTCCATCCAGAGGTGATGCTGCCAGATCAGCTGTCGGTTGTCATGAACTTGCTGTAGTTTCCCGAATGCACTGTGCTGCCTCCTGGCACTTTGAAACTTGACACACTCATCCTCATTCTTCGCTTTGCCCTTGTCTATCACCTCCCCTGAAAATCTGTTCCTAAGTGGCTTTTCCCAGCTCCCACCTACCCTTGGCAGTCTATTATCTCCCTGTGGTAAAGCCTGTCACACTGCATCATGGACATGCCCGTTGTCCCCCTGAGAAGAGAAAAGGGACAATGAGGGACCCAGCATTTGCAGCTCTAGTGCAGAGCCCCATGCCTGGCTTGCAGGAAATGCCAGATCATGAAGACAAACGGAGATCATCCTCTGGCTAAAACCAGCTCGTCTTTGCCTATCGCAGGATCTGGTCAATAAAGAGCAGCCAGTTATTATTGCTGTTTTTCTAGGGATTTTTAGCCCATATATTTCCCAGGTCTTTACTCTTTTTGTAGCCCTTTAATTCAGGCTTCAACCACTTCCTAGTCAGATCAGGTGAAATCATTTTCCTTCCCATACCCTCGATGTATTTCACATCTAGTAATTCTTCATTTAAAGATCTTATTTACCCATTTGACAGACAGATCACAAGTAGGTAGAGAGGGAGGCAGAGAGAGGGGGGGGGAAGCAGGCTCCCCGCTGAGCAGAGATCCCAAAGTGGGGCTCCATCCCAGGACCCTGAATTCATGACCTGAGCCGAAGGCAGAGGCCTAAACCACTGAGCCACCCAGGAGCCCCCATATCTGGTAATTTTTAACCAACGTGGATTTGCTGCATCAAATAGTTCCTTCTTCTTCAAATATAAATATATAAGTAAAGTGATCAAGTCACTCGCATGTCTTAGGAGAATGTCATACCTTTAGTAGCAAACTTGAAATCTTGGCCATTGGTTTTGATTTTTGTTTTGGTTAGATTTGGTTCGGTTTTTGTCATTTTAAAAATCCCTCCAGCCCTTGGCTCTGTCTGACCCGATTGCTTTCAGCTGTTTCTGCCACAAAATTGTCCCGGCAGCGAAAACTCTCATTGTTTACAGTGGCGCCCCCTTCTGAACACTTTGTTAATAAAAAGCTTTTTTTGTTTGTTTGTTTTTGTTTTTTGGCTATGGTAAATGTGGAACAAGAATGAGGTATTTCAAAGAGGTGAACCACAGATAAATTTCTCTAAGGGTGGGGTGAGGGTTACTCAAGAAGGAACTTGACAGGGCTTTTAAAGATATCGACAATCATTATAACATAACGTGACTGATTGTTACCGCGCTCTTAACTGGGCAAACACTTGTTGGCTTCCAAGAAAGACTAACATAGTTGAGATGGTTCTAGCGGCCTTCTAGCACAGGGTCTCATGAGGCAGGGATTCTAGCCACTGGCTGTGCAAGGCATGAGGCCTCTTAGTGATTCTATTTTTTCCTCTGCAGAATAGGTCTTTCTACATTCCAGGTCCTTTCTACCCCCATAAATAATGTGGCGATTCTCTCAGTGAGTTGTACTATTGGTTGAAACAGACAACTGTCTCATTAAAAGGACTTTTGTTTAAATTCCTTAAAAAACAAGTCCGTTCAAAAGAATCTTTTTTCTTTATTTTTTATTTTTTATCCCATATGTTTACTCTGATCGTGGAACTTTGTCATTTTGACCTTCTCTGCTGATTAAAATATTCTTCATCATCAGCAGCTACTGCTCTCCTCTCCTGGTGGTCTCTCCGGAAGGGGTCTTCTCTAGCTCTTCTAGCAGGGGATGGGCACTTCCCCTCTACCCCTGTGGCCAGACCAACCTTACCTATCCTGCAGGGTCAGGTCGGCCTGGCCCTTTATCTGTTGTTCTCCTCTGAGTGGTTAGGTTTTCATAGATCCCGTGCTTTGCTTTTGTCAGGATTTACCTGGATTATCAAAACCCTTTTCTTGTGCCAGTGAAGCCTAAGAAACAGTCCTAATGAGAGAACCAGGAACTCAACCAGACCATATTTATCCTGAATGTTCTGTCCAAAATGAAAAATTCATTTCAGAGGAGCCTCAAGATCTCTGAGAAGGGAAGTTTCACCAACTCTGTCATGTAGGGGCATCAATTCCGATTCTGTGTCAATTGTCCTACTTTCCCAGCTAGTAATTCTCTACATCAGAAAGCCCACTCTCAACCGTTTCCTCTTTCAAAGGCAGTAGCTCTTAGAGTGTGCACATGGCACATGGGGCCTGTTGGTCGTTGGCTACTTCCCTCTGTACCTTGGGTCTAACAGCTGCGGGGCATCAAGACGAGCACGTCTCTTGTTCTAGGACTTAATATAGTTTGGGGCACATGGTAAGCAATAATCACTTCTTTAGTTGATCCAAGTGTTGGATCTTTCTTAATTATTCTACTACCACAATTTACTTGTTCTAAGTTTTGTCCCCCCCCCATTTTAATATCTCATAAGGTGGCACTCACCTTGCACTTGATGACATATCCTACTTTAACTGACAGCATTTCTCTTTCTTAGTCGAACATAAACTATAGTGCATCTTACACTTGATGAAAGCTAGGATGCAATTAAATACTCTATTATGGTTACGATTCTGATATTTGAAATCCTCCGGTAGCTCCCTGTGCCCCCACAGTGTAGTAGCTCACCTCCTCGCCATAGTATACAAACCTTCTCACCCCCAGTGTTAACCCCGGGGCTCAGCCTCCATCCCCAGGTGATGCTGCCAGATCAACTGTCGGTTGTCATGAACTTGCTGTAGTTTCCCGAATGCACTGTGCTGCCTCCTGGCACTTTGAAACTTGACACACTCATCCTCATTCTTCGCTTTGCCCTTGTCTATCACCTCCCCTGAAAATCTGTTCCTAAGTGGCTTTTCCCAGCTCCCACCTACCCTTGGCAGTCTATTATCTCCCTGTGGTAAAGCCTGTCACACTGCATCATGGACATGCCCGTTGTCCCCCTGAGAAGAGAAAAGGGACAATGAGGGACCCAGCATTTGCAGCTCTAGTGCACAGCCCCATGCCTGGCTTGCAGGAAATGCCAGATCATGAAGACAAACGGAGATCATCCTCTGGCTAAAACCAGCTCGTCTTTGCCTATCGCAGGATCTGGTCAATAAAGAGCAGCCAGTTATTATTGCTGTTTTTCTAGGGATTTTTAGCCCATATATTTCCCAGGTCTTTACTCTTTTTGTAGCCCTTTAATTCAGGCTTCAACCACTTCCTAGTCAGATCAGGTGAAATCATTTTCCTTCCCATACCCTCGATGTATTTCACATCTAGTAATTCTTCATTTAAAGATCTTATTTACCCATTTGACAGACAGATCACAAGTAGGTAGAGAGGGAGGCAGAGAGGGGGGGGGGAAGCAGGCTCCCCGCTGAGCAGAGATCCCAAAGTGGGGCTCCATCCCAGGACCCTGAATTCATGACCTGAGCCGAAGGCAGAGGCCTAAACCACTGAGCCACCCAGGAGCCCCCATATCTGGTAATTTTTAACCAACGTGGATTTGCTGCATCAAATAGTTCCTTCTTCTTCAAATATAAATATATAAGTAAAGTGATCAAGTCACTCGCATGTCTTAGGAGAATGTCATACCTTTAGTAGCAAACTTGAAATCTTGGCCATTGGTTTTGATTTTTGTTTTGGTTAGATTTGGTTCGGTTTTTGTCATTTTAAAAATCCCTCCAGCCCTTGGCTCTGTCTGACCCGATTGCTTTCAGCTGTTTCTGCCACAAAATTGTCCCGGCAGCGAAAACTCTCATTGTTTACAGTGGCGCCCCCTTCTGAACACTTTGTTAATAAAAAGCTTTTTTTGTTTGTTTGTTTTTGTTTTTTGGCTATGGTAAATGTGGAACAAGAATGAGGTATTTCAAAGAGGTGAACCACAGATAAATTTCTCTAAGGGTGGGGTGAGGGTTACTCAAAAAGGAACTTGACAGGGCTTTTAAAGATATCGACAATCATTATAACATAACGTGACTGATTGTTACCGCGCTCTTAACTGGGCAAACACTTGTTGGCTTCCAAGAAAGACTAACATAGTTGAGATGGTTCTAGCGGCCTTCTAGCACAGGGTCTCATGAGGCAGGGATTCTAGCCACTGGCTGTGCAAGGCATGAGGCCTCTTAGTGATTCTATTTTTTCCTCTGCAGAATAGGTCTTTCTACATTCCAGGTCCTTTCTACCCCCATAAATAATGTGGCGATTCTCTCAGTGAGTTGTACTATTGGTTGAAACAGCCAACTGTCTCATTAAAAGGACTTTTGTTTAAATTCCTTAAAAAACAAGTCCGTTCAAAAGAATCTTTTTTCTTTATTTTTTATTTTTTATCCCATATGTTTACTCTGATCGTGGAACTTTGTCATTTTGACCTTCTCTGCTGATTAAAATATTCTTCATCATCAGCAGCTACTGCTCTCCTCTCCTGGTGGTCTCTCCGGAAGGGGTCTTCTCTAGCTCTTCTAGCAGGGGATGGGCACTTCCCCTCTACCCCTGTGGCCAGACCAACCTTACCTATCCTGCAGGGTCAGGTCGGCCTGGCCCTTTATCTGTTGTTCTCCTCTGAGTGGTTAGGTTTTCATAGATCCCGTGCTTTGCTTTTGTCAGGATTTACCTGGATTATCAAAACCCTTTTCTTGTGCCAGTGAAGCCTAAGAAACAGTCCTAATGAGAGAACCAGGAACTCAACCAGACCATATTTATCCTGAATGTTCTGTCCAAAATGAAAAATTCATTTCAGAGGAGCCTCAAGATCTCTGAGAAGGGAAGTTTCACCAACTCTGTCATGTAGGGGCATCAATTCCGATTCTGTGTCAATTGTCCTACTTTCCCAGCTAGTAATTGTCTACATCAGAAAGCCCACTCTCAACCGTTTCCTCTTTCAAAGGCAGTTGCTCTTAGAGTGTGCACATGGCACTTGGGGCCTGCTGGTCGTTGGCTACTGCCCTCTGTACCTTGGGTCTAACAGCTGCGGGGCATCAAGATGAGCACGTCTCTTGTTCTAGGACTTAATATAGTTTGGGGCACATGGTAAGCAATAATCACTTCTTTAGTTGATCCAAGTGTTGGATCTTTCTTAATTATTCTACTACCACAATTTTCTTGTTCTAAGATTTGTCCCCCCCCCCATTTTAATATCTCATAAGGTGGCACTCACCTTGCACTTGATGACATATCCTACTTTAACTGACAGCATTTCTCTTTCTTAGTCGAACATAAACTATAGTGCATCTTACACTTGATGAAAGCTAGGATGCAATTAAATACTCTATTATGGTTACGATTCTGATATTTGAAATCCTCCGGTAGCTCCCTGTGCCCCCACAGTGTAGTAGCTCACCTCCTCGCCATAGTATACAAACCTTCTCACCCCCAGTGTTAACCCCGGGGCTCAGCCTCCATCCCCAGGTGATGCTGCCAGATCAGCTGTCGGTTGTCATGAACTTGCTGTAGTTTCCCGAATGCACTGTGCTGCCTCCTGGCACTTTGAAACTTGACACACTCATCCTCATTCTTCGCTTTGCCCTTGTCTATCACCTCCCCTGAAAATCTGTTCCTAAGTGGCTTTTCCCAGCTCCCACCTACCCTTGGCAGTCTATTATCTCCCTGTGGTAAAGCCTGTCACACTGCATCATGGACATGCCCGTTGTCCCCCTGAGAAGAGAAAAGGGACAATGAGGGACCCAGCATTTGCAGCTCTAGTGCACAGCCCCATGCCTGGCTTGCAGGAAATGCCAGATCATGAAGACAAACGGAGATCATCCTCTGGCTAAAACCAGCTCGTCTTTGCCTATCGCAGGATCTGGTCAATAAAGAGCAGCCAGTTATTATTGCTGTTTTTCTAGGGATTTTTAGCCCATATATTTCCCAGGTCTTTACTCTTTTTGTAGCCCTTTAATTCAGGCTTCAACCACTTCCTAGTCAGATCAGGTGAAATCATTTTCCTTCCCATACCCTCGATGTATTTCACATCTAGTAATTCTTCATTTAAAGATCTTATTTACCCATTTGACAGACAGATCACAAGTAGGTAGAGAGGGAGGCAGAGAGAGTGGGGGGGAAGCAGGCTCCCCGCTGAGCAGAGATCCCAAAGTGGGGCTCCATCCCAGGACCCTGAATTCATGACCTGAGCCGAAGGCAGAGGCCTAAACCACTGAGCCACCCAGGAGCCCCCATATCTGGTAATTTTTAACCAACGTGGATTTGCTGCATCAAATAGTTCCTTCTTCTTCAAATATAAATATATAAGTAAAGTGATCAAGTCACTCGCATGTCTTAGGAGAATGTCATACCTTTAGTAGCAAACTTGAAATCTTGGCCATTGGTTTTGATTTTTGTTTTGGTTAGATTTGGTTCGGTTTTTGTCATTTTAAAAATCCCTCCAGCCCTTGGCTCTGTCTGACCCGATTGCTTTCAGCTGTTTCTGCCACAAAATTGTCCCGGCAGCGAAAACTCTCATTGTTTACAGTGGCGCCCCCTTCTGAACACTTTGTTAATAAAAAGCTTTGTTTGTTTGTTTGTTTTTGTTTTTTGGCTATGGTAAATGTGGAACAACAATGAGGTATTTCAAAGAGGTGAACCACAGATAAATTTCTCTAAGGGTGGGGTGAGGGTTACTCAAAAAGGAACTTGACAGGGCTTTTAAAGATATCGACAATCATTATAACATAACGTGACTGATTGTTACCGCGCTCTTAACTGGGCAAACACTTGTTGGCTTCCAAGAAAGACTAACATAGTTGAGATGGTTCTAGCGGCCTTCTAGCACAGGGTCTCATGAGGCAGGGATTCTAGCCACTGGCTGTGCAAGGCATGAGGCCTCTTAGTGATTCTATTTTTTCCTCTGCAGAATAGGTCTTTCTACATTCCAGGTCCTTTCTACCCCCATAAATAATGTGGCGATTCTCTCAGTGAGTTGTACTATTGGTTGAAACAGCCAACTGTCTCATTAAAAGGACTTTTGTTTAAATTCCTTAAAAAACAAGTCCGTTCAAAAGAATCTTTTTTCTTTATTTTTTATTTTTTATCCCATATGTTTACTCTGATCGTGGAACTTTGTCATTTTGACCTTCTCTGCTGATTAAAATATTCTTCATCATCAGCAGCTACTGCTCTCCTCTCCTGGTGGTCTCTCCGGAAGGGGTCTTCTCTAGCTCTTCTAGCAGGGGATGGGCACTTCCCCTCTACCCCTGTGGCCAGACCAACCTTACCTATCCTGCAGGGTCAGGTCGGCCTGGCCCTTTATCTGTTGTTCTCCTCTGAGTGGTTAGGTTTTCATAGATCCCGTGCTTTGCTTTTGTCAGGATTTACCTGGATTATCAAAACCCTTTTCTTGTGCCAGTGAAGCCTAAGAAACAGTCCTAATGAGAGAACCAGGAACTCAACCAGACCATATTTATCCTGAATGTTCTGTCCAAAATGAAAAATTCATTTCAGAGGAGCCTCAAGATCTCTGAGAAGGGAAGTTTCACCAACTCTGTCATGTAGGGGCATCAATTCCGATTCTGTGTCAATTGTCCTACTTTCCCAGCTAGTAATTCTCTACATCAGAAAGCCCACTCTCAACCGTTTCCTCTTTCAAAGGCAGTTGCTCTTAGAGTGTGCACATGGCACTTGGGGCCTGCTGGTCGTTGGCTACTGCCCTCTGTACCTTGGGTCTAACAGCTGCGGGGCATCAAGATGAGCACGTCTCTTGTTCTAGGACTTAATATAGTTTGGGGCACATGGTAAGCAATAATCACTTCTTTAGTTGATCCAAGTGTTGGATCTTTCTTAATTATTCTACTACCACAATTTACTTGTTCTAAGATTTGTCCCCCCCCCATTTTAATATCTCATAAGGTGGCACTCACCTTGCACTTGATGACATATCCTACTTTAACTGACAGCATTTCTCTTTCTTAGTCGAACATAAACTATAGTGCATCTTACACTTGATGAAAGCTAGGATGCAATTAAATACTCTATTATGGTTACGATTCTGATATTTGAAATCCTCCGGTAGCTCCCTGTGCCCCCACAGTGTAGTAGCTCACCTCCTCGCCATAGTATACAAACCTTCTCACCCCCAGTGTTAACCCCGGGGCTCAGCCTCCATCCCCAGGTGATGCTGCCAGATCAGCTGTCGGTTGTCATGAACTTGCTGTAGTTTCCCGAATGCACTGTGCTGCCTCCTGGCACTTTGAAACTTGACACACTCATCCTCATTCTTCGCTTTGCCCTTGTCTATCACCTCCCCTGAAAATCTGTTCCTAAGTGGCTTTTCCCAGCTCCCACCTACCCTTGGCAGTCTATTATCTCCCTGTGGTAAAGCCTGTCACACTGCATCATGGACATGCCCGTTGTCCCCCTGAGAAGAGAAAAGGGACAATGAGGGACCCAGCATTTGCAGCTCTAGTGCACAGCCCCATGCCTGGCTTGCAGGAAATGCCAGATCATGAAGACAAACGGAGATCATCCTCTGGCTAAAACCAGCTCGTCTTTGCCTATCGCAGGATCTGGTCAATAAAGAGCAGCCAGTTATTATTGCTGTTTTTCTAGGGATTTTTAGCCCATATATTTCCCAGGTCTTTACTCTTTTTGTAGCCCTTTAATTCAGGCTTCAACCACTTCCTAGTCAGATCAGGTGAAATCATTTTCCTTCCCATACCCTCGATGTATTTCACATCTAGTAATTCTTCATTTAAAGATCTTATTTACCCATTTGACAGACAGATCACAAGTAGGTAGAGAGGGAGGCAGAGAGAGGGGGGGGGGAAGCAGGCTCCCCGCTGAGCAGAGATCCCAAAGTGGGGCTCCATCCCAGGACCCTGAATTCATGACCTGAGCCGAAGGCAGAGGCCTAAACCACTGAGCCACCCAGGAGCCCCCATATCTGGTAATTTTTAACCAACGTGGATTTGCTGCATCAAATAGTTCCTTCTTCTTCAAATATAAATATATAAGTAAAGTGATCAAGTCACTCGCATGTCTTAGGAGAATGTCATACCTTTAGTAGCAAACTTGAAATCTTGGCCATTGGTTTTGATTTTTGTTTTGGTTAGATTTGGTTCGGTTTTTGTCATTTTAAAAATCCCTCCAGCCCTTGGCTCTGTCTGACCCGATTGCTTTCAGCTGTTTCTGCCACAAAATTGTCCCGGCAGCGAAAACTCTCATTGTTTACAGTGGCGCCCCCTTCTGAACACTTTGTTAATAAAAAGCTTTTTTTGTTTGTTTGTTTTTGTTTTTTGGCTATGGTAAATGTGGAACAAGAATGAGGTATTTCAAAGAGGTGAACCACAGATAAATTTCTCTAAGGGTGGGGTGAGGGTTACTCAAAAAGGAACTTGACAGGGCTTTTAAAGATATCGACAATCATTATAACATAACGTGACTGATTGTTACCGCGCTCTTAACTGGGCAAACACTTGTTGGCTTCCAAGAAAGACTAACATAGTTGAGATGGTTCTAGCGGCCTTCTAGCACAGGGTCTCATGAGGCAGGGATTCTAGCCACTGGCTGTGCAAGGCATGAGGCCTCTTAGTGATTCTATTTTTTCCTCTGCAGAATAGGTCTTTCTACATTCCAGGTCCTTTCTACCCCCATAAATAATGTGGCGATTCTCTCAGTGAGTTGTACTATTGGTTGAAACAGCCAACTGTCTCATTAAAAGGACTTTTGTTTAAATTCCTTAAAAAACAAGTCCGTTCAAAAGAATCTTTTTTCTTTATTTTTTATTTTTTATCCCATATGTTTACTCTGATCGTGGAACTTTGTCATTTTGACCTTCTCTGCTGATTAAAATATTCTTCATCATCAGCAGCTACTGCTCTCCTCTCCTGGTGGTCTCTCCGGAAGGGGTCTTCTCTAGCTCTTCTAGCAGGGGATGGGCACTTCCCCTCTACCCCTGTGGCCAGACCAACCTTACCTATCCTGCAGGGTCAGGTCGGCCTGGCCCTTTATCTGTTGTTCTCCTCTGAGTGGTTAGGTTTTCATAGATCCCGTGCTTTCCTTTTGTCAGGATTTACCTGGATTATCAAAACCCTTTTCTTGTGCCAGTGAAGCCTAAGAAACAGTCCTAATGAGAGAACCAGGAACTCAACCAGACCATATTTATCCTGAATGTTCTGTCCAAAATGAAAAATTCATTTCAGAGGAGCCTCAAGATCTCTGAGAAGGGAAGTTTCACCAACTCTGTCATGTAGGGGCATCAATTCCGATTCTGTGTCAATTGTCCTACTTTCCCAGCTAGTAATTGTCTACATCAGAAAGCCCACTCTCAACCGTTTCCTCTTTCAAAGGCAGTTGCTCTTAGAGTGTGCACATGGCACTTGGGGCCTGCTGGTCGTTGGCTACTGCCCTCTGTACCTTGGGTCTAACAGCTGCGGGGCATCAAGATGAGCACGTCTCTTGTTCTAGGACTTAATATAGTTTGGGGCACATGGTAAGCAATAATCACTTCTTTAGTTGATCCAAGTGTTGGATCTTTCTTAATTATTCTACTACCACAATTTACTTGTTCTAAGATTTGTCCCCCCCCCATTTTAATATCTCATAAGGTGGCACTCACCTTGCACTTGATGACATATCCTACTTTAACTGACAGCATTTCTCTTTCTTAGTCGAACATAAACTATAGTGCATCTTACACTTGATGAAAGCTAGGATGCAATTAAATACTCTATTATGGTTACGATTCTGATATTTGAAATCCTCCGGTAGCTCCCTGTGCCCCCACAGTGTAGTAGCTCACCTCCTCGCCATAGTATACAAACCTTCTCACCCCCAGTGTTAACCCCGGGGCTCAGCCTCCATCCCCAGGTGATGCTGCCAGATCAACTGTCGGTTGTCATGAACTTGCTGTAGTTTCCCGAATGCACTGTGCTGCCTCCTGGCACTTTGAAACTTGACACACTCATCCTCATTCTTCGCTTTGCCCTTGTCTATCACCTCCCCTGAAAATCTGTTCCTAAGTGGCTTTTCCCAGCTCCCACCTACCCTTGGCAGTCTATTATCTCCCTGTGGTAAAGCCTGTCACACTGCATCATGGACATGCCCGTTGTCCCCCTGAGAAGAGAAAAGGGACAATGAGGGACCCAGCATTTGCAGCTCTAGTGCACAGCCCCATGCCTGGCTTGCAGGAAATGCCAGATCATGAAGACAAACGGAGATCATCCTCTGGCTAAAACCAGCTCGTCTTTGCCTATCGCAGGATCTGGTCAATAAAGAGCAGCCAGTTATTATTGCTGTTTTTCTAGGGATTTTTAGCCCATATATTTCCCAGGTCTTTACTCTTTTTGTAGCCCTTTAATTCAGGCTTCAACCACTTCCTAGTCAGATCAGGTGAAATCATTTTCCTTCCCATACCCTCGATGTATTTCACATCTAGTAATTCTTCATTTAAAGATCTTATTTACCCATTTGACAGACAGATCACAAGTAGGTAGAGAGGGAGGCAGAGAGAGGGGGGGGGAAGCAGGCTCCCCGCTGAGCAGAGATCCCAAAGTGGGGCTCCATCCCAGGACCCTGAATTCATGACCTGAGCCGAAGGCAGAGGCCTAAACCACTGAGCCACCCAGGAGCCCCCATATCTGGTAATTTTTAACCAACGTGGATTTGCTGCATCAAATAGTTCCTTCTTCTTCAAATATAAATATATAAGTAAAGTGATCAAGTCACTCGCATGTCTTAGGAGAATGTCATACCTTTAGTAGCAAACTTGAAATCTTGGCCATTGGTTTTGATTTTTGTTTTGGTTAGATTTGGTTCGGTTTTTGTCATTTTAAAAATCCCTCCAGCCCTTGGCTCTGTCTGACCCGATTGCTTTCAGCTGTTTCTGCCACAAAATTGTCCCGGCAGCGAAAACTCTCATTGTTTACAGTGGCGCCCCCTTCTGAACACTTTGTTAATAAAAAGCTTTTTTTGTTTGTTTGTTTTTGTTTTTTGGCTATGGTAAATGTGGAACAAGAATGAGGTATTTCAAAGAGGTGAACCACAGATAAATTTCTCTAAGGGTGGGGTGAGGGTTACTCAAAAAGGAACTTGACAGGGCTTTTAAAGATATCGACAATCATTATAACATAACGTGACTGATTGTTACCGCGCTCTTAACTGGGCAAACACTTGTTGGCTTCCAAGAAAGACTAACATAGTTGAGATGGTTCTAGCGGCCTTCTAGCACAGGGTCTCATGAGGCAGGGATTCTAGCCACTGGCTGTGCAAGGCATGAGGCCTCTTAGTGATTCTATTTTTTCCTCTGCAGAATAGGTCTTTCTACATTCCAGGTCCTTTCTACCCCCATAAATAATGTGGCGATTCTCTCAGTGAGTTGTACTATTGGTTGAAACAGCCAACTGTCTCATTAAAAGGACTTTTGTTTAAATTCCTTAAAAAACAAGTCCGTTCAAAAGAATCTTTTTTCTTTATTTTTTATTTTTTATCCCATATGTTTACTCTGATCGTGGAACTTTGTCATTTTGACCTTCTCTGCTGATTAAAATATTCTTCATCATCAGCAGCTACTGCTCTCCTCTCCTGGTGGTCTCTCCGGAAGGGGTCTTCTCTAGCTCTTCTAGCAGGGGATGGGCACTTCCCCTCTACCCCTGTGGCCAGACCAACCTTACCTATCCTGCAGGGTCAGGTCGGCCTGGCCCTTTATCTGTTGTTCTCCTCTGAGTGGTTAGGTTTTCATAGATCCCGTGCTTTGCTTTTGTCAGGATTTACCTGGATTATCAAAACCCTTTTCTTGTGCCAGTGAAGCCTAAGAAACAGTCCTAATGAGAGAACCAGGAACTCAACCAGACCATATTTATCCTGAATGTTCTGTCCAAAATGAAAAATTCATTTCAGAGGAGCCTCAAGATCTCTGAGAAGGGAAGTTTCACCAACTCTGTCATGTAGGGGCATCAATTCCGATTCTGTGTCAATTGTCCTACTTTCCCAGCTAGTAATTGTCTACATCAGAAAGCCCACTCTCAACCGTTTCCTCTTTCAAAGGCAGTTGCTCTTAGAGTGTGCACATGGCACTTGGGGCCTGCTGGTCGTTGGCTACTGCCCTCTGTACCTTGGGTCTAACAGCTGCGAGGCATCAAGATGAGCACGTCTCTTGTTCTAGGACTTAATATAGTTTGGGGCACATGGTAAGCAATAATCACTTCTTTAGTTGATCCAAGTGTTGGATCTTTCTTAATTATTCTACTACCACAATTTACTTGTTCTAAGATTTGTCCCCCCCCCATTTTAATATCTCATAAGGTGGCACTCACCTTGCACTTGATGACATATCCTACTTTAACTGACAGCATTTCTCTTTCTTAGTCGAACATAAACTATAGTGCATCTTACACTTGATGAAAGCTAGGATGCAATTAAATACTCTATTATGGTTACGATTCTGATATTTGAAATCCTCCGGTAGCTCCCTGTGCCCCCACAGTGTAGTACCTCACCTCCTCGCCATAGTATACAAACCTTCTCACCCCCAGTGTTAACCCCGGGGCTCAGCCTCCATCCCCAGGTGATGCTGCCAGATCAGCTGTCGGTTGTCATGAACTTGCTGTAGTTTCCCGAATGCACTGTGCTGCCTCCTGGCACTTTGAAACTTGACACACTCATCCTCATTCTTCGCTTTGCCCTTGTCTATCACCTCCCCTGAAAATCTGTTCCTAAGTGGCTTTTCCCAGCTCCCACCTACCCTTGGCAGTCTATTATCTCCCTGTGGTAAAGCCTGTCACACTGCATCATGGACATGCCCGTTGTCCCCCTGAGAAGAGAAAAGGGACAATGAGGGACCCAGCATTTGCAGCTCTAGTGCACAGCCCCATGCCTGGCTTGCAGGAAATGCCAGATCATGAAGACAAACGGAGATCATCCTCTGGCTAAAACCAGCTCGTCTTTGCCTATCGCAGGATCTGGTCAATAAAGAGCAGCCAGTTATTATTGCTGTTTTTCTAGGGATTTTTAGCCCATATATTTCCCAGGTCTTTACTCTTTTTGTAGCCCTTTAATTCAGGCTTCAACCACTTCCTAGTCAGATCAGGTGAAATCATTTTCCTTCCCATACCCTCGATGTATTTCACATCTAGTAATTCTTCATTTAAAGATCTTATTTACCCATTTGACAGACAGATCACAAGTAGGTAGAGAGGGAGGCAGAGAGAGGGGGGGGGGAAGCAGGCTCCCCGCTGAGCAGAGATCCCAAAGTGGGGCTCCATCCCAGGACCCTGAATTCATGACCTGAGCCGAAGGCAGAGGCCTAAACCACTGAGCCACCCAGGAGCCCCCATATCTGGTAATTTTTAACCAACGTGGATTTGCTGCATCAAATAGTTCCTTCTTCTTCAAATATAAATATATAAGTAAAGTGATCAAGTCACTCGCATGTCTTAGGAGAATGTCATACCTTTAGTAGCAAACTTGAAATCTTGGCCATTGGTTTTGATTTTTGTTTTGGTTAGATTTGGTTCGGTTTTTGTCATTTTAAAAATCCCTCCAGCCCTTGGCTCTGTCTGACCCGATTGCTTTCAGCTGTTTCTGCCACAAAATTGTCCCGGCAGCGAAAACTCTCATTGTTTACAGTGGCGCCCCCTTCTGAACACTTTGTTAATAAAAAGCTTTTTTTGTTTGTTTGTTTTTGTTTTTTGGCTATGGTAAATGTGGAACAAGAATGAGGTATTTCAAAGAGGTGAACCACAGATAAATTTCTCTAAGGGTGGGGTGAGGGTTACTCAAAAAGGAACTTGACAGGGCTTTTAAAGATATCGACAATCATTATAACATAACGTGACTGATTGTTACCGCGCTCTTAACTGGGCAAACACTTGTTGGCTTCCAAGAAAGACTAACATAGTTGAGATGGTTCTAGCGGCCTTCTAGCACAGGGTCTCATGAGGCAGGGATTCTAGCCACTGGCTGTGCAAGGCATGAGGCCTCTTAGTGATTCTATTTTTTCCTCTGCAGAATAGGTCTTTCTACATTCCAGGTCCTTTCTACCCCCATAAATAATGTGGCGATTCTCTCAGTGAGTTGTACTATTGGTTGAAACAGACAACTGTCTCATTAAAAGGACTTTTGTTTAAATTCCTTAAAAAACAAGTCCGTTCAAAAGAATCTTTTTTCTTTATTTTTTATTTTTTATCCCATATGTTTACTCTGATCGTGGAACTTTGTCATTTTGACCTTCTCTGCTGATTAAAATATTCTTCATCATCAGCATCTACTGCTCTCCTCTCCTGGTGGTCTCTCCGGAAGGGGTCTTCTCTAGCTCTTCTAGAAGGAGATGGGCACTTCCCCTCTACCCCTGTTGCCAGACCAGCCTTACCTATCCTGCAGGGTCAGGTCGGCCTGGCCCTTTATCTGTTGTTCTCCTCTGAGTGGTTAGATTTTCATAGATCCCGTGCTTTGCTTTTGTCAGGATTTACCTGGATTATCAAAACCCTTTTCTTGTGCCAGTGAAGCCTAAGAAACAGTCCTAATGAGAGAACCAGGAACTCAAACAGATCATATTTATCCTGAATGTTCTGTCCAAAATGAAAAATTCATTTCAGAGGAGCCTCAAGATCTCTGAGAAGGGAAGTTTCACCAACTCTGTCATGTAGGGGCATCAATTCCGATTCTGTGTCAATTGTCCTACTTTCCCAGCTAGTAATTCTCTACATCAGAAAGCCCACTCTCAACCGTTTCCTCTTTCAAAGGCAGTTTCTCTTAGAGTCTGCACATGGCACTTGGGGCCTGCTGGTCGTTGGCTATTGATTGCCCTCTGTACCTTGGGTCTAACAGCTGCGGGGCATCAAGATGAGCACGTCTCTTGTTCTAGGACTTAACATAGTTTGGGGCACATGGTAAGCAATAATCACTTCTTTAGTTGATCCAAGTGTTGGATCTTTCTTAATTATTCTACTACCACAATTTACTTGTGCTAAGATTTGTCCCACCCCCCCCATTTTAATATCTCTTAAGGTGGCACTCACCTTGCATTTGATGACATATACTACTTTAACTGACAGCATTTCTCTTTCTTAGTCGAACATAAACTTTAGTGCATCTTACACTTGATGAATGCTAGGATGCAATTAAATACTCTATTATGGTTACGATTCTGATATTTGAAATCCTCCGGTAGCTCCCTGTGCCCCCACAGTGTAGTACCTCACCTCCTCGCCATAGTATACAAACCTTCTCACCCCCAGTGTTAACCCCGGGGCTCAGCCTTCTTCACCAGGTGATGCTGCCAGATCAGCTGTCTGTTGCCATGGACTTGCTGTAGTTTCCCGAATGCACTGTGCTGCCTCCTGGCACTTTGAAACTTGACACACTCATCCTCATTCTTCGCTTTGCCCTTGTCTATCACCTCCCCAGAAAATCTGTTCCTAAGTGGCTTTTCCCATCTCCAACCTACCCTTGGCAGTCTATTATCTCCCTGTGGTAAAGCCTGTCACACTGCATCATGGACATGCCCGTTGTCCCCCTGAGAAGATAAAGGGACAATGAGGGATCCAGCATTTGCAGCTCTAGTGCAGAGCCCCATGCCTGGCTTGCAGGAAATGCCAGATCATGAAGACAAACGGAGATCATCCTTTGGCTAAAACCAGCTCTTCTTTGCCTATCGCAGGATCTGATCAATAAAGAGCAGCCAGTTATTATTGCTGTTTTTCTAGGGATTTTTGCCCCATACATTTCCCAGGTCTTTACTCTTTTTGTAGCCCTTTAATTCAGGCTTCAACCACTTCCTAGTCAGATCAGGTGAAATCATTTTCCTTCCCATACCCTCGATGTATTTCACATCTAGTAATTCTTTATTAAAGATCTTATTTACCCATTTGACAGACAGATCACAAGTAGGTAGAGAGGGAGGCAGAGAGAGAGGGGGGATGCAGGCTCCCCGCTGAACAGAGATCCCAATGTGGGGCTCCATCCCAGGACCCTGAAATCATGACCTGAGCCGAAGGCAGAGGCCTAAACCACTGAGCCACCCAGGAGACCCCATATCTGGTAATTTTTAACCAACGTGGATTTGCTGCATCAAATAGTTCTTTCTTCTTCAAATATAAATATATAAATAAAGTGATCAAGTCACTCGCATGTCTTAGGAGAATGTCATATCTTTAGTAGCAAACTTGAAATCTTGGCCATTGGTTTTGATTTTTGTTTTGCTTAGATTTGGTTCGGTTTTTGTCATTTTAATAATCCCTTCAGCCCTTGGCTCTGTCTGACCCGATTGCTTTCAGCTGTTTCTGCAACAAAATTGTCCCGGCAGCGAAAACTCTCATTGTTTACAGTGGCGCCCCCTTCTGAACACTTTGTTAATAAATAGCTTTTTTTGTTTGTTTGTTTTTGTTTTTTGGCTATGGTAAATGTGGAACAACAAGACGTGAACCACAGATAAATTTCTCTTAGGGTGGGGTGAGGGTTACTCAAAAAAGAACTTGACAAGGCTTTTAAAGATATCGACAATCATTATAACATAACATGACTGATTGTTACCGCGCTCTTAACTGGGCAAACACTTGTTGGCTTCCAAGAAAGACTAACATAGTTGAGATGGTTCTAGCGGCCTTCTAGCACAGGGTCTCATGAGGCAGGGATTCTAGCCACTGGCTGTGCAAGGCATGAGGCCTCTTAGTGATTCTATTTTTTCCTCTGCAGAATAGGTCTTTCTACATTCCAGGTCCTTTCTACCCCCATAAATAATGTGGCGATTCTCTCAGTGAGTTGTACTATTGGTTTAAACAGCCAACTGTCTCTTTAAAAGGACTTTTGTTTAAATTCCTTTAAAAAAAAGTCCTTTCAAAAAAATCTTTTTTCTTTATTTTTTATTTTTTATCCCATATGTTTACTCTGATCGTGGAACTTTGTCATTTTGACCTTCTCTGCTGATTAAAATATTCTTGATCATCAGCACCTACTGCTTTCCTCTCCTGGTGGTCTCTCCGGAAGTGGTCTTCTCTAGCTCTTCTAGCAGGAGATGCGCACTTCCCCTCTACCCCTGCTGCCAGACTAATCTTACCTGTCCTGCAGGGTCAGGTCTGCCTGGCCCTTTATCTGTTGTTCTCCTCTGAGTGGTTAGATTTTCATAGATCCTCTGCTTTGCTTTTGTCAGGATTTACCTGGATTATCAAAACCCTTTTCTTGTGCCAGTGAAGCCTAAGAAACAGTCCTAATGAGAGAACCAGGAACTCAAACAGATCATATTTATCCTGAATGTTCTGTCCAAAATGAAAAATTCATTTTAGAGGAGCCTCAAGATCTCTGAGAAGGGAAGTTTCACCAACTCTGTCATGTAGGGGCATCAATTCCGATTCTGTGTCAATTGTCCTACTTTCCCAGCTAGTAATTCTCTACATCAGAAAGCCCACTCTCAACCGTTTCCTCTTTCAAAGGCAGTTGCTCTTAGAGTCTGCACATGGCACTTGGGGCCTGCTGGTCGTTGGCCATTGCCCTCTGTACCTTGGGTCTACCAGCTGTGGGGCATCAAGATGAGCACGTCTCTTGTTCTTGGACTTAATATAGTTTGGGGCACATGGTAAGAAATAATCACTTCTTTAGTTGATCCAAGTGTTGGATCTTTCTTAATTATTCTACTACCACAATTTACTTGTTCTAAGATTTGTCCCCCCCCTCATTATAATATCTTTTAAGGTGGCACTCACCTTGCACTTGATGACATATCCTACTTTTACTGACAGCATTTCTCTTTCTTAGTCGAACATAAACTATAGTGCATCTTACCCTTGATGAAAGCTAGGATGCAATTAAATACTCTATTATGTTTACGATCCTAATCCAATCCATTACTCTAATACTGACTACTACATAACCCTGTCATTGATACTAATGTGGACTTTAAACCAATTCCTGATCCTGACCGTAAACCTACCCTGGCTCTAGATTTCACCTGACCCTGTCTCAGGCAAACACCAGAAACCTAACCCTGAACTTATAAGTGACCCTGACCCTGACCCTAACACTAACTCTACACTGAATATGAGCCTGACCCTAACTCTAACCCTAAACCTAGCCCTCCCTGACACTAACACGGGCCCTGACCCGTAACCTAACGCTGAACCTAACCCTAAAACTAACCCCTAACATTATCCCTGACACTGACCCTAACCCGGTCTAACCCTAACCCTCAACCTACCTCTACCCTAACCCTAACCAAACTTTATCAATAATCCCGAACCTCTCCCTGACCATGATCATAACCCTAACTCTGAAATTTGCCTTTGTCAGATCTTAAACTTAAACCTGACCCTGGCCTTGACCTTAACTCTGACCCTAACCCAGACTGTAAACCTAACTCTGACGCAAACCGTGATGCTGAACAGAATCGTAACCCTAAAGCTAACCCTGATCCTGACCCTACTCATAAAACAGAACCTAAACATAAAGCTGACCTTACCATAACCATGAACCTAACCCTGACCCTGACCCTACTGTGACACTAAACCTGTCCTAAACCTAACCCTGAACTGACATGACCTTGCCCCCAAACAGAAACTTGAACCTTACCCTAAATCTGACCATCATCCTGAACCTGACACTAAACCTAATAGTCACCCTAACACTGACCCTGACCCTGACTCTGACCGAAACCCTATCCCTGACCCTACTGTCAACCTGACCGTAAACCTAACCATGAAACTAACCCTAACCCTGACCCCTACCCTAAGCCTCGCTAACCCTGACCCCAACGAGGTCTAAACCTAAACCTGACCTTAAGTCTTTCTTCTCCCTAACCCTAACACTAACCTGGTCTAAACTCAGCTCTGTTCCCTCCAGTGGGGACAAAAGCTGCACCCAGGCCTCCCAAGGGCTGGGGGAAGGCTGTATGGGGGTCACTGGATGGGCACTGCATTGAGTGGAGTGTGAGCCTTGAGCAGCTTGGGGACCAGCGGCTCAGGGAGCTCTGCTGGAGCAGAAAGTTTGGTAAGGAGCCCCCAGGCAGTGGTGACCTCACTTCCCTGACGACAGAGCCCAACAGAATTGGAACCCACGTATCGAGGCACCCCATAAAGAGAAAACCCTTCTGCCCAGCTCATTTCTAGGCACATCCTAAAGGAAGCGACATGTTCTTCTGCTGTACTGAAGCCGAGAGGATGCAGGGAGAAGAGAGCTCGCCGCTTGACACGTCCCCTCCCTGGCAGGTCATATCAGGTTTCACCAACGCCTCAGGCCCTTTGGTTAATAAAATCAAAAGGTGACACCAGGGGGCTCAGAGTCAGAGAGTCCCACACCTTCTGATCCACTGGTGTAGCCCTAGGTCTCTTCACAGTCTCTCTCTCACTGTGTGTGTGTGTGTGTGTGTGTGTGTGTGTGTGTGTGTGTTTGTGTGTGTGTGTGTGTGTGTGTGTGTGTGTGCACCTCTGAGTGTCTGTGTCTTTGTGTGTATAGAGGACCTGGCCATGCCATCATGGGTGGAGATGACTCAAGCAGGATCAGGCTGATGAGGGTTTAGATGTCTGGTGGGCAAGTCATGTTCACACCCCAGTTTAAGGCTGGTTAAGTGGGATCGGGTGGAGGGTCTACACCCTTCTGCCCAGGGATTATCCTGAGACCTTGAGAGATGGGTCCATAGCCAGGAGCGGAGCTAACCCCAACGGTAACCACTAACCCTGACCCTGACACTGACTGTGAGCCTACGCCAAACCCTAACCCAAGCCCTGACCCTGACCCTGTCTGTGATCCTGACCTGAACCATAAACCTAAACCTAAGCCTGACACTCACCCTGATGTGGACCCTGGACTAAACTTAAATCTGACCTTACCGTAACCATGACTCAAACCTAATCATGACACAGACCCTGACCCTAATCCTAACCCTGATGCTGACCTAACCCTGACACTAACCCTAAACAGACCATGACTGTGAGCCTGACCCTTACCCTAAACCTAAAGGTAACTCTAACCATAACCCTAATACGGACCCTGAACCTAAACCTAACGCTGACCCTGACCCTAACACTAACCCCTACCCTAAACGAAACCCTAACCTTGACCTTACGCTGTCTAACCCTAACCCTACCATAACCCTACTTCTAGCTCTAACTCTAACCCCAATCCCAAACCCTACCGCCAAAACTTAACTGTGACACTGAACCGACATTGACCCTAAACCAAAGCCTGACGCTAAACCTGACCCTGTCCCTGACCTTCACCTGACCCTGACCTGACCCTAATCCTAACCATGACACTAACACTGACCACTACATAATCCTGTCCCTGACCGGAATGAGGACTTTTAACCAATACCTATACCTGACCCTAAACCTGACACTGGCGCTAAACTTCACCCTGACCCTGACCCAGACCATGACCATAAACCTAACCCTGACCCTTACAGTGACCCCGACCCTGACCTGAACAACAAACTGACCCTGACTGTGAGCCTGACCCTAACACTAACCCTAAATGTAATCCTGACCCTGACACTAACACGGGCCCTCCACAGAATCCTATCGCTGAACCCAACCCTAACACTAACCACTAACCCTACCACGGACCCTGATCCTAACAAGCTCTAACCCTAAACGTCAACCAAACGCTAACCCTAACACTAACCCTAACTTTAACAATAACCCTGACCCTATACCTGACTATGATCATAACCCTAACCCTGAACTTTGCCTATACCAGACCCTGACCCTTTACGTGACCCTGGCCCTGAGCCTAAACCTAACCATGACCCTAACACTGACCACTACATAACCCTGTTGCTGACTCGAATGTGGACTTTAAACAAATAGCAGATCCTGACCGTAACCCTGACACTGGCCCAAGACTTCACCCTGACCCTGACCCAGACCATGACCATAAATCTTACCCTGACCCTAACAGTGACCCGACCCTGACCTGAACACTGAACCTGACCCTGACTGTGAGCCTGACCCTAACTCTAACCCTAAACGTAACCCTGACCCTGACACTAACACGGGCCCTAACCCGAAACCTAACGCTGAACCTAACCCTAAAACTAACCCCTAACATTATCACTGACCCTGACCCTAACCCGGTCTAACCCTAACCCTCAACCTACCTCTAACCCTACCCCTAACCCCACTTTAACAATAATCCTGACCCTCTCCCTGTACCTGATCATAACCCTAACTCTGAACTTTGCCTATGTCAGCCCTTAACCTTAAACCTGACCCTGGCTTTGACCTTAACACTGACCCTAACCCTGACTGTAAACCTAACTCTCACCCAATCCATGATCCTGACAGAATCATAACACTAAAGCTAACCCTGATCCTGAACCTACACATAAAACAGAACCTAAACATAAAGCTGACCTTACCATAACCATGAACCTAACCCTGAACCTGAACCTAACCCTGACACTAAACCTGTCCCAAACCTAACCCTGACCCTGACATGAACCTTGCCCCCAAACCTAAACTTGAACCTGACCTTAAATCTGACCATGACCCTGAACCTGAACCTAAACCTAACTGTCACTAACACTGACCCTGACTCTGACCATAACCTTAACCGTGACCCTACTGTGAGTCTGACCCTAAACCTAACCATGAACCTAACCCTAACCCTGACCCTGACCCTAAGCCTTACGCTAACCCAGACCCCAATGACGTCTAACCCTAACACTGATCCTAAGTCTTTCTTAAACCTAAACCTAGCACTAACCTAGTCTATACCCAGCTCTGTTCTCTCCAGCGAGGACAACAGCTGCACCCAGGTCTCCCAGGAGCTTGGGGGAGGCTGTATGGGGGTCATTGGATTGGCACTGCAGTAAGTGGAGGGTGAGCCTTGAGCAGCTTGGGGACCGGTGGCACAGGGAGCTCTGGTGAAGCAGAAAGTTTGGTAAGGAGCCCCCAGGCAGTGTTGAACTCACTTACCTGACGACAGAACCCAACGGAATAGGAACCTTTGTATCCAGGCACGACATTACAGAGAAAACCCCCCATCCAAGCTCATTTCAAAGCAAATCCTAAAGGAAGCGACATGTTCTTCTGCTGTACTGAAGCCGAGAGGATGCAGGGAGAAGAGAGCTCGCCTGCCAGACACGTCCCCTCCATGGCAGGTCATATCAGGTTTCCCCAACGCCCAAGGCCCTTTGGCTAAAAAAATCAAAAGGTGACACCAGGGGGCTCAGAGACAGAGAGTCCCACACCTTATGATCAACCAGTGTAGCCCTAGGTCTCCTCCCCGTCTGTGTGTGTGTGTGTGTGTGTGTGTGTGTGCCTCTGGGTGTCCGTGTGTCTGTGTGTAAAGAGGACCTGGCCATGCCATCGTGGGTGGAGATGCCACAAGCAGGATCAGGCTGATGAGGGTTTAGATGTCTGGTGGCCAAGTTATGTTCACACCCCGGTTTAAGGCTGGTTAAGGGGGATCAGGTGGAGGGTCTACACCCTTCTGCACAGGGTTTATCCTGAGACCCTGAACGGATGGGTCCATGACCCAGGAGCGGGGCTAACCCTAACAGTAACCACTAATCCTGACCCTGACACTGACTGTGAGCCTGCCCCAAACCCTAACCCAAACCTTGACCCTGAACCTGACCCTATCTGTGATCCTGACCGGAACCCTAAACCTAAACCTAAGCCTGACACTGACCCTGATGTGGACCCTGAACCTAAACCTAACATTGATATTACTGTAACCAAGACTCATAACTAACCATGACCCTGACCATGACCCTAATCCTAACCCTGACGCGGACATAACCCTGACCCTAACCCTACCCATGACCGTGACTGTGAGCCTGACCCTAACCCTAAACCTAAATGTATCTCTAACCATGTCCCTAATACGGACCCTGAACCTAAACCTAACGCTGACCCTGACCCTAACACTAACCCCTACCCTAAACCAAACCCTAACCCTGACCTTACGCTGTCTAACGCTAACCCTAACCATAACCCTACTTCTAACTCTAACTCTAACCCCAATCCCAAACGCTACCGACAAACCTAACTGTGACACTGAACCGAACATTGACTCTATACCAAAGCCTGACCCTAAACCTGACCCTGGCCCTGACCTTCACCTGACCCTGACCCTGAACCTTATCCTAACCATGACACTAACACTAACCACTACACAATCCTGTCCCTGACCCGAATGTGGACTTTAAACCAATACCTATACCTGACCCTAAACCTGACACTGGCGCTAAACTTCACCATGACCCTCACCCAGACCATGACCATAAATCTAACCCTGATGCTAACAGTGACGCCGACCCTGACCTGAACACTAAACCTGACCCTGACTGTGAGTCTGACCCTAACACTAACCCTAAATGTAACCCTGACCCTGACACTAACACGGGCCCTCCCCAGAATCCTATCGCTGGTCCCAACCCTAACACTAACCACTAACCCTACCACAGACCCTGATCCTAACAAGCTCTAACCCTAAACGTCAACCAAACGCTAACCCTAACACTAACCCTAACTTTAACAATAACCCTGACCCTATACCTGACTATGATCATAACCCTAACCCTGAACTTTGCCTATACCAGACCCTGACCCTATACGTGACCCTGGCCCTGAGCCTAAACCTAACCATGACCTAACACTGACCCCTACATAACCCTGTCGCTGACCTGAATGTGGACTTTAAACCAATACCTGATCCAAACTGTAAACCTGACACTGGCCCAAGACTTCACCCTGACCCTGACCCAGACCATGACCATAAATCTAACCCTGACCCTGGCAGTACCCTGACCCTGACCTGAACACTAAACCTGACCCTGACTGTGAACCTGACCCTAACTCTAACCCTAAATGCAACCCTGACCCTGAACTAACACGGGTCCTCCCCAGAATCCTATCGCTGAACCAACCCTAGCACTAATCCCTAACCCTACCACGGACCCTGATCCTAACAAGTTCTAACCCTAACCGTCCACCAAACGCTAACCCTAACACTAACCCTAAACTTTAACTTTAACTTTGACCCTATACTTGACTATGATCATAACCCTATCTCTGAACTTTGCCTATACCAGACCCTGACCCTATACCTGATCCTGGCCCTGAGCCGAAACCTAACAATGACCCTAACACTGACAACGATATAACCCTGTCGCTGACCCGAATGTGGACATTAAAACAATACCTGATCCTGACCGTAAACCTGACACTGGCCCTAGACTTCACCCTGACCCTGACCCAGGCAAACACCAGAAACGTAACCCTGACCCTAACAGTGACCCTGACCCTGACCCTAACCATAACCCTGACACTGAATGTGAGCCTGACCCTAACTCTAACCCTAAACGTAACCCTGACCCTGACACTAACACGGGCCCTGACCCGAAACCTAATGCTGAACCTAACCCTAAAACTAACCCCTAACATTATCACTGACACTGACCCTAACCTGGTCTAACCCTAACGCTCAACCTACCTAGCCATAACCCTAACCCCACTTTAACAATAATCCTGACCCTCTAACTGATCCTGATCATATCATACCCCTATCTCTGAACTTTGCCTATGTCAGACCTTAACCTTAGACCTTGCCCTGGCCTTGACCTTAACACTGACCCTAACCCTGATTGTACACCTAACTCTGACCCAATCCAAGATCCTGAACAGAATCGTAACCCTAAAGCTAACCCTGATTCTGAACCTACTCATATAACAGATCCTAAACATAAAGCTGACCTTACCATAACCATGAACCTAACCCTGACCCTGACCCTAACCCTGACACTAAACCTGTCCCAAACCTAACCCTAACCCTGACATGAACCTTGCCCCCAAACCAAAACTTGAACCTGACCCTAAATCTGACCATGACCCTGAACCTGACCCTAAACCTAACCGTCACCCTAACACTGACCCTGACCCTGACTCTGACCGTGACGCTAACCGTGACCCTACTGTGAGCCTGACCCTAAACCTAACCATGAACCTAACCCTAACCCTGACCCCTACCCTAAGCCTTACGCTAACACTGACCCCAACGAGGTCTAAACCTAACCCTGACCCTAAGTCTTTCTAAACCCTAACCCTAACACTAACCTAGTCTAAACCCATCTCTGTTGCCTCCAGCGGGGACAACAGCTGCACCCAGGCCTCCCAAGGGCTGGGTGGAGTCTGAATGGGGGGTCACTGGATGGGCACTGCATTGAGTGGAGTGTGAGCCTGAGCACCTTGCGCACCGGTGGCTCAGGGAGCTTTGCTACAGCAGGAAGTTCGGTAAGGAGCCCCCAGGCAGTATTGACCTCACTTCCCTGACAACAGAGCCCAACGGAATTGCAACCCATGTATCCAGGCAACCCATTACAGAGAAAAACCCCCTGCCCAGCTCATTTCTAGGCACATCCTAAAGAAAGCGACATGTTCTTCTGCTGTACTGAAGCCGAGAGGATGCAGGGAGAAGAGAGCTCGCCCGCCAGACACGTCGCCTCCCTTCAGGTCATATCATGTTTCCCAATTGCCTCAGACCCTTTGGCTAATAAAATCAAAAGGTGACACCAGGGGGCTCAGAGTCAGAGAGTCCCACACCTTCTGATCCACGGGTGTAGCCCTAGGTCTCTTCCCCGTTTCTGTGTGTGTGTGTGTGCCTCTGGGTGTCTGTGTGTCTGTGTGTAAAGAGGACCTTGCCATGCCATCGTGGGAGGAGATGCCCCAAGCAGGATCAGGCTGATGAGGGTTTAGATGTCTGGTGGGCAAGTTATGTTCGCACACCAGTTTAAAGCTGGTTAAGTGGGATCGGGTGGAGGGTCTACACCCTTCTGCACAGGGTTTATCCTGAGACCCTGAACGGATGGGTCCATGACCCAGGAGCGGGGCTAACCCTAACAGTAACCACTAACCCTGACCCTGACACTGATTGTGAGCCTGCCCCAAACCCTAACCAAAACGCTGACACTGACCCTGACCCTGACACATTATGCCCCGCCAATGCTTAAGTACGAAGAGGGCACAAACACGCATTTTGACCCTCAGCGTGAGTCCTGTCCTCTAGTAAGTCCTCTTAGTGGCTGGACCATTAGACGTCATAATGGGCTTGCCATGCCCCTAGGCCCCAAGTTTTAACCAGCTTTCTGGTTGTCCCCTCGTCCCTCCCCAGGGCTCTGCTCTGGAAACTCTGTTTTGGTGGGACACCTGAGGTAAAAACAAAACAAAACCAACTCCTCCCACCTCAAAGAATAACCCCAAACTCTTCGGATCGGGCCAAATGCCCAGAGAGGAAGACTCGTCCATGGCCCATGAGGCGACCCGGACATTCCACGGCCATCAGTGACACAATATCCAGAGACAAAATCTTGAGCAAGCGTCTCACACTTGCCCCCTTGTTCATATCCTGAAGAGTTCTCCTCACTGTCTGTAGATCAGTCCTGCAATACCTACGACCCGAAACCTAAGCCGAGTTTGTGTTTTCAGACAACTGTCCCCACAGCCCTGGCCCACAAAACCTACAGGCACAGGTTCTTGGAGCCAAACCTGAGGACTGTACCTGGGAATTCTGCCCATTCCATTTGCCACAAACCTAGAAATAGGATGATAAACCTCCAAAGTGCCCAGGGCCATCCCAATAGTGTTGACTGCCCAGGAAAAACAAGGGCGGTCTGACACCAGCTGAGCATCTACCTGCACTTAGACCCGTGGACAGATGTCCCCAGAGGTAAATTGCAGTGAGCAGGCACCTAGATCCTAATCGGATCCATTGCTTTGTTGTCCAGGCATCTCTCCTCAGAGGCCTGGATTCCAATAGCAGCATATGGCTGTTTCTTGAGGCACCCATCAGAAGAAATCTCGTCTCCACGTGGGAATCTTGCACGTTGGAGCTGAGTCAAAGCCTCTGGTTAGGAGAACCCTTCAGGGACCCTGTGCCACTGCCTCATTCCAAGTTCTCCATGGACACAAACCCACATTAGGACCCATCCACAAGAGAGTCCATTTCAACTCAACCCTCTCAGTTTCTCCCCCAGATCCAGCAGATCTAACCTGTCTTGTCACTAGGACACAAGAGGAATGAAAGTCGGGCTCCCCAGCCATCCGTCCTTAGAACCCTACTCGGAATCGATCCGTATGGGAAGTCCTGGAGCCAACCAACAGGTCTCAATCGCCCTGCAGAAGAATCTTTACGGTTTGGAGCATCTCACAACTCCCATCGTGGGAAAAATTCCATGGCCTCGTGATCCACCACCTCTTCATGAAGAGGGCCATAAGGGACAAAAACTCCAACCTGAGCGTTTGTCAGATCCTCACCTGATTTCAGATGCACGAGATCTTGTTTCATCTGCAGAGCGTACCTGCCATGCCCTTGCCCAGACCCTAAGTTTGCTTGTGTTCTCAGACTTCTGTCCTCAACTCCTGGCCCACAAGCCCTCCAGATTGGCAATTCCAGAACTACAATGCAGCCCTCTGCCTGCCCTCCAGAAGAAAACACATTGCCCTGTGGGGCTAAAAAGAAACCCCCAAAATATATGGGGGAAATACCCCTAGAAAAACAGCTATACTAACTGGCTGCTCTTTATTGATCCAGAACCTGCGGTAGGCAAAGAAGAGCTGGTTTTAGCCAGAGGATGATCTCCGTTTGTCTTCATGATCTGGCATTTCCTGCAAGCCAGGCATGGGGCTCTGCACTATAGCTACAAATGCTGGGGGGCCCTCACTGTCCCTTTTCTCTTCTCAGGGGGACAACGGGCATGTCCATGGTGCAGTGTGACAGGCTTTACCACAGTGAGATAATAGACTGCCAAGGGTAGGTGGGAGCTAGGAAAAACCACTTAGGAACAGATTTTCAGGGGAGGTGATAGACAAGGGCAAAGTGAAAAATGAGGATGAGTTTGTCAAGTTTCAAAGTGCCAGGAGGCAGCACAGTGCATTCGGGAAACTACAGCAAGTTCATGACAACCGACAGCTGATCTGGCAGCATCACCTGGGGATGGAGGCTGAGCCCCGGGGTTAACACTGGGGGTGAGATGGTTTGTATACTATGGCGAGGAGGTGAGGTACTACACTGTGGGGGCACAGGGAGCTACCGGAGGATTTCAAATATCAGAATCGTAACCATAATAGTGTATTTAATTGCATCCTAGCTTTCATCAAGTGTAAGATGCACTATTGTTTATATTCGACTAAGAAAGAGAAATGCTGTCAGTTAAAGTAGGATATGTCATCAAGTGCAAGGTGAGTGCCATCTTAAGAGATATTAAAATGGGGGGTGGAAAAATCTTAGAACTATAAATTGTGGTACTAGAATAATTAAGAAAAGTTCGAACACTTGGATCAACTAAAATAGTGATTATTGCTTACCATGTGCCCCAAACTATATTAAGTCTTAGAACAAGAGACGTTCTCATCTTGATGCCGCGCAGCTGTTAGACCCAAAGTACAGAGCGCAGTAGCCAATGACCAGCAGGCCCCAAGTGCCATGTGAAGACTCTAAGAGCAACTGCATTTGAGAGAGGAACGGTTGAGATTGGGCTTTATGAGGTAGAGATTTATTAGCTGGAAAAGTAGGAAAATTGCCACAGAATCGGAATTGATGCCCCTACATGACAGAGTTGGTGAAACTTCTCTTCTCAGAGATCTTGAGGCTCCTCAGAAATGTATTTTTCATTTTGGACAGAACATTCAGGTAAATATGATAAACATTCAGGATAAACATTCAGGTTTGAGTTCCTGGTTCTCTCATCAGGACTATTTCTTAGACTTCACTGGCACAAGAAAAGGGTTTTGATAGTCCAGGATAAATCCTGACAAAATGAAAGCACGGTATCTATGAAAAACTAACCACTCAGAAGAGAACAACAGATAAAAGGCCTGAACGACCTGACCCTGCAGGATTGGTAAGGCTGGTACGGCAACAGGGGTAGAGGGAAAGTGCCCATCTCCTGCTAGAAGAGCTAGAGAAGTCCCCTTCCGGAGAGACCACCAGGAAAGGAGAGCAGTAGGTGCTGATGGTAAATATTTTATTCAGCCGAGAAGGTCATAATGACAAAGTTCCATGATCAGAGTAAACATATGGGATTAAAAAATAAAAAATAAGAAAAAGATTTTTTTTAAAAAGACTTTTTTTTTTAAGGAATTTAAACAAAAGTCCTTTTTAAGAGAGAGTTGGCTGTTTAAACCAAAAGTACAACTCACTGTGAGAATTGCTGCATTATTTATTGGAGTAGAAAGGACCTGTTATGTAGAAAGACCCATTCTGGAGAGGAAAAAATAGAATCACTAACAGGCCTCATGCCTTGCACAGCCAGTGGCTAGAATCCCTGCCTCATGAGACCCTGTGCTAGAAGGCCGCTAGAACCATCTCAACTATGTTAGTCTTTCTTGGAAGCCAACAAGTGTTTGCCCAGTTAAGAGCATGGTAACAATCAGTCACATTATGTTATAATGATTGTCGATATATTTAAAAGCCTTGTCAAGTTCCTTTTTGAGTAACCATCACCCCACCCTTAGAGAAATTTATCTGTGGTTCACCTCTTTGAAATACCTCATTGTTGTTCCACATTTATCATAGCCAAAAAACAAAAACAAACAAACAAAAAAAGCTTTTTTTATTACCAAAGTGTTCAGAAGGGGGCGCCACTGTAAACAATGAGAGTTTTCGCTGCCTGGACGATTTTGTTGCAGAATCAGCTGAAAGCAATCAGGTCAGACAGAGCCAAGGGCTGGAGGCATTTTTAAAATTACAAAAACCGAACCAAATCAAACCAAACAAAAATTAAAAATCAAAACCAATGGCCAAGATTTCAAGTTTGCTACTAAAGGCATGACATTCTCCTAAGACACGGAGTGACTTGATCAATATATTTATATATTTATATTTGAAGAAGAATAAACTCTTTGATGCAGCATATCCACGTTGATTAAAAATTACCAGATATGGGGTCTCCTGCGTGGCGCAGTGGTTTAGGCCTCTGGCTTCGGCTCAGGTCATGATTTCAGGGTCCTGGGATGGAGCCCCACATCGGGCTCTCTGCTCAGCAGGGAGCCTGCTTCCCCCCTCTCTCTCTGCCTCCCTCTCTACCTACTTGTGATCTGTCTGTCAAATGGGTAAATAAGATCTTTAAATGAAGAATTACTAGATGTGAAATACATCGAGGGTATGGGAAGGAAAATGATTTCACCTGATCTGACTAGGAAGTGGTTGAAGCCTGAATTAAAGGTCTATAAAAAGAGTAAAGACCTGGGAAATATATGGGGAAAAAATCCCTAGACAAACAGCAATAATAACTGGCTGCCCTTTATTGATCCAGATCCTGCGGTAGGCAAAGAAGAGCTGGTTTTAGCCAGAGGATGATCTCCGTTTGTCTTCATGATCTGGCATTTCCTGCAAGCCAGGCATGGGCCTCTGCACTAGAGCTGCAAATGCGGAGGGGCCCTCACTGTCCCTTTTCTCTTCTCAGGGGGACAACGGGCATGTCCATGGTGCAGTGTGACAGGCTTTACCACAGGGATATAAAAGACTTCCAAGGGTAGGTGGGAGCTGGGAAAAGCCACTTAGGAACAGATTTTCAGGGGAGGTGATAGACAAGGGCAAAGCGAAGAATGAGGATGAGTGTGTCAAGTTTCAAAGTGTCAGGAGGCAGCACAGTGCATTTGGGAAACTACAGCAAGTTCATGACAACCGACAGCTGATCTGGCAGCATCACCTGGGGATGGAGGCTGAGTCCCGGGGTTAACACTGGGGGTGAGATGGTTTATATACTATGGCGAGGAGGTGAGGTACTACACCTTGGGGGCACAGGGAGCTACCGGAGGATTTCAAATATCAGAATCGTAACCATAATAGTGTATTTAATTGCATCCTAGCTTTCATCAAGGGTAAGATGCACTATAGTTTATGTTCGACTAAGAAAGTGAAATGCTGTCAGTTAAACTAGGATATGTCATCAAGTGCAAGGTGAGTGCCACCTTAAGAGATATTAAAATGGGTGGTGGAAAAATTTTAAAACTATAAATTGTGGTACTAGAATAATTAAGAAAAATCATACAAGAACACTTGGATCAACAAAAAAATTGATTATTGCTTACCATGTGCCCCAAACTATATTAAGTCTCCAAAAATTTTATATCATTTGATAGGTCAGATATATATAAAATTACATTTAAAGTTTTAAAAATATCAGCAAATATTTTAATTTAAATGCAAATTTCAAAGAAAATCTACTTTTCCAAACACGACTTTTTATCCTATTGTTTTTTAATTTTGTCGACATCTGATAAAAATTTAGCGAGACTATAAATGTTTGATCGAAAAAAAATGATTAATAGATGCAGGTTCAAATTATTATGTTCCATTAAAAATGATTTATTCTTTTGAACATCTGTTTGGTAATATGTTGTATCCAGATATAGTAAATTAATGACATATATAAAATTATAGAGAAATGACACCTTCTGTTCCATTATGAGTAGAGCTTTTAAAATGCTATTTGTCACAACCTGTCATCTTTTCATTATGTAGCATTATGTAACATTTAAAAAATGTATACTCTTCACTTTGAAGTCTTTTAGATATCTAAAATATGACTTTCTATGGTTTGTGTTTCCATATTCCTTTATTGCCAGTTTGAACAAATCCACATGCTTTGATTCAAAGGTAATAAATTCCTCTTATTTGGAAAAATGATGTTTATTTTTGTTCTCTCACCCTTAGCAGGTGGTTTCATTTTAGCACACTTCAGATTTATAATTTCATGCTTATTAAAAACATTTATTATGATCTACGTAGATGAATGAAACTTTTATTTATTAAATTATTTGCCAAAAAAATCTGTTATTTTTAAAAATGTATTTCCTTTGAAGGGTTATTTTAGAGCATTCAGAGAGGATCTAGGAGTGTGGTATTATGCAATTTTTAAGTAGGTATGAAATGGTTATTTATATGATTGTTTCTTTAAGGCTTATGTATATTGTCCATTATATGCTATAAAATATTTTGAAAGTAAATTTAAGGCATGTTTTACATAGTTTCTTTTTTGGAAAAAATATTGAAATGACTTATGAAATTCAGTATACTCTCAACATTATTTTTTTCTGAAATTTACAAATTGTCTACTGAACCTATTATATGGCAGATATTTTCCAAAGTGGTGGTATCATGATATATGCCAACAACAGTTTAGATTTTTTGTTGCTTCTCAATCTAGCTCAGACGAAGTACAATTAGCCTTTATAATTTTAGCCATTCTAATAGATATGTAAGCATGTCTCATTATGATTTTAATTTGTATTTCTTTAATGCCTAAATGTTGAGAAATTTGTCATGTGCTTATAAGCCATCCATATCCTTTTGGTGACATGTCTCTTCCATTATTTCCTTCACATGTAAAATTGGATACTCTGTTTGGTTATTAGTAAGGTTTTTTATTTTTATTCATTTTTTAATAATCAGAATAGATGTCCATTATCAGATATATAATTTGCAAATCCCTTCTCCATCTTTACGGTTTCTCAATGGAGCTTTGATAGCTGTGTCTTTCAAGAAATATGCTACTTCTTTCCTGGTACACAGATGTATGACTAGAACATTATCAATGTTGACCTTTGCAAAGAAAATCAAGGCTTAAGATATATGTAGTCTGCGGTTGTTGGGAGTGTTCTGTAATATCAAGCATATCTAGTTAGTTGATAATTTTGTTCAAGTCTTACATATCTTACCAATTTGATGACCATTTGTCTATATAATCTTAAAATAAAGGTGTTGAAATTTTTTTCCATTTCTCTTCTAAGGTAGAAGTTATGATTTTTGTTCTTAGTTTTTCCCTATATATCCCCAAATCTGTTATTAAGTATTAAAAGTCAAGAATTATTATACTCCCTGAGGATTTCATCCTTTTACTATTCTGTAATTTTGACTTGATCTTTATGTCTGATAATGAAATTTGCTTTAAAATCACTTTTCATTATCTTGATATAACCACCAAAGTTATAGTGTGATTAGTGTTAATTTAGCATATTTTTTCTTTTACTTTTTAAAGCACTTCTATATTTAATCCTGACAAAAAACAAAACAAAACAAAACAAAACAAAACAAAACAGCTTTTTAGCTCTGGAAGCACATTTCTAAATTATCTTTTTTTTTTTAAATGAAGCAGTAGCAATTTTTGTTAAGGGACCTAAACTGAAAGTAGGTTTAGAAATCTATTTATTTATTTATTTATTTGTTTGTTTAGGAAAACATTTTATTTTGTTTATTGACAGCAAGAGAGAGAAAGAGAGAGAGAGAGAGTGGAAGCGCACAAGCAGGGGGAATCACGTGCAAAGGGAGAGGAAGAAGCAAGCTCCTTGGGGTGCAAGTAGTCCCATGCAGGGCTGGAGCCCTGTACACTGGAATCATGACCTCAGCCAAAGGCAAACATCTGATTAAACAACTGAGTCATCCAGGCACCCCTAGAAAATTAAAAAAAAAAGACCTTTTAAAAACATTTTGTTTCTTTTTTTAAAATATTTTATTTATTTGAGAGACAGAGAGATAGGAAGAGGAACTATAAGCAGGGCAGAGGGAAAAGGAGAAGCAGGTTTCCCACTGAGCAGAGAGCCTGATGTGGGGCTCCATCCCAGGACCCTGGGATCATGACCTGAAAAGAAGGGACACTTATGGAGGAAGCCACCCAGACACCTCTTTTCTTTGTTTTTAATATATGGCAACTGATGCTTCCCAGCCACGAGGAGCATATTACCCATTGATTAAATCTTTGATAACAACCTATTTTAAAAGGTGTGTAAATATATACTTACTCAGATTTATACACTTTGTGTTTTCTTCATAGTTTGGGGCTGGACCCCATGGTCACAACACTGCTTTCAGTCTTTGCCTTCCCATCTTTTGATACCAGGTATTTGGTCAGCAAAGCAAATTAGTATCAAAATTAATAAGCCCTTGGCACCATATCTCTGGAGCAGGGGTTGCTCTTAGCCAAGGCCCACAGCAGTTGACCTCCCCTCGCTAGTGCTATAGCCCCAAGGACTAGGTCCCTGCCACCAGAACTCAGTCTTACATGTTATGCTAAGCAGACAAAACCAAAACAGGAAAGCTCCAACAGCTTTCACTGGCATGCCTCATCTCCCACTCCCTCGACGTCCAGGCAGTACCAGATGCCAGGGAGGGGTCTTGGTCCAACATATGGGCGGGAAGGAAGTAGCCACGAGCAAGTACCTGCCTCTCTGTGCCTTTCTTTCATGAGCAGGTTGTAAGGAGGAGGAAGAGGAAGGGGAAGAGAGGTGAACTTCAAGGGGTGAAGGCCTCAGGTAGGCTTCTGGCTCCTGCCTGTAGGAAAGGGACAAAGGAGAAGGCAGTGAGTCTTGCAGGGAGGGTGGGGGGTAAGGGTTACAGCTTATGACGGAATCTGGACAGGAGTAATAGGGATACTAGTCATTTGAGTCCACCATTGGCAAGCTGGGCTGGGTGTCAGGGCAGATAGGCCTCCCTGGCCAACGGCACATGAGAGAAGGTGGAATTCTTCTCTGAGGAGCAGGTGGAGCTTCAGGTGTTGGGAAAGCATAGACAGTATTGTTCCAGGGCCAAGGACAGGTCCAGGTACTCCTGGTTGGAGGTCAAGGCCACAGTATGATCCAGGTCTTCTACCATCAGCTTGAAGGAACCACATGCCAGCCACCCCTCATTATTGTGTATAACTCTCTGGTGCACTTAATTGGCTTATCCATCAAATGACTCCTTCAGCAGCTTGAAAGCCACCTCCACAGGCACTCCAGGATATGGGAGGCTTCCAGATTGAAGATTTTGCACAGAATCACCCCAAAAGACCAGAAGTCACTCTGGTGGATGTAGCTCTGGTCAAACATGGCCTTAGGGACCATCCACTTCACAGGCAGTCCACTGTTGGTTGTCTTTTTATAGTAACTGATGTGGTGATATCTCTGGCAAGGCTGAAGTCTGAGATCTTCATCATGTTGTCCTTTGTCACCAGCACTTCCCTGGTGGCCAGGTCTTGGTGTATGCACTTCTTGGAGGCAAGGTACTCCATGCCTCAGGCTACCTGATAGGCACAGGATACCAGGTCCTTGGAGGAGAGTTGCTCTGCTGCATTGCGGCTGATATTGTAACAGTACTCCAGGTCAGGAGGCCTCTGGGCCTGCAGGTACTCCTGTATGTTGTCTTTGGAGGCATATTCCATGAGAGTGTACGAAGGACCATCCTGTGTGCAGAACCCAGCAGGTTGATGGTGTCCTTGTGCTGTCCAATCATCTTCATCATCTCCATTTCTGAGATTAGATTTAACAGGTCTTTCTCTGTTGCATCTGACTTCAACATCTTCACAGACACTTTAGTCAAATGGTTGGATTTGTCTTTTTCCAGCCCAATGGCCTCCTCCAACACCACCTGCCCAAAGTAGGCCTGTCTTAGGGGTCTGCCTAAACTGCCTACAACCAGCCTGTCTCAAGGCAGTTATGAACTCTAGATTATCCTCAAAAACATTAAACCACAAGCTAAAAATTCTATTCACTAGGTCTCTCTCGCAGTTCTAATTTTCTTATCTTTCATCCTTTATCTTTTTCCTAATTCTTATTTTCAGTATAGTTTATTTTGCTTCCAGGTGTTTCCCCTGGTTTCTGTATGCTGTTTCATAGGGAAGAATTATCCTGTCATAAAATTATTTCTTGAGCATTCATTACATCTCTCAGTTAAAATGGGTTCTTTTATGGTATTGATTCATTTGAGTTTTCTCAAAATGGGAAGAATTTTCAAAATGGTGTTTTCCTCAAGGTTCAGAGTATGTCTTAGCCTCATCTTTAAGCTTTTTGAAATTCACTTTACAAATTCTTGTCCCTCTTTTTATCTTTTTAAAATAAAATGTTTTATTTTTACTATTTTTTTTTGAGTATAGTCATATTCAGTGTTACATTGGTTTCAGGTTTTCAATATCTCCATACATTATTCTATGATTACTATAAATATAGCCACCATCTGTCACCATATAACACTATTATAATATCATTGATTATATTCTCTACACTGTCCCAGATCTCTTTTTAAAATCTTTAATTTTTATGTTTTCTGTTATTCCAATTTTCAACCATCATTTTACATGGTTACTTTAATAAAATATGCCTGATTACACACTCTTTGCTGAAAACCATAGCATTTGATTTATAGTAGTCTTCTTCTTCCTCTTTTTTTTAAATTAACATATAATGTATTATTAGCCCCAGGGGTACAGTTCTGTGAATCGCCAGGTTTACACACTTCACAGCACTCACCACAGCACATACCCTCCCCAATGTTCATAACCCCACCACCCTCTCCCTCCCCTCCCCTCCCCCCGGCAACTCTCAGTTTGTTTTGTGAGATTAAGAGTCTCTTATGGTTTGTCTCCCTCCTGATCCCATCTTGTTTCATTTACTCTTTTCCTGTCCCCCAAGCACCCACATTGCACCTCCAGTTCCTCATATCAGAGAGATCATATGATAGTGTCTTTCTCTTGTTGACTTATTTTGCTAAGCATAATACCCTCTAGTTCCATCCATGTCATCACAAATGGCAAGATTTCATTTCTTTTGATGGCTGCATAGTATTCCATCATATATATATATATTCCATCATATATATATATATATATATATATATATATATATATATATAATTCATTTGTTGATGGACATCTAGGTTCTTTCCATAGTTTGGCTATTGTGGATATTGCTGCTATAAACATTTGGTGCCCGTGCCCCTTTGGATCATATACTAGTCTTCTTTACCTCTATCAGAAGCCCAGGAAGCTTTATTTATTTATTTACTCACACAAACACATGATCCAACACAACGTTTTTTGTTGTTCAAATCTATTATAATGTCTTACCGCTTAACACTATGCTTACTGTTCTCTTTCACTGTCTGACTAAATCCTCATCATCACTATGCCATTTAATGACAAAGAACAATTGAACTCAGAGTTCTCTCCATATCAGGGAATGAAGACTCCACCCTTCTGTTTGTGCAGGTAAAATAAATGTTGATATTGTCTGTCCTGCACATACCCCATCCTGTTCACCGGAATATTCACCATCAAAATATATACAAAATAAAAACCATACCTCACCACTTCTATTACCACCCAGCATGCTAAAAACACCATCATATGTTCCTGAATTATTGACTTGATTGATAGCCCCACTTCCACACATACTGCACTCCTTTCTCCCTGCAAATTTATTTTGGTACAGCAACTTAACCTAAAATCAAGTCAGATGATTTTATTCTGCTGTTGAAAGTCTTTTGGTATCTTCCCCTTTCATATTAAATAAAAACTGAAGGCGTTTCAATGTACTAGAAGGTACAATACGTTCTTCCTCTCTCCACCACTATGAACTCCTCATTGGCCTCCTTGCTTTTCCTCAAAAGTAACAGAAAAGCTGTTCACACAAAGTCTATATACTTACTTGCTCTGCCTAGAGCAATCTTTTCCTTTAATATTTGTATAACACCCTCCTTCACTTCCTGGGTCTTTGTGCAAATAACATCTCCTAAATGAGATATAACCACCCAACACAAAATAAAATTAACTTTCATCCCAGCATTCTCCAATGGCTTTTACCTTTCTTGTATTTCTTTGTAACACTTATTGCCATCAACCATCAATCATTATTCTATTACTGGTTTATTTCCTTATTTGAGACAGAGAGAGAGAGAATTGGGAGGGTGCGCAGAGGAAGAAGAAAACACCCCACTGCCTAGAAAGCCTGCTGGGGAGTTACATCCCAGGACCCTGAGATCATGACCCAAGCCAGAGGCAGTCACTCAATGGACTGAGCCACCGAAGCGCCCCTCTATTATTGGTTTATTTCACTATTATATTTCAAAAGAATGTAAGCTCTTTGTGGTCAGCTATTTTATATGTTTTATTAATTGAAGTATTCTCAGAAAGGTAGCTGGCAGATTGTAAGGGATCACTAAACTGTATTTTGTTGTTATTATTGGCCTCCTTTATGGGCTTTACCTCTTACGCTAGAAGTCTATCCTTCAGATGTAAGCAATAAGAATAGAACCCTGCTGCCGGGTTCAAATGAGTAAAAAGCCTATATTAAGTGGATATTTTAAAAGCTAAATGAATGGCTTAATAGTTGTATATAGGGAGAAAGGGAACATATTTTCCACAGTTTAGAAGTGGAGTTCTTTTATAGAGTTCTTGTACAAGCCTACACTATTGAACGCTAATGGGCAGTTGTACATTACAATTATACAAACACTTTGGTATTTATATCATTTTTTTGTAATTCATGACTGGATCATTTGATTCCTTAGGAGCATTACAGCATTCCAACTTTTCACGTTCAATAAACTTATTGGAGTTGCTACCTTTTTTATTCAAATGGAGAAATAGTCATGATTTAATCTAAATAAAGTGTTATTGATTGTGTTGTTTTCTAGGAATGAGTGGCACATGCTAGTTTAAAAGTTTTGTTAAATTCCCAAGTCTGTCACTGATAAAAGCCTTTTGTAGATTAGTAACTTGATCAAAACAGAAAAGTTATGTAACACTCAATTGTTATACTATCTTTGTTTCCATCTTGCATTGTAATAACGCCCATCTTAACTCTATTTAAGACAAGTCATCGACAGATGGCTTTCTGGCATTGATGGCATGATATGAAATCTAGTATAACTAAAAGTTTTTGGTTTTAGTAGCATATAAATCAATTTAGAAAAATATATGTATTTGAATATAAGATAAAGTTTTAAATTATTTGGCAATAGTAAACTAAACTTTTTTTTTGTAAATTTTTATTTTCTAAAATTTCATTGAGCTCTTTTGCATATTGAAACAAGTTACAAAAAGTTAAGGTTTATTTACCCCAATTCAAAATTATTAGGAATATAATCATAGAGGTTGAAGTATTTAAAATATTGAACCCAAAATATTTTATTAGGTAAATTAATGAATGCTGAGCATTCACTGTTAAAATATACTAATACTATTGATAGACTGGTAGAAGCCTAAAATCAAATATTTATTAAATATTTATATCCATATCTTTTCATGGCTTGGTAATTCATTTCTCTAGCATTAAATAATATTCCATTGTTTGCATGTACTACACTTTATTTGACCTTTCACCTGTGGAATGATATCCTGGTTGCTTCCAAGCTTTTGTCAGTTATGAATAAAACTACTATAGACCTCTTTGTGGGTATAGATTTCATCTTCTTTGGATAAATACCAAGAACTGCTACTGCTGAATCATCTGGCAAGAATATGTTTAGTTTTGTAAGAAACTGCCAAGTTGTTTTCCATTCTTTATTCTCAATAGACATGGAAGAACATTCCTGTTGCTCCACATCCTCACCAACATTTCGTGTTCTGTTTTCAGTGTTCTGAATTCTGGGTATGTACGGGTGTCTCTTTTTTGTTTTAATTTGCATTTTCCTGATGACATATGATGTGAAGCATCTTTTTATATGCTTATTTGCCATCTGTAATATTTTCTTTTGTGAGGTATCTGCTAAGGTCTTTGGCTCATTTTTAATCAGGTTTTTCCCCCATTGTTGAGTTTTAAGGGGTCTTTGTGTATTTTTGATTAACAGTCCTTTGCCAGATGTGTATTTTGCAAATTTTTTCTCATAGTCTGTGCTTTGCCTTTTCATTCTCTCGGCATTGTGTTTCACAGAGTAGACATTTTAAAATTCAGTGCTTGTGCTTTTGTAGCTAAAGTTATTGCCAAAACCAAGGTCATTTAAATTTTCTTCTATATTACCTTCTACATGTTTCATGTTTAGGTTTATAATCCAATCTGAGTTAATTTTTGTGAAGAGTGTATGATATCTGCCTGGATTTATTTTATTTTATTATTTTATTTTATTTTTATCTTATATTTTTACATTTAGCATCACCATTACTCCAGAACCATTTGTTTAAAAGATTGTATTTTGCTCTCTTGTATTGCTTTTGCTTTTATATTAAATATAAAATATAATTGATAATATATATTCGGTTCCTTTAATCTAGTCTTTCTGTGGTATTACAATATCTTGCTTACAATTATCGTTATGGTCAACTTTTTTTTAAAAGATTTTATTTATTTATTTGACAGAGAGGGATCACAAATAGGCAGAGAGACAGACAGAGAGAGATGAGGAGAAGCAGGCTCCCTGCTGAGCAGAGAGCCCAATGCAGGACTCGATCCCAGGCCCCTGGGATCATGACCTGAGCCGAAGGTAGAGGCTTAACCCACTGAGCCACCCAGGCGCCCCATCGTTATGGTAAACTTTGAAGTCAGTCCTCAGTCTTTGTTCTCCTTCAACACTATGTTGACTATTGTGAGTCTTTGCCTCTTCATATAAACTTTAAAGTAAGTTTGTTAATATTAAAAAACAAAGAACTTGCTGGAATGCATTAATTGTATAGATAAACTTGGAAACCAGTGACCTCTTGAGCTTAGCAGGAGATAGACCATGGTCATCAGTTGTCACAGTGGTGCCTCTGGCAGAACCTTTTGCAAATCCCTAGGTAAAATGAGACCTCAAGGATCTGAGAGATGTCTAAGAAGTACTTGATACATCCCTTGGGTATGGTTTATTGAAGTGTTCACCTGTCTGAAAGCTGGGGAATCTAGATAAGGGAGGGAAAATTAGTTATGATAAAACATATCAACAAACATGAATAAATTTTGTAAAACTAATTGTCATGGCTCATATACAGTATGACCAACAGAGGGACAATCAAAAGGAAAGCATCAATATGTTTATTGTGAAATTTTTTTTATTCAAAATAAAGCAATGTGAGGGGAACACACTATGAGAAAATTACCATTTTTTAAATGGTAAATATCTTACCAAATGGAATAGGTTTTATATTCTAAGTAGTATATTAAACAGTAAAACATTGGGGTGCCTGGGTGGCTCAGTGGTTTGGGCTGCTGCCTTTGGCTCGGGTCATGATCTCAGGGTCCTGGGATTGAGCCCTGCATCGGGCTCCCTGCTCCGCAGGAAGCCTGCTTCCCTCTCTCTCTCTCTCTGCCTGCCTCTCTGCCTACTTGTGATCTCCGTCTTTCAAATAAATAAATAAAATCTTTTAAAAAAAAGAAAAGAAAATTAAAACATTAAAATATAAAATTTTAATTTAAAAAATTATGTAATTTTTAAAAAAGGTTAAAAATAGCAGAACCATTTTTCTTATAACTGGAAAATACATTGTATATATATCTATCAAAAATAACTTGTCATGGGGGCGCCTGGGTGGCCCAGTGGGTTAAAGCCTCTGCCTTCGGCTCAGGTCATGATCCCAGGATCCTTGGAACGAGTCCCACATTGAGCTCTCAGCTCAGCAGGGTTCCTGCTTCTTCCTCTCTCTCTGCCTGACTCTGCCTACTTGTGATCTCTGTCACATAAATAAATAAAATCTTTTATAAAAAAAATTTAAAAAAATAACTTGTCATGTCTGGAATCAGGAGCATATGGAAAAAAATAATATCTGAGGACAATACTTCTGCCGTTTTGTGCCTTGTTAATATTTTTAAACAGTCAGGCAACTTTTAGCTTTATTGAAATACCTGCTAAGATACCAGCAGTGCCTTTTGGAGCCCTATGACTATAAAAATTAATTGCAAATATTCAAAATGTTTACTATGGTGTCTCTATTTAGGGCCACCACCAAGTATGTTTCAGAAGTAAGCATAACTGTTACTCTTCTGTAAGGCAAAAGGGCATATTTTCAGGAGTTCCATCTGCTGTACCAGGAGGTGAATCAAGTAATGATTTTGTCTATAAAATAATTCACTTTTCAATCGAACATTCCTTATTCCACATTATAATAATAAAAACCAGGTGGAGACTAAAACAAACAAACAACTACAACTTCAACAACCAGCTTTTCCTTCAGTGGAAAAGTAAATATAACCTATGAGTAGCCTGAAATTTATTTTTAAATATTTTTAAGATAAACGTTTTTGTTAGAATACCATATATTTTATATTACTAAGAAATAACAGGCAAAGTTTTATTAACTTCTAAAAAGTCTAGTTACTTCTATTTATCTATTAACTCATCTCTTTTTGAAGTAGAACATGATCACACCTATTGTATCTACCCAAGTTTGTATGCTTTGGTTATTTTACGTTTGCTATTTCCTTGCTTAATTTTTACAATATTTGATACATAATAGTATCTTTAAGTCCATCTATGGTTTCACAGAATTTGTTTGAACTTCATAAAAATGTACCATACTTTTTGCACTGCCCTTGTTTTACTTCTCTATTAACTTTCCAAGATTTATTCACTTTAGAGTGTGTAGCTATCATTTATTTTTATTCCTCCATAATGCTCTGTTTACAAATTTGTATTTATCTGTACTTTTAAAACTATCTTAATTATAAACCATTTCTCATCTCACGTAACACTCATGTTACTTCTACACTTATCAGATATTATGTAACTGAAAACCACAACTCAGCAACAGTATAGCACCATTTTTCAAAATTAAATGGCTTACCAGAATTCTTTAATTCTATCCTTTATTTGTATTAGATGACCCTTTATTCTGGTATTTTGCATTGTTCATATGGAGGAAAGCTTATAAGTTGATATTCCATAAATAGAAGGATTTATTATGATTGATTAATTATTTTCATTTAGAATGCATAGAATATGGTTGATTTACTATTTCTTTCTTACTCTCTGCCTGGAACATAGTGCTATCTATGTAATAGCCACTAAAATATTAAGTTAATCACCTAGACTTTAAACTGCATATTAATAGGAATAACATACAGAACTCTTCTCAGATTGGGACACCTGGGTGGCTCAGTCAGTTAAACGCCTGAGCCTTTAGCTCAGGTCATGATCTTAGGGTCCTGGGACTCAGTTCTGCAACAGAATCCCTGCTTAGCCGGGAGTTTGCTTCTCCCTCACCCTGCTGCTCCCCCTGCTTGTGCTCTCTCTCACTCACAAATAAATAAAATTAAAAAAACAAATTCTTCTCAGATAGCTAATATAGAATATCGTCTTTGTATTCATCAAAGGGAAAGTGCCATATAATAATGAAATTCAGACTACTTCAAATTCATTTTTTAACCAGTAAGAAAGTACTGGAAACAAGCCAAAAATGTCTTTAATGAATCAAAGAAATAGATTGATTTTCAATATCTTAATGTTTCTAAAATAAATTGCAAGATTTTTATACTAGATATCAGTGTAAATATTCATTATACAAGGATATTCTAAAAACAAACGTGAGAAAACTACTTGTCATATATGATGACAAAAACGAGTTTGACAAAAGTCAGTTTGGGTAAAACTTACAACACCTACCACCTGAAACTCTTGTTCTATAATTTAATTATTTTAATTTACAAAAATACAAAAATAGTATATCAGAGTAAGTCTATTGATAGCTTTGAAGGTATGCTCTGGTTGTGCACTGTTTACTATTGAAAGGGGAATCAAATATGTGATGCTTATGGTGTGACTATATTAAAATTCAACAAGTTCAGAAGCATGCGAGGAATAGAATAAAGACAAAAGATGACCCTTACTTATCCTAAAGATAGACAATGGTATATATGTGCTAGTTGGGGAGAGAATCCAGTCAGTAGATGGAGGATGTGGGTGTCCGGATGTGGTAGCCGTTTTGGTACCACAACGTTTTGGTTGAACGTTTAGCACTATATTGAACAAAGTGAAATTGTGAGTTAATAGCCTTGAATAAAATCAAAAAATATTTTCAATTCATTGAAGATTATTTAGGAAAAACTTGAAAAATACAACTTGATAAGGATTCCAATAAAAGATTCCTAAGCAATACAAGTTTCAGAATTTTTAGTATATTTTCCCTAAAAAGCCATTTGATTTAAATTAAAAAGAATTCTATTTACCTGCCACTTAAATAAGAGAAAATTATTTGGTTTTGTAATTAGTCAATAAAATAAATTAACATATCTTTCGAAAACAGATATGCACACTAATTTAAAAATAATAGTGCTTAAGCTGTTCAGCAAACATTTGTAAAATTCCTTGCCATCAGCTAGCTCTGGAGTTCTGCTAGGTGAGTTAGGCCATGTATGTTACTGCTCAGAGTACTGACGCAAAGCAATTGTCCCCTTCACATCCATTTTTTGCTGTTGATAGGTCATGCTATGTTGTTTAGAGATACATAGATGGCCCTACATGAAGGCCTTTTTTTGTGTGTATACGGGTGACTGTGATTTAACTTTCAAATAAGATGGCTCCTGATTTACAATGATTCAACTTACAATATATTTGGCAAAGATGTGAAAGTGAAAGTGATTCAGTAGAAACTGTACTTTGAATTTTGAATTTGGGTCTTTATAAAAAGGGCCAGTGACATGTGGTATGGTGCCGTCTTGTGATGCTGGGCAGGGGCAGTGAGCCACAGCTCCCAGTCAGCTAGAAGATTACAGGGGTGAACACCTGATATTCTTACAACCATTCTATATATAACCATTCTTCTTTTTTTTAGTGTAATATTTAATAAATTGCATGTGATATTTGATACTTTGTTATAAAATAGGCTTTGCTTAAGATGATTTTGCCCAAATGCAGGCAAATGTAAGTGTTCTGAGTATGTTGAAATAAGCTTAAGGTAAGCTATGATATTTGATAGTTTAGGGGTATTAAATGCATTTTCAGTTTTTTATGTGTTTCTCTGTACATAGCCCCCTTGTAAGCTGAGGAACATCTCTATATGTATATGTAGCCTTGGTATGGCTTACATATTATTGGCATGAAACATCTAGAACAGTACGTGTGCCATATAATTGTCTACAACATCCAACAAGTTTCTTGAAAACTTGTGCCAAAGGGGTTATGTCTTTAAGGATTCTTATTTCAGAAGGGTTCTCTCAAACGTAAGATTTTCCAGAAGTTAAGTGAAAATCTGACCAAACTAAACATTTTTCCATTTTCCCTACTGAGCAAAGATAGCTAAAATCTATCTGCCATTTTCAACACTGTACTCAACGATTGTAATTCTAATTTAAGAACAGATGATTTATATCAAAACCACATGTTGGCCTAATCTTATACAATATTCATAAATCTCACTCAGAGCCTTGGACATTTTTATTTGTTGAGTCTATATGGTACTACGGACATTCATCTTTTTGACCTCATAGCTTCATGTATGTCTATACTTTTGAAAATACATGCATCATAGTTCTATTGTAAAATGTCTGGGTTATAAAATGTGCTATGCTATCAAAATGGTAATAAGAAAATACAAATGACCTGATGTAATGAACTGGACCAGATTGCCAGATATCACATTTCATACCAGAAAGATTCAGTGGTAAGTTTTAAAATGGCCAGCTATACTTCGACTGAATTATAACTCATTTAACTTCTTTCTTTGTGTACAGTATTATACATAATACTGTAAGAACGTGTAAGAAGTAGAACTTAGGTTTAGGTTAGAACTCAGGATGCATTTGAGACTCAGTTAAGAAATTGAATGGAGGGACACCTGGGTGGCTCAGTGGGTTAAGCCACTGTCTTCGGCTCAGGTCATGATCCCAGGGTCCTGGGACCGAGCCCCAAGTCGGGCTCTCTACTCAGCAGGGAGCCTGCTTCCTCCTCTCTCTCTGCCTGCCTCTCTGCCTGCTTGTCATCTCTCTCTGTCAAATAAATAAATAAAATCTTAAAAAAAAAGAAATTGAATGGATGTCTGACTATCTTATAGGTTTGCTAAAAATCAGTGACTTTGTGTTCACGTGTGGCTATGCAGGAATTTTTAACTTTCTCTAAGAAGTTATTAGATTTGATTATATAATGGCAGTAAAGGATGGGGAAAAGCAAAGTACAAACCCCATAAAGACAAAGACACTGAGTATGAGAAAAGAGTAATATATAAGAAGAATCAATGCATTTGAGGAAAATGGGAATTGAAATACACAATGATTGTTGATTTTTTTAGATGTAGAAAACAAAACTAGCTTGCAAGAAGGAAATAACAGAAGACATGTTGTGATGTGATACAGAATCCCGGACAAGGCAGTAACGTGGAATAAAGGAGTAGGGAGAGCATATCAGGTAATTTGGATAGGAAGGAGTTAGGAGATAATTGCTTGATAAATTTTATATGGCCCACTTAAATGCACAGATTTCTCTTCTTTAATTTATATGGAGAACAGGGTGTCCTTTCTCTTCCCTTTCTGAGCACCAGAGGTGTACTCTTTCAGACTGAAAACCTGAAAAGCTCAGGACTCAGTTGCTTAATCACAGCTGAGAGGACATATTTCAATTAAGATTTACATTTTGCTGTATGTAGTAGACTTTCAAAAGTGGTTTAACCATATTTTTTCATTTAACAAGAAGACTACAGAGAGTGTTTTCTGGTGTTGGTCCAGCGTCTTAAGAAAGTGAAGTGAACTATCTTAGAGGTTTTCATGGCTTTTTATTCACAGTTGCAAAAATTGCTGTTGGAGTTCTCACTATTAAGCCCACATTTCTGGCAGAAAGATAGAGATAAAGAGAATGATATATTGTACGACTGATACTTTGTCATGTGGTTACAATATTAATAGAAAAGAGACAATAAAATATTTGATGTTGTTTTATGTTTCCTTCTTGTCAATCCCTCAGTGCTTTCTGAGATTCAAGGAAAAAGTAAATGGATATTGACCTGGCAACTATCAACACCTGTCAGTCTCTCTTGGATAACCAATATCTCTATAATCTCTTCTTCCCAGTAAAAAAAAAGAAAATATATTCATAACCCACACTGTGCCATATCAAGTTACTGCACCAAGATAAAATTACAATGATTTTCAGTTGTTCCAAATGGACAGAATACCCTTCCTTATGATATCATGTCTTATAAGATAGATAATTGGCTTGCTACCAATATACCCAGATGTGACTGTGGAAGAGACAGGAAAAAAATAATAATATTTATTTATTCCTTGGGTTGACTCTGTTTACACAGATGCATTAGTATTAGAAAAGGTTGGTTTCGGACATTGGAATGAATTTACTTAATGGGTCTGATGTAATTGTGTTGGAGGAAATTTTTAATTTCTACAAAAATTATTAGAATTCTATATTATTATCTTTTGTTAATTTTCACATGTTAACAAAGCCAATGTTTTTTCTAGAAGACAAGATCTTAAATCCTAACAAAACTCAATTTTTTCCTTTTTTTTTTTTTTTAAGTTTGAGAGCCTCATGTTCTCTCATGCTGCTTTAAATACAACTCAAAAAAAAAAAGGAGCTAAATGGGGCAGTAAGACCGGACTTTTTATTTTATTTTACTTATCTTATTTTTAATTAAAAAATTAAAGATTGTATTTATTTATTTGAGAGAGAGAGAGAGCATGAGTGGGGCAGGGGGATGTAGCTGCAGAGAGAGACACAGAAGTATACTTCCTAATGAGCAAAAAGCCCGATATGGAGCTCGATCCCAGGATCCTGACTGAGATCATGACCAGAGACAAAGGCAGATACATGTGCAAAATCCCTTTTTTTCTGGGAAACAATACTTTACAAGAGATGTTTGAAAAAGTACTGGGGAATCCACTTTAATAGGAGATACAAAAATTTAATTGACTTTTGTAAAGCTACAGGGATCCAAATGATGGGAATCCCAGCCCGTTTAGGTTGTGGACCACAGAGTATTCCTCTCTGTAATATTTTATTTTCTTCCATGTCTACTAACTCCAGTCCAAGTTCACTGATCTCTTTTTAGATAGTGCAAAACATGGCAAAGAATACCAAACGAGTGCCCAATATTCTACATTTATTATATCATTTCTAACATATAGAAGTGTGTTATCAAGGCTGGTTCTGTGAACGAACATAGTTACGCTAAAGTGTGTTTTGTTCTCCAATAAATTAAATGCATGATTATCACACAATTATAAAATACTTGTGTCAAGAATTTTTATTCAAAAATTAATAAGAAGCAGATATTAAAACTAGTTCACATGGTTATTTGGGATATAAGCAGAGTTGTGCAGCAGAAGTGCTCTGGGCCCATAATTTGGGTTATAGAATTTATGTTTTCTAATGAAATATCACTAACTTGCATTATTGTTAACAAGAATCTTGTGCATTACCATCAGTTTTCTACATTATAACCTCTTGCTCTACAGTTTGTAAATAACTTTGTCAATAGCAAGCTAGTAAACAGGGTGACTCCAATGGATTGAGATAATCTCCAGAGTTTCTGCTACATAATGCCCAGGACTCCATTGAAAGGACACCTAAGAATTTATTTTGCCCAAAAATTTGATCATTTTTTTCACTGTCCTTACCTATTTTCCAAACCTAGTCCTTTTGCTTCACCTTTCAGTCTACGGACAACCCTGTATCTGACTGACTTGTTAATTCTGGGAATGTCTTGCAGATTAGTTTGCTTGCCAGAGGTGGTTCCTCTAATTGATGTCTAAGAACCCTAATTAGTTAAGAAAACTTTTTTTAACATTTTCATTGCTATTTATTATTATTATTATTATTATTATTGCTAATATCTCTATTATAAATAATTCACAAGGGCATCTTTCTGACAAAAGACAAAGAGCTGGCTACTAGTAGAAAAAGTACTTTTGACTCTGTCAGTGAAAGTGGTAAAGGGATTTGAGAAAATAAGGCAAAGCACTGGAATTATGTGTTAAAACTTTAAATATTATACACACATTTACTTAATTTCTAATACTGTTGTTGCTTATAATTAAATAAGATGTTTTCCATGAACCACGCATTACAGCAAATATATTGTTTATACAGATTAAATTTTCATCAAAAGGGACGCCTGGGCGGCTCAGTTGGTTAAGCAACTGCCTTTGGCTCAGGTCATGATCCCAGCATCCTGGGATCGAGTCCCACATTGGGCTCCTTGCTCGGCCGGGAGCCTGCTTCTCCCTCTGCCTCTGCCTGCCATTCTGTCTGCCTGTGCTTGCTCTCTCGCCCACTCTCTCTGATAAATAAATAAAATCTTAAAATAAATAAATAAATTTTCATCAAAAAATAGTAAGTGTATTTTATTGTAGGATCATGATCAGCATTTTGCAGATGAGAAAAGTGAAATTTAGAAAAGTATGTCTCTTCAAATCCCTCATACAATATCTGGCCTAGATAGAAGGATATACTATCACAATTGAGGAAGATAATTGAGATTACTTAAAATGATAAACTTTACTGTATAGGGTTTTTTTTTTTTAAGGTCACTAAGTTTTTAATGTGAAAGGATACTTGAAATTTTTATATTATCATCACAGATCTTTTTTTTTTTTTTTAATAAACATATATTTTTATCCCCAGGGGTACAGGTCTGTGAATCACCAGGTTTACACACTTCACAGCACTCACCAAAGCACATACCCTCCCCAATGTCCATAATCCCACCCCCTTCTCCCAAACCCCCTCCCCCCAGCAACCCTCAGTTTGTTTTGTGAGATTAAGAGTCACTTATGGTTTGTCTCCCTCCCAATCCCATCTTGTTTCTTTTATTCTTCTCCTACCCACTTAAGCCTCCATGTTGCATCACCACTTCCTCATATCAGGGAGATCATATGATAGTTGTCTTTCTCTGCTTGACTTATTTCGCTAAGCATGATACGCTCTAGTTCCATCCATGTTGTCGCAAATGGCAAGATTTCATTTCTTTTGATGGCTGCATAGTATTCCATTGTGTATATATACCACATCTTCTTGATCCATTCATCTGTGGATGGACATCTAGGTTCTTTCCATAGTTTGGCTATTGTGGACATTGCTGCTATAAACATTCGGGTGCATGTGCCCCTTTGGATCACTACATTTGTATCTTTAGGGTAAATACCCAATAGTGCAATTGCTGGGTCATAGGGCAGTTCTATTTTCAACATTCTGAGGAACCTCCATGCTGTTTTCCAGAGTGACTGCACCACCAACAGTGTAGGAGGGTTCCCCTTTCTCCACATCCTCGCCAGCATCTGTCATTTCCTGACTTGTTGATTTTAGCCATTCTGACTGGTGTGAGGTGATATCTCATTGTGGTTTTGATTTGTATTTCCCTGATGCCGAGTGATATGGAGCACTTTTTCATGTGTCTGTTGGCCATCTGGATGTCTTCTTTGCTGAAATGTCTGTTCATGTCCTCTGCCCATTTCTTGATTGGATTATTTGTTCATTGGGTGTTGAGTTTGCTAAGTTCTTTATAGATTCTGGACACTAGTCCTTTATCTGATATGTCGTTTGCAAATATCTTCTCCCATTCTGTCAGTTGTCTTCTGATTTTGTTAACTGTTTCCTTTGCTGTGCAAAAGCTTTTGATCTTGATGAAATCCCAATAGTTCATTTTTTCCCTTGCTTCCCTTGCCTTTTGCGTTGTTCCTAGGAAGATGTTGCTGCGGCAGAGGTCGAAGAGGTTGCTGCCTGTGTTCTCCTCAAGGATTTTGATGGATTCCTTTCGCACATTGAGGTCCTTTATCCATTTTGAGTCTATTTTTGTGTGTGGTGTAAGGAAATGGTCCAATTTCATTTTTCTGCATGTGGCTGTCCAATTTTCCCAACACCATTTATTGAAGAGGCTGTCTTTTTTCCATTGGACATTCTTTCCTGCTTTGTCGAAGATGAGTTGACCATAGATTTGAGGGTCTATTTCTGGGCTCTCTATTCTGTTCCATTGATCTATGTGTCTGTTTTTGTGCCAGTACCATGCTGTCTTGATGATGACAGCTTTGTAATAGAGCTTGAAGTCCGGAATTGTGATGCCACCAACGTTGGCTTTCTTTTTCAATATCCCTTTGGCTATTCGAGGTCTTTTCTGGTTCCATATAAATTTTAACATTATTTGTTCCATTTCTTTGAAAAAGATGGATGGTACTTTGATAGGAATTGCATTAAATGTGTAGATTGCTTTAGGTAGCATAGACATTTTCACAATATTTATTCTTCCAATCCAGGAGCATGGAACATTTTTCCATTTCTTTGTGTCTTCCTCAATTTCTTTCATGAGTACTTTATAGTTTTCTGAGTATAGATTCTGTGTCTCTTTGGTTAGGTTTATTCCTAGGTATCTTATGGTTTTGGATGCAATTGTAAATGGGATTGACTCCTTAATATCTCTTTCTTCTGTCTTGCTGTTGGTGTAGAGAAATGCAACTGATTTCTGTGCATTGATTTTATATCCTGACACTTTACTGAATTCCTGTATAAGTTCTAGCAGTTTTGGAGTGGAGTCTTTTGGGTTTTCCACATATAGTATCATATCATCTGCGAAGAGTGATAATTTGACTTCTTCTTTGCCGATTTGGATGCCTTTAATTTCCTTTTGTTGTCTGATTGCTGAGGCTAGGACCTCTAGTACTATGTTGAATAGCAGTGGTGATAATGGACATCCCTGCCGTGTTCCTGACCTTAGTGGAAAAGCTTTCAGTTTTTCTCCATTGAGAATGATATTTGCGGTGGGTTTTTCATAGATGGCTTTGATGATATTGAGGTATGTGCCCTCTATCCCTACACTTTGAAGAGTTTTGATCAGGAAGGGATGCTGTACTTTGTCAAATGCTTTTTCAGCATCTATTGAAAGTATCATATGGTTCTTGTTCTTTCTTTTATTGATGTGTTGTATCACATTGACTGATTTGCGGATGTTGAACCAACCTTGCAGCCCTGGAATAAATCCCACTTGGTCGTGGTGAATAATCTTTTTAATGTACTGTTGAATCCTATTGGCTAGTATTTTGTTGAGTATTTTCGCATCTGTGTTCATCAAGGATATCGGTCTATAGCTCTCTTTTTTGGTGGGATCTTTGTCTGGTTTTGGGATCAAGGTGATGCTGGCCTCATAAAATGAGTTTGGAAGTTTTCCTTCCATTTCTATTTTTTGGAACAGTTTCAGGAGAATAGGAATTAGTTCTTCTTTAAATGTTTGGTAGAATTCCCCCGGGAAGCCATCTGGCCCTGGGCTTTTGTTTGTTTGGAGATTTTTAATGACTGTTTCAATCTCCTTACTGGTTATGGGTCTGTTCAGGCTTTCTATTTCTTCCTGGTTCAGTTGTGGTAGTTTATATGTTTCTAGGAATGCATCCATTTCTTCCAGATTGTCAAATTTATTGCCGTAGAGTTGCTCATAGTATGTTCTTATAATAGTTTGTATTTCTTTGGTGTTCGTTGTGATCTCTCCTCTTTCATTCATGATTTTATTTATTTGGGTCCTTTCTCTTTTCTTTTTGATAAGTCGGGCCAGGGGTTTATCAATTTTATTAATTCTTTCAAAGAACCAGCTCCTACTTTCGTTGATTTGTTCTATTGTTTTTTTGGTTTCTATTTCATTGATTTCTGCTCTGATCTTTATGATTTCTCTTCTCCTGCTGGGCTTAGGGTTTCTTTCTTGTTCTTTCTCCAACTCCTTTAGGTGTAGTGTTAGGTTGTGTACCTGAGACCTTTCTTGTTTCTTGAGAAAGGCTTGTACCGCTATATATTTTCCTCTCAGGACTGCCTTTGTTGTGTCCCACAGATTTTGAACCGTTGTATTTTCATTATCATTTGTTTCCATGATTTTTTTCAATTCTTCTTTAATTTCCCGGTTGACCCATTCATTCTTTAGAAGGATGCTGTTTAGTCTCCATGTATTTGGGTTCTTTCCAAACTTCCTTTTGTGGTTGAGTTCTAGCTTTAGAGCATTGTGGTCTGAAAATATGCAGGGAATGATCCCAATCTTTTGATACCGGTTGAGTCCTGATTTAGGACCGAGGATGTGATCTATTCTGGAGAATGTTCCATGTGCACTAGAGAAGAATGTGTATTCTGTTGCTTTGGGATGAAATGTTCTGAATATATCTGTGATGTCCATCTGGTCCAGTGTGTCGTTTAAGGCCTTTATTTCCTTGCTGATCTTTTGCTTGGATGATCTGTCCATTTCAGTGAGGGGAGTGTTAAAGTCCCCTACTATTATTGTATTATTGTTGATGTGTTTCTTTGATTTTGTTATTAATTGGTTTATATAGTTGGCTGCTCCCACGTTGGGGGCATAGATATTTAAAATTGTTAAATCTTCTTGTTGGACAGACCCTTTGAGTATGATATAGTGTCCTTCCTCATCTCTTATTATAGTCTTTGGCTTAAAATCTAATTGATCTGATATAAGGATTGCCACTCCTGCTTTCTTCTGATGTCCATTAGCATGGTAAATTCTTTTCCACCCCCTCACTTTAAATCTGGAGGTGTCTTCGGGCTTAAAATGAGTTTCTTGGAGGCAACATATAGATGGGTTTTGTTTTTTTATCCATTCTGATACCCTGTGTCTTTTGACAGGGGCATTTAGCCCATTCACATTCAGGGTAACTATTGAGAGATATGAATTTAGTGCCATTGTATTGCCTGTAAGGTGACTGTTATTGTATATGGTCTCTGTTCCTTTCTGATCTACCACTTGTAGGCTCTCTCTCTGCTTAGAGGACCCCTTTCAATATTTCCTGTAGAGCTGGTTTGGTATTTGCAAATTCTTTCAGTTGTTGTTTGTCCTGGAAGCTTTTAATCTCTCCTTCTATTTTCAATGATAGCCTAGCTGGATATAGTATTCTGGGCTGCATGTTTTTCTCGTTTAGTGCTCTAAAAATATCATGCCAGCTCTTTCTGGCCTGCCAGGTCTCTGTGGATAAGTCAGCTGCCAATCTAATATTTTTACCATTGTATGTTACAGACTTCTTTTCCCGGGCTGCTTTCAGGATTTTCTCTTTGTCACTGAGACTTGTAAATTTTACTATTAGGTGACGGGGTGTGGGCCTATTCTTATTGATTTTGAGGGGCGTTCTCTGAACCTCCTGAATTTTGATGCTCGTTCCCTTTGCCATATTGGGGAAATTCTCCCCAATAATTCTCTCCAGTATACCTTCTGCTCCCCTCTCTCTTTCTTCTTCTTCTGGAATCCCAATTATTCTAATGTTGTTTCGTCTTATGGTGTCACTTAATTCTCGAATTCTCCCCTCGTGGTCCAGTAGCTGTTTGTCCCTCTTTTGCTCAGCTTCTTTATTCTCTGTCATTTGGTCTTCTATATCACTAATTCTTTCTTCTGCCTCATTTATCCTAGCAGTTAGAGCCTCCATTTTTGATTGCACCTCATTAATAGCTTTTTTGATTTCAACTTGGTTAGATTTTAGTTCTTTTATTTCTCCAGAAAGGGCTTTTATATCTCTCGAGAGGGTTTCTCTAATATCTTCCATGCCTTTTTCGAGCCCGGCTAGAACCTTGAGAATTGTCATTCTGAACTCTAGATCTGACATATTACCGATGTCTGTATTGATTAGGTCCCTAGCCTTTGGTACTGCCTCTTGTTCTTTTTTTTGCGTTGAATTTTTACGTCTTGTCATTTTGGCCAGATAAGAGTAAATGAAGGGGCAAGTAAAATACTAAAAGGGTGGCAACAACCCCAGGAAAATATGCTTTAACTAAATTAGAAGAGATCCAAAATCGTGAATGGGGAGAAAGGGGATAAAAAGAGGTTCAAAAAGGAAGAAAGAAAAAAAAAAGAAAAAAAATTTTTTTAAAAAAAGAAAACACCTGAGAAAAATGTAAAAAAGAAAAAATATATATATTAGATAAACTAGTAAAAAATCGTTAAAAAAGAAAAAGGTAACAGTTAAAAAAAAAAAAAATTTTACCCGAAGGCGAGAAGAAAAAGAAAAAAAGAAAAAAAAATGAAAAATAAAAAATTAAATTAACTGCAGGACTAAAAAAAAATCACAGGAAAAAAGCCATGAGTTCCGTGCTTGGCTTTCTCCTCCTCTGGAATTCTGCTGCTCTCCTTGGTATTGAAACCGCACTCCTTGGTAGGTGAACTTGGTCTCGGCTGGATTTCTTGTTGATCTTCTGGGGGAGGGGCCTGTTGTAGTGATTCTCAAGTGTCTTTGCTCCAGGCGGAATTACACCGCCCTTACCCGGGGCCGGGGTGAGTAATCTGCTCGGGTTTGCTTTCAGGAGCTTTTGTTCCCTGAGCGCTTTCCGTAGAGTTCCGGAGGACGGGAACACAAATGGCGGCCTCCTGGTCTCCGGCCCGGAGGAGCCGAGAGCCCAGGGCCCCACTCCTCAGTGCGCCCTCAGAGAACAGCGCCCAGTTACTCCCGTCTGCCTGACCTCCGGCCGCGCTCCGAGCTCACCGAGCCTGCGATCGGTTCAAGGTAACACCGAGCTGTGAGCTTACTGTCGGCTCTGTCTCTGTAGCCGGCTTTCCCGCTCCAATACCCGCAAGCTCTGCGACACTCAGACACCCCCGATCCTTCTGTGACCCTGCGGGACCTGAGGCCACGCTGACCCCGCGTGGGCTTCGCCCCGGTTTAGCCTCTGGACTGATGTCCCTCAGCGGAACAGACTTTTAAAAATCCTGTTTTTGTGCGCGGTTGCTCCGCCGCTTGCCGGGAGCCGGCCCCTCCCCCCCGGGGTCTATCTTCCCGTCGCTTTGGATTCACTTCTCCGCCGGTCCTACCTTTCAGAAAGTGGTTGTTTTTCTGTTTCTAGAATTGCTGTTCTTCTTCTCTTCGGTCTGCCGATGGATTTTCAGGTGTTTGCAATCTTTAGATAAGCTATCTAGCTGATCTCCGGCTAGCTGAAGCAGTCTCAGCTTGCTACTTCTCCGCCATCTTGACTCCTCCCCCGATAAATTGGACTTTTTCCTTCTCTGGAGGCAGGAATCTGCTGGGTTTGGAGACGCCAAATGCGGCTGTGCACCAGAGACAGAAACGCTTGGTCACAGGCCAGGTGAGCTCAGAGCATGGCCGGAGGCCAGGAAGACAGGAGTGACTGATCAACTAGATGGAGGGGCAGAAGCTGGGGTGTGTGTGTGAGGGGGTGCTCACAGGTGGCCTCCCTGGGTAAGGAGCTTCCAGGAGGAAACTTCAGAGTGAGGCTATGATGTGGAAGCCTCAGGAAGCACTGGCTGCACAGACTCCAGGCTCCTGGCTTGGGCAGTGGGCATTTAGTGGCCAGCGCCCTACAGGACCAACCCTGTCCAAACCCACCCCACCATGGCCGGCTTTTTTGTCTTGAATTTGCACAGCAACCTTTTCTCCAGTATGAAATTGAAAGCTTTGCTTTGGAAAGTTTTGTGTCCAGGAGGCTCCTGGGCATCCACTTACTTTATTTCCGGAGGCTAGTTGAGGAGGATGGAGTCTTTGGGACCTTAACAGCAGGTCTCCTGATCCTTCCTGACTTCCTTTTTTTTTTTTTTTTTTGATTTATTTATTTGAGAGAGAGAGAGAGATAAAGAGCACACCACAGAACACATGCAGGCACAGGTGAATGGGCCAGGTGAATGGACCTGTGCCAAAACAAAGAGTCAGGTGCTCAACCAGCTGCAACCACCACGCCCCGTCCACCTTTTACAGATGGGTTACATCTACACACTGTTAGGCGCTTTGCCTGGACCCGGGTAGTCTTACAGCAGTCCTAGGACACTATCTCTTGCCCAGTGTCTCTGGTCAGTACCAACCCATGCCTCAAGTGTGGGAATGACTTCTTCCTGACTCCTTTTTTTTTTTTTAAGATTTTTTATTTTATTTTATTTATTTGACAGAGAGAGATCACAAGTAGGCAGAGAGGCAGGCGGAGAGAGAGAGAGGAGGAAGCAGGCTCGCTGCTGAGCAGAGAGCCTGATGCGGGACTCGATCCCAGGACCCTGAGGTCATGACCTGAGCCGAAGGCAGTGGCTTAACCCACTGAGCCACCCAGGTGCCCTTCCTGACTTCTTCTTAACTCCCTGTCCAGCCTGGGTTGCCCACCCCCCTCCAGCCTGTCCTAGTTGTATATATTGGATCTCTGTAGATAGTGGGCACCATCAGATCCTCACCTGTCATGGCCGGCGCAACAAATCAACCAGGAACATGAGGGTAAGAGGATGAAGAAAAGAACTCGAGAAGCAGAGAGATGGGGGACAGGAGGAGCACTGAGGAGGATGTCCAACAGTGCTAAGTTTATTCAAAGCCTTAAGGCCATATATATAGTGACATTACATCTGTGTTTAGTTAAGCAACTATGGTTCCTCATGACGCCAAATGGCTGATGCCAGTACAAATACAGCAAACCTGAAAGTAAATTATGGGTTGTACTAAGGCAGCAAGGACCAGCAACGAACTTTTTAGCCCAACCGAATTGTTCTCATTTGTTTAGTAAGCGTGTGGGAAGTCACGTAGGCGAGCGCACAACACATAGCACAGACTCTTGCCCAGTGCTACTGAACTTTTCCCGTCCTAAACCTTTTGTTAGGTTATTTGGACTTTAAAGGAGGCACAAGTCAGGGTCTGGTTTGGTTCTCGTCTCAAGCCTTATTGCGGCCTCCCACACTCACCGAAATGAGAACATGGCTCAGGGTTATGGAGTGAATATACCCTTTAGGAAACATTAAAGGACATAGCATAACTGGTCCGGGGTCACCCAGCCTGTGAGAGGCATGGGTGAGATTCAGACTGCACTGGGTGCCACAGCCATTTTCAGCTCACCTTAGTGTCCAACCTGGTCCCAGAAGGTTCCTGCTCAGGACTTTGCTTTGTGCTGAGCTGGGCTTGCTTCCTGCCTTTGAAGCCATTTTCACAGTGTATCCCCAGCCCACCCTCTCACATTGAGCATCAGTGCTGCCTTGGCTGGCCTCTGTTGATCATGCCATTCCTCTCAATCCCTCTGTCACCCCTCCGGCCCACTGTCCTACTGCCCTCTGTCCAGTGGGCCAAGTTCTGAGTTTCTTACCTGCACTTCCTCTTAACTGTGCTCTGTTGAAATCCTCTCTAACAGGGAAGACCTGCTTATCAGAGCAGCTTGATTTGGAATCCATCTCCCCTGGAGGTCAGAGCTTCTGACCATCATGTCCCCAGCCTCAGCACTGGGGATGCCTGCCCAGCCTATTCTGGGTGCTCGTGGAGCTCTGGGATCTTGGAGAAGATTTGCCATGAAAATAAGCATTTATACATAACACGGAAGAGAAGATTTGAGGAAATTGAGGGAGTGTCATCTGGTAATGTTTGTGTTAGGATGGTTCTGAAATTTCTGGGCCCTGAGTTACCAAGAACCCTAGGTTGCCCAGCTGGAAGGACCTCAGATAGATCAGCTGGGCTCCTCACCTCATTTGACAGATGGGAAGTTGAGGCCCAGAGCTTAGTGCCACAGAGCAGGAGTGAGGAGAGATGTTAGTGACAGGAAGAAATCATAGGGTAAGCACAAAGTGGCTGAGCCTGGGCTTTGTTTATGCAAATGAGTTGCTAAAACAGTGGGCCTGAGGCTGCTGACTCTATCTAGTGGCCAGCAAGAAGTAACACCAGCCCACACCTTCTGAGGTTTAACTCATGCCAGGAATGATTCTCAATGTTTTATTCGTGGGCACCTGGGTGGCTCAGTTGTCCAGCTGAGGTTATGCTCCCAGGGTGCAGGGATCTAATCCTCACCAGGCTTCCTGCTCAGTGGGAAGCCTGCTTCTCCCTTTCACACTCCCCCTGTGTGTGTTCCCTCTCACCCTGTCTCTCTCTCTCTGTCAAATAAATAATAAAATCTTAAAACAAGAACAACAACACCAAAATGCTTTATTTGCCTTAGGAGATAGGGTCTGTTATGGCTACCATTTTAATGCATGGAAATATGGGCACAGGGGAGCTAAAGGAGTCCAAGGTCACACAGCTTGCAAGTGGAGGAGCCAAGATTTGAACCCTGGGCAGCCTGCCTCCAGAAACTGTATTATTTTTTCCCCTTGTGTATGTCATTTTTAAAAACCTTTCCCTGAATTCTAACAGAGATGTGTAAACATTGTTAAGCATGTAGTTTATTGATCATCACAAAGCTTAGGTTCTGAAGCATTGCAGCAAGCTGGGGTGGGCTTTGATGTCAGAACTGGTTGGAATCCAGTTTCTGGTGCTGCATGATCTTAGGTGACTTACTCAGCCTCAGTTTCTGCACTGAGTTTGGCAGCCTTGTGATGAGTAGAGCGTGTGACAGTGCCTAGCGGGTTTGGTGCCTGGCGAGTGTTTAATAAATGGTTTTCTCTTCTTAATAATGAAAATTCTAAGTTGTGTTGGTTTTGTTAAGCAGTCCGAATACCTTCCTCATCGGTCAGTTGCCTGTCAGTCGCCTTGTAGATACTTGTGATGAGTCACTTTGGTAAGTCACTATATATAGCTGAAACATTTGGGGGTAGTTGGGGGACAACCCCCCCACCCCCACTGGCCCTGCATTGAAAGTCTGTAATTTAAATTGTTCCACCTGTGCCTTTTTTTTTTTTTTTAAACATAACCACTTTGGGACAGTGAAAGTTATATGTCTTCTCCTTAGGGTTGTGACGGAGCCTTTGGGGACCTGCAACAGATTCTGTCTGGCATACTGATGGGCCAGAACTTATTTTAACAACATTTCATCACATTCCAGGCACCTGGAAGGAGGAATATGTTGAACTTCTCGGAAATTATTTTTTGGAACTGTTTTTATCCTGAGGAATAACCCATCTAAAAATTGAATGACCTTTATGGTTGACTTTTCCACTCTACATAATGCAAATGGAAAAACTCGTTGTTTTCAGCTGCTTCTGCAGCAGTGGGAAGAGCAAGCCTGTGGGAGTCCTCCCCCGGTTGGCCCCAGCACAGAGCTGCATCATTCTACACACCCCTCATGCCTTGTCTCCTTGTCTGTGAGGTGGTAATGATGGTGCAGGGAGCTCCAGGGGTTGTCGTGAAGGTTACAGAGATGGGGGGTGTAAACTTTGAACAGTGTGCCCCACATAAAATGCAGATCTGGTGAGCAGAGGCAGCTGCTCACATTAATTGTTGATGCCAAGGCACTGGAGTTCCACAACAGCCTATGCCTTTCTTTCCTGGGTCCTTTTTGTCTCAGCCACCACCTTAGAGAAAGTGACTCAGCAAGGCTGGTGCTTGTGGAGCCCTCTACAAATCCAGCTAATTCACACGGGCGATGCCCTGGAGATAAGGGGGTTTTCCTGGGTGGTAGGACCCCATTTCAGAGGCTTAACTAGCCGGTTTCTCCTAACTGGTCCTGTCCTCCAGGGTCAAGTTGAAGGCCTGCCAGGAGACTGGTGGTCTCACTAGAGTTTTCCACTGGAAGCATGAAGGACCCCATGGGGCCTTGTGCAGAATGACATGGGTGTTGGGGGGAGAACAGAGGGGACATCACCTGTACCATCATGGGCAGGTCACTATATCTGGCTCACGCCGGCTTTCTTCCCATCTGGGAAATGGCAGAAGACCATGCTTTTTCACAGGAGGGATGAGGGTTTAGGGAGGTATTTGATGACTGTGTTGGGGCTGCATGAGTAACAGAGCTGACGGAGGGGCCTTGGAGTCACAGACTTGGGTTCAGGCCCCTGCTGCTGCACATAAAAGTAGATTGCTTGGGTAAGCCATGGACCTCAGTGTCCTCCTCTGTGCACTGTGGATAATACCTAGCATGTAGGTCTGTGAGGGGTACAAAATAGAAGGCCATATTAGGAGCTTAGAGCAGAGCCTGGTACTCACTAGATTGTAGTTTTATGGAGATACTCTGGCATCACTGGTGTTGCAGACCTGGTCCTACCCTCTGGAAACTTTGGCTGTGTGACAGATGGCTTATGAGGCCGTGGCTGACAGAAAGAAGCGGTGTCTGTCTTTTCTTAAGATTAAGGGTACAGAGGGGTGCCTGGTGGCTCAGTCGTTGAGGCATCCAACTCTTGGTTTCAGCTAAGGTCATGATCTCAGGGTGGTGGGATTGAGCCCTGAGGTGTGCTCTGCTCTCAGTGTAGAATCTGCTGGAGGTTCTATCTCCCTGTATTTGTGTGTGTGTGCTCTCTCTGTATCTCTCTCTCTGTTTATCTCTCCCTAAAATAAATGAAGCTGTAAAAATAAATAAATACATACATGCATAAGTTAATTAATTATGGGTACAGAAATCAGTGATGGAGCTGGACTGATGGGACGCTTGGCAGCAAAGACAGGTGCACCCTGCTTGAAGGCTCGGGGGTAGCTGCGGTGTCACCAGTGGTGATGGGGGTGTGAGGAAGTTGCCTCGTGCAGCATCCAGAGAGGAACTTAGATGGGGGGGGGTTCCAGAGAGTAAATGCCCATGGGTAGGAAGCATCTTCAGATGAATGTCAGAGGGTGTCCTCATGGATGGGGAGGCACCCTTTCTCCCTGAAGCTGCCCACGAGTGGAGGTGTGCCTGCTGGGGACATAACTAAATCATTGGGGTTTAGCCTCCTAAGCTGTTAATTTATGAAGATGTGGCCAAGACCTTGTCTCACTGCTTTTTAAAGAGAAGTAAATTAAACTGTTGTTTGGGATGGTGTTGTCTTCCAAAGGCTCATTCAGAGTCAGTGACAGAGCTGCTGTGGGCTTTCCAACTTGTCTTGAAAGCCTGGTCCAGGCAAGGGTGAGGGATATCCCCATCTCTTGGGGTCTCTTGCCCTCTCTGTTTATGGCAGAACGTGGTTTTGTGACTGGTAAATAAACAGGCATCCTGTGCAGATCCTTCAGCTCTTCGTGTGGCTGCAGTAGAGGAAATTCCCATTCACTGGGCGCAGACTGTGGCTGGACGGGCGGTGTGGCGGGGCTCTCACTGAGCATTCTCCTTTCACGTAATCCCCGACCAGATATGAATTTTGTGGTGTTGCCACTTTCCTGCTGGCCAGGAGGTAAGTTGAGGCCCAGGAAAGTTACACTTTCTCGCTGTGGTAAGCGGCAGAGCCATGTCAGCCGGTCCAGGACCTGGCTTTCAGGTCTGTTTGCTGTGAGCATTTCCTCTTGTGTTTCCAGCTTTTGGCCTGTTTGACCTATCAAACTACTGATGGTGTATTGATAATTCTAATACTCTCGACATTGTGAAAGATGAGCTCTTCACTTTCTGCTAGAAATGTTTCTTGCTGTATTTTTCTTTTAATTAAAAAAAAAAGTCAAAGTCCCACGTTTCTGCCCATTTGAATCTCCCTGAGTCTCCCTGTTGTGAAGTGGTTGGGTTTGGGGATTTCTAGGGCAGGGGCCTAGTTGGTGGTGGCTTTGCCTGGAGGAGCCCATGGCTAGGACTTATAGTGAGGACTGGAGCAGTGTGAACTGTGGCCTGAAAATGGGTTCATGTGTGCTGAGGTGGTGCCCAGATTCTTTTGGAGGATGAACTGAGGTTTTGATCAGTAGGTTAGAGAAACACTCGATGGAATAACACTGATAATTTTGTTTTTGTATTCAATCCTAATTTTGTGTTTTCGTTTTCGTGTAGTGTAGTGTGCTCTATGTTCTAAGAAAAAATTGGCAATCAATTCATACAGTATCATGATTTAATAATCCTTCCTCACTCACCGGGTCATATTTCAGGTTTTTATATGTAGTTTTTATATCTGTAGTTCTGTTTCTGAATTCTGCATTTTGATTCATTCCTTCATTTTTAAATTTCTTATTTTAAAGATTTTATTTATTTGAGAGAGAGAGAGAATGAGCTAGGAGCAGGGGCAGAGGGAGAAGGAAACGGAGACTCCTCACTGAGCATGGAGCCTGATGTGGGTCTCAGATCCCAGGTCTCTGAGATCAGGACCTGACCCAAAGGCAGATGCTTAACAGACTGAGCTACCCAGGTGCAGCCACATTCCTTCATATTTTTATTTTTACTCCAGTGCTGCACTGTTTGGCTGGTTGCTTCAGTTTCTGGGAGGGAGGGAGATGACCCCCTCCCCTGTTCTTCTAACAAGTTTGCTTTTGCTGCGTTGACTGGAGAAGGGCCAGGCTTCCTGAAGATGAGTAGGATGATTCAGTGACACCCAAAAGGCAGTGGCTATCATTGTTCCCACTGTGCTTCAACAACTTCACCCACTGACTCTTTGATGATGGCAGCCACCAGCAAATCTTCTGCAGAGGACTGCTGCCTTGGGATGCTTTTCTTGTGGTGCTGGACTTCATTCCCCCTGGCAGCCAGTACAGCTAGGATTAGAACCTAGGAAAAGTCCCATTAGAACCCAAGAAAGTGGGGGGCCTGGGTGGCTTAATCGATTGTCTGCCTTTGGCTCAGTTCATGGTTTTAGGGTCCTGAGATCAAACCCTGCACTAGTGTCCGTGCTGGCTGTGGAACCTACTTAAAATCAAACAAACAGAAATCAGCCCAAGAAAGTACCATCCTTTGTGTTGTTCTATACTGTGGATCAGATTTTATTTTTCTTTTCTTTTTTTTTTTCTTTCTTCTTTCTTTTTAAAGATTATTTATTTGTCAGTGAGAGAGCACAAGCAGGGGGAGCAACAGGCAGAGGGAGAGGCAGGCTTCTGGTTGGGTAAGGGGTCTGATGTCGGACTTGATCCCAGGACCCTGTGATCATGACCTGAGTCATGTTAGGCTGCTGCCTAACAGACTGAGCCAACCAGGCATCCCCCAGGATCAGACTTCAATAACCCTACCAGATTTCTTTAGCTTTGACATTTTAAAGGACAATGAAAGCTAGCTAAACCTACACCAGGATTCTGCATCTGCTGGGGCTGTGCTGTCCGGGCCTATGTGCCTCCTGTTCTTCTAACCCCATCAATCCCACCCATGTTTTAGCCAGAGAACTGTAGGCAGGTGTGGGTGTGTCACTGAAAGCTTTGACTCATCATTCATATCTTTATTGTAAGCTTATAATCTTTATTTTTTTCTTTTTTTGGGGTAAGATTTTATTGATTTTTTTGTTTATGAGAATGAATGGGGAGCAAAGGCAGAGGGAGAAGCAGACTCCCTGCTGAGCAGGAAGTCTGACATAGGGCAAGATCCCAGGATTATTTATGACCTGAGCCCAATGCAGATGCTTAACCGACTGAGCCACCCAGGCGCCTCTTTATTTTTCCTTTATTGATTATCTGCCTTTCTGAGGCAGCGTTCTACCTGGGTTTTCATAACTCCACACTAAGGTATTCTTCCACTAGTGTGGCCTGTTTTGAGGTAATTCCTAAACATTCTGGCTTTGCTGCTAAATGATGCTATGATCTTGGACTCTTTTTATTTTTTTTAACCTCTCTGAGCCTTGGTTTCCTCTGTGCTAATGTGGATAATATACCCTCTCTTGCAGATGTGTGGAGGGCCATGGCTAACTTGGATGCAGTTGGAGTCATCTCACGGCACATGGAATACACAATTTATCTTGCTTTCTGTCTTGATAACGACATCTTGGTTTTCATGCTGTCTTAGAACAAGTAGAACTTGACTTACATGTAAGTTGTGAATTCACGTACTTTTGACAGAGGTGTTATTTTAGTTTAGTTTAGTTTAGTTTAGTTTAAAGCAGGCTCCACACCCAGTGCAGAGCCCAGTGTGGAACTCAAACTCACCACCGTGAGATCAAGATCCGAGCTGAGATCAAGAGTTGGCCGCTCAACCAGCCTAGTCACCCAGGCATCCCTTCTGTTTATCATTTTTCAAAAAATGTGACAAGTAACACTTTCTCTGCTTGGACCTGTCCTCACACCTGCTATGCTGGTCTGGGGGTCAGACGTGTAGCTGGTGTGGTGCTGGTGATGTTGAGCAAGACAGTTGTTAAGTATTTTTACCCTAATTGCTGTTGTCCTATTATTTCCTTTTTTTTTTTTTTTAAGATTTTATTTTATATCGTGGTGATATATGCTAAAACTGTTGCTTCTGGTCCTGCCTTAAAACTTGAATATGTAGGGCATTTTTTAAGGATTCATCCCTGGAGATACAGTATTTGTTTTTCTCTGTCTGACTTATTTTGCTTAGCACAATACCCTCTAGGTACATCCATACTGTTGTAAATATCAGGATCTCATCCTTTTTGATGGCTGAGTAATATGCCATTGTGTGTATGTACCACTTTGTCTTCTGTTGCTGGACACTTGGGCTGCTTCCATATCTCGGCTATGGAAAAAAAATGCTGCAGTAGGCTTAGGGGTGCCTCTGTGCTTTGAGAATGTTGAGTCTGATGTGTCAACTGCCACAACAGTCGTGGCAACTCAGGAAGGGAGCCAGGTGCAGGAGGTAAGAGGAGGAGTGCAGCTTTAGGCAATCTGAGTTGAGGTGTCTGTTGGACGTGCAGGTGTAGGTTCTGGTTGGACAGTCAAAATGTAGGAATGGGTGCTTGGGGGAAGAGAGATGCAATCATGCTGTTGCCAAGGGATATATTCCTTGTAGAGAGAGTGACAGTTAAGGATTTAGGGTAATTCCTTCTTTTCTTGGGCAGATAAAGGGGAAGAATAAAGGAGTAGTGGATGGAAGGGGAGGGACATGGCTTTGATGCCAGGAAGGCATTTTTGCACAGATGTCTAGAGAAGAGAGATTTCAAGGAATGAAATGTCAGCAATGTTCGATGATGTGAAAAGTTGCAAAGCAGCTTGATTAGGGGGTGGGGGTAGATCGAGGAGGTTGTCACTGAGTACTGAAAGAAAATGAGAGGTGAGTAGTGGAGTCCTAAGCCAGACATAGAGATAGAGTGACTGGGCGTGATACCATGGAGGTCACACACAAGAATAGCCTTTTAGAAAGTTTGATGGTAAAGACACAGACGATCATAACTCCAGACATAGCTTGGACAAGGGTGGGTTTTACAGGCTGTGTTTACCTATTTGCAGGTTGACTGAAGGGAGATGACAGATGGTGCATGCTGCTGGATGTTGTGGGTTGAGATGGGATCAGGTATACAGAAAAGCACACAGAGAGGAGTGTATGGATGCCCTGACTGCTTCTGTAGAACACAAGGCCAACATTAGGCATGGAGGGAATGGAACGTGGCTCAAGGAGATGTGCAGTCTCAGATACAGACCACATGGCTCAGAGTCTGACAGGGCTCTCCTTGCCTCCGCGTGGCCCTTCTCACAGGGTTTAAGTTTTGAAGAGTCCTTTTGTTTTTCTGGGTTTGGGGTGTGACTGGAGAGACATAGCAGAGAGCAAGGGCTGAGGAAAGACCAAGAGGGCAGGAACTCACAGAGGGGAGTCTACTACCCTCTCTGCCTTTTCTGGTATGGGCTCTCTCCTGATCTGGATGGACGGATGACCTGCCATTACTTCTTTTAAAAATGCATTTGGCTTTACCCTGCCAGAAAGCAACACATGTTTATTGAAGAATAGTGGGAAACCCCAGAGAAACTGAAGGAAGAAAATAAGCACTCAGCTGAAGACAACCATTCAAAAGTTCTGGCACCTTTTCCTCCCAACTTTCACTGAAGTTGAACAGATAAATGTATATATATGAAGTGATTTCTGGGAAAGACCAAAAAAAAAAAAAAAAAAGATACCAACAAAAACAGAACAAAGCAGAAGAAAACGGTGTTCATTTTCTTCCTGAGGCTGCCCTTCCTCGATACTGCTACTTGGTTTTACTACCTGCTTTTCTCCCTGGGCTTTCTTGACAAAACATGGTTCCACTACTTTTACCTTCTTCAAAGTGTTTGACAGAGTCGTTTGCTTTCAACATGGAGTTTGAGCAAAATGGACTATTGTTTTAAAGTATTCTATCATGTGTGCTGTAATATCTCATCCTGGACATGATACAAATGCTATGATAAAAAGAAGAGATGCTTTTAAAGTGATCACCAGAGTTGTGAAATTCATTGGCATGATCCTTCTTTTTTTTTAAAAAAAGATTTTATTTATTTATTTGACAGACAGAGATCACAAGTAGGCAGAGAGGCAGGCAGAGGGAGAAGACAGCAGGCTCCCTGCAGAGCAGAAAGCCCGATGCGGGGCTCGATCCCAGGACCCTGGGATCGTGACCTGAGCTGAGGGCAGAGGCTTAACCCACTGAGCCACCCAAGTGCCCCGACATGATCCTTCTTTTGAGGGTCATAATTTGTTTAATTTTTTTCTGCTCCAGCTTAACCTTCGCAGTCCTCAGTTGTTATGTGCATTAGACACAGTATTAGCAGTAGTGGCAGTAAAAATACTCCTGTCACCCTTTACAGGTACCATTTTACTAGCATCTCCTTACCACTGTAGCAGCTTTAAACCCTGTTTCCACCCTGTTCATTCCTTTAAATGCCTTTTCCTTAAAGCCTTTTCTTAGTTTTTGGTGTTCTATAGCTTTACCACAAAATGTTTAATTGAAGATTTCTCATCTTGCTTGGTATCTGTGCATTTCCTGTATTTCTGGATTTATCATTTCTGTAATATCCTCAGCTGTTTTCTTCTGAAATTTTGACTCTGTCCTTCTGCTGTACTTCCCAGGATTCTTATTTAAACCTCCCGTCTGTTGTTCGGTGTCTCTCAAGCTGGCGTTCATCCTCTTCTCCTGCCTCCTTGTGTTGCATTCTGGGGAATGTCTTCACTTCTTGGTGCAGTGTTGTGAAGTCCTTCATTCGAGGCTCATCTACTGCCCCACCATTCTGGTGTGTTTTCTGTTGTGTTTTACGTCTCAGTGATTTTTGGTCCCTGTTTAACTTCCTTCAGTTCCATGTTCACACTTGGCCTGTTGCTTTTGATAGGCTCTTGATCCTTCTTCATTTTTAAACCTCTTTTGTGTTCTTAAACAATTAACATGTAATATTTTCTATTCTGTATCTGATCATTCCAGTGTCTAAAGTCTTCATTTTCCCTCAGTCTTCTGTCTCTCACAGTGGCCTCATTTCTTGCATGCTCTGTGAAGGGATTTTGAGACCAGATTTATTGGAACATAGATGTAATCTCTTTTAATTCTGTTTTTTGGTGTTTTTTTGTTTGTTTGTTTGTTTGTCTGTCTGTTTTTTCCTCGAGGGTTTGTCTTTCCTTTGCCAGGAGGCTGGGAGTGTTCTTGGTTGGGATCACTTTGGTTCCATTTGAGGGTCCTGGTTTATTAAGGAAATCTCAGGTTCAGTTCCCCCAACTTACGTGTGGTGGGAACGGGGTCTGGAGGGCACAGGCCTGTAGAGATCCTGCAGTGAAAATGGCATTTGTTCTCTGGCACCCTGATTTGTTTCTCTTGAGCTTGTTGCTTACAGATCAGGTTTTGGCTCACTTGTTTCTGCCACCTCCCTCTTCCTGCTTCCTTTCCTACCATTTTCTAAGTCCTTTGCTAGTTTTCCGATGTCTTCTAAAGCCCAGAAATGTTTTGTGAATTCCATTTGCCATCACTAATTGCAAGTCTCATCCTGCAGCAGGAAGGCCAGAGCCAGACACTGTAATGCTCTGCCTCCCACAGAGGAGATTTTAATACCCTCTCCTCGTGTTCAGAAATTCTAGATTGGAGATGGAGTTATGGATACATTACCATCTACAGAGGATTAGTTGCCTATATAATAGAACAAGTATGCATTATTCTAATCTTCCTAAAACTTCCATTTTGCATAATAAATATGAATGAATAAGGAACCCGCATTACTTTAGTTTATGCAGATGTTCTCTTTCTGTCTCTGGCTTTAGATGGTAGGTTGTCATTTGTATGGTTCATTCTGAAAATTGGGTAACTTCATTCTTATTTTCTACATGTTGGTGCCATATAAAGTGATGATTTATGGAGATTCAGAGGTAAATATTTATCAACATCTAAATAATTGGGGAAGGCTTCCTTTACAAAAGGTAGAATTATTAAGACCTGTTTAATCACAGAAGGGATATCCTGTAAAGCTAGCCCATAAATAAAAAGTGGATCAGAAGAAAGCAGAGAGAGGAGAGAATTTGGAAGGAGCACGTGGAGGGACACCTACTGCCTATCCCTGTAAGTCAGGGGCAATCTGGAAGGGAAACCTTGTTAAAGGAGGCAGTAGTGTTTAGATGTAATGAGCTACTGGAAACCTCACAGTGTTCTGGTGAAGCAAGTGGTGTGCAATCAAGTCCGCAGCCCAGTTGAAGTTGTGGCTTCAGGCAGCAAGTGAGCAGGCCTTTCTGTCTGCCTTTATCTCCAGTGGGAGCGACTTGTCCTCCTTGAAGTCAGCCTCCAGACATCTTTTCCTGTCGCTACACATCTGTGCATCACTGAGAATTTCTGCGGTTGCTGCTTCATGGAGATGTTTGTCAGTTTTGGGTTTTGTTTGTTTTGTTTTGTTTTTTACCGAGGTTCACTTGCTCACTTTTCTCTTCTCTTAAAAAAAATATATTTAATCTAGGGGTGCCTGGGTGGCTCAGTGGGTTAAAGCCTCTGCCTTCGGCTCGGCTTGAAGGCATGATCCCAGGGTCCTGGGATTGAGCCCCACATCAGGCTCTCTGTTCAGCAGGGAGCCTGCTTCCCTTCCTCTCTCTCTGCCTGCCTCTCTGCCTATTTGTGATCTCTGTCTGCCAAATAAATAAATAAAATCTTTTAAAAATATATGTGTTTAATCTAGGGGCACCTGGGTGGCTAAGTGGGTGGGTTAAGCCTGTTTCTTCAGCTCAGGTTATGATCTCAGGGTCCTGGGATTGAGTCCTGCATCAGCAGGGAGCCCTCTTCCTCCTCCTCTCTCTCTCTGCCTCTCTGCCTACTTTTGATCTCTCTCTGTCAAATAAATAAGTAAGTAAATAAATCTTTTAAAAATATATATATAATCTCTTCCAGGAAGAGTTTATGCTGAGTGAAAAAAGTCAAGCAGAGAGAGTCAATTATCATATGGTTTCACTTATTTGTGGAGCATTACAAATAGCATGGTGGACAAGGGGAGATGGAGAGAAGGGAGTTGAGGGAAACTGGAAGGGGAGGTGAACCATGACAGACTATGGACTCTGAAAAATAATCTGAGGGTTTTGAAGGGGTAGGGGGTGGGAGGTTGGGGGAACCAGGTGGTGGGTATTACAGAGGGCACGGATTGCATGGAGCACTGGGTGTGGTGCAAAAACAACGAATACTGGTACACTGAAAAAAATATATATATATATTTTATCTCTTATTACCATGTATTTCAAATGGTAGTGAGGGAGGATGGTGTGGGACCCCATGAAGTGAATTTACACTGCCATCTTGACCACAATATAAGTGTCGTACACAGCCGTCCTGTGTCCCCTTTCGTTCTGAAATGGATTCTCTCTTCCCAGCTGTTATCAAAAGAAGACAGGGGTCTTTGTTCTTGTAGGTGACTTGTCCAAGACCGCACAACTTTCGAGGTTTAACCTTTGGTCTGATTGTAGGACCCATTTTCTTTAACTCAGTGCCATGCAACCTGCCATGTAGGACTCTCAATACTCTCCTGCTTTTGAAGCTGTACTCCACAGGCCACGTCTACCAGTGCATATCTATTTTTGTCTAGTTCACTCATTTATTGCACCCATTTACTGGATGCCAGCTATGTGTTTCAGGCACCTTTCTAGGTGCTGGAGATATGGCAGTGGGCAAGTCAAACACAACCCCCTGCCCTCATTGAGCATGTTCCATTTCCTACTACTGGAAGCATCCACCAGGAACAATGGACTTATGCCAGAAGTCCAGCAATGATATGAATTCCAGATTTCTGAATGGTTCTTTGTGGAAGTGATGATTTGGCGGCAGCTCTCAAGGTAGCTACGTGCACAGGCAAAAAAAAAAAAAAAAAAAAGGAGGGCTGGTGTAGAAATGCCTGATGAATGGGCTTCAAAGTCAAATAACTGAGCCAGGTCTTTAAGGTCTTATTTAGCTCTGAGATTTTTCAAGAACTTTCCATGATACATAAGCATATTATAGAAAAAACCCTATTCAAAGCACACTGTAAATTTGGAGGATGATTGTCTTTGCATTATTTTTGTGATTAAATGACAGTTGATGATACAGGCACTGTTGTAAGTCACTTATCCCTGTGCAAACACTTTGTGGTAAATTCTTTTATCATCCTTATTTTTCAGAGGTAGAGACTGATGCAAAGGGAGAAGTTTGGTGGTTCTCCACTGGCCACAGCTAAGCAAGCAAAAAGCAAAAAGCAGAGCCTGCATTGGAACCGGGCACTGTGGCTCCAGACCCCAACTCTTCACCCTTGGGCTTCTTGCAGCACGCCTGATTTCTTGTCACTAAGAACTTGGTGCAGGAGTTTAACGGTACCTTTAACTTCTAGTTTTTCTTTCTCAGAACTGAATCTGCATTGCAGTGCATCTCTGCATAAACATGTGTTTAATTTTGTCACCTTTAATTTTGTTTTTAGGTAAGATCTGAAGGAGTCAATCTGTTTCTTCTGTGGCTTCAAGCACTTCAGACAAACTTTGCAGAAGAGCGGGTGCTGATTTTTGTTGCCTCGTGCCTGGTTTCCCAGCGATCATGTCATCCTTAGGGACCTGCATGGTGGAGACACTCATCAGTCCTAGCCCTGGTGTGGTGGATGGTGAGGAACATTTTAGCCAGCCTTACAGGTTGAAATGACTCTGGAAGTTCTCTTAAGGGATGCCTCAGCTTGTCATGATCCTGAATAGAACCCTTTATTTCGTAGATGGGTTTGGAGGAGGAATTATCCCCTGCTCTTGTTCACAGTAATGTCTTACAGACATTAGAATAGAAAGAATCAGAGCCTTTTTTATATGCAATGAGGATGGGAGACATTTACTGAAGTGGTGGAAACAGGAATGGAAGGGAGGACTCAGATGTTGGAAACAACAGGAAGTGGAGACACATCATGTATCTGGAGTGTTTTCTTGGCTGTGAATGAAATTTAAATCTGCCATCCAAAACTACTGTTTATTGTCCTCAGCATGATTGTTTCACGAGTGGACATTCATCTGCTCACCCAGCCCTGTATTTTCATGCTGCATTCATGGAAAGACAGTAGCTGCTTCCTGGGAAAGTCATGGCAACCATCTGTGTCCCATGAGTTTTTAAGGAACTTGCCAGTTAGGGCCAATGATTGATTAATGCACATCACTTTATTGCCCAAAAACAGGTATTTGATCCTTAGGCTGACCGAAGCAGAATTTGGCAGAGAGAAGAATAGTTTAGAGGGAGAGGTGGCTTCATGGGAGTTTGTACCGTATTTCCAACCCCTTGATGCTCGCTGGCCTGGAGTGTAGCGTGAGCAGGTTCCAAAGGAGGGGCAGATGTATTTTAATGAAGGCCATTTTTTAAAAACCCTTTGAACGTTGGTGAAAGAACTCCTTTTTTTCCCCACTCTGGAGCAAAGATATATCCACAAGAATCACTCCACTCTTGCCGGCCATATCAGGGGAAAGGATCGCTGAGGACCAAACATGCTTTTTCCTTCAAGTCCTATTGAACTGTATGGTTATTCAGGTAAAAGCAAAATCTTGGATAATTCAGGAATGGTCTTTCTCTTGATAAGAAAGAGGAAACATTGCTTATTTTCTCCCAGCTCATCCATATTTTGTATGTTTGCTTGTTTGTTTGTTTGTTTGTTTGTTTTTTGAGTTGACTCTTTATGATATTTCACTAGAACTTGAATATGTGCTATATCACATCAGCAAAGACCTGGCATACATAATATTTTGTGTGAGAGTGTATGTCAAGCAAACATTTCAGTTCTCCCATCGGCTTTTATATTACCATATTCACACAGAACACTTCACTTCTAACACTGTGGCTGAGGCTGTGGATTTTTCCCTCACCAGGCAACTCTGCAACACCAGCTGTGTGTCCTGTAGTTTTACTCAGCTTTGACACTGTCTGCCTTGATATGGCATCTGATCCCACAGGTTAAGGGCTCAGTCCTGTGAGACTGTTCCATCACATTCAGGTGCCAGTCATAACTAGGAGGAGCCCAGGTTACCCACAACTTCTCTACAACTTGGCTACAAATCAGAGGTTCCTTCAACTCCTCCTCCGGTTCAACTGAGTGGCTCGCAGAACTCTGGGAAACATTTGTTTTCATTTGCAATTTATGAAAGATATGATAAAGGATACAGATGAACAGTCAGATGCAGAGACACAAAGGGCACAGTCTGGGAGGGTCCCAAGGACAGGAATGTCTATTCCTGTGGAGCTGGGTTTTATCCCCCTCCTGGTACCTGGATATGTTGACTTACCTGGAAGTTTCCTGAAACCCCTGCTATGAGGATTTTTTTTTTAAAGATTTTATTTATTTATCAAAGAGAGAGAGGGGGAGAGAGCGAGCACAGGCAGACAGAACGGCAGGCAGAGGCAGAGGGAGAAGCAGGCTCCCTGCTGAGCAAGGAGCCCGATGTGGGACTCGATCCCAGGACGCTGGGATCATGACCTGAGCTGAAGGCAGCTGCTTAACCAACTGAGCCACCCAGGCGTCCCTGCTATGAGGATTTTTATGGAGGCTTCCTTACATAGATGTGCTCTGCTTTTAGCCCCCTCCCCTCTCTGGGGGAATGTAGGGGTTGGGGGGGGTGCCGAAGATTCTAAATTCTAATCATGGTGTGGTCTTCCTGGTGATGTGTCCCCACTGAGGAGCCATCTCGGAGCCCACCCAGTGTTGTGTTATCAGAACAAAATATTAAACTCAAAATGGATGGAATACCTCAATGTAAGATAGGAATTCTTGCCAGTTTTCTTAAGGTGATTCTTTCTCTCTGCTATCCCTCAAGATTCTGTCCTTGCCTCCCTTCCTGACTGCACTGTCCTATTGGGCAATCTTGCCTATTGGGCAGGTGGAATGGACCAGTAGGGTCAAAATGCACAGCTTCTAGAAGGCAAAGGGATACTCCAGTCTGCTCTCAGGACTTTGGAGTCTTTGTGTTTTTGGTGCTGGTGAAAGGAAATGAGAGAGGAGAGCAGACAAGAAAGAATGCTAAGTCATTAGAGAGAACTGGTAGGATAAAATACAGGCATGATGAGTTGAATGAGTTTAAAAACATGATACCATTGGGTGATTTTTTTAATACTCAGTAAGAATATTTTTAACAAAGTGAACCATTTAGTTTTGAAATATTCATTCTTAGCATAATTTGAGTTTTAAGATAGGATTACATTACATGATTGTCAACATTATTTGTCACCATGACTTTTTTTTTAATTTCGGATAGGAATTTTAATAAGATAGCATTTTATTTCAGTAGACATTTAAGTTAAAATTTAAATGTATATATGTTCTTTCCCACATATTATCCAAAGGCTACAAATTAGAGTGGAAGAATAAGGAGAATCAAGATACTTGTTTTAAAGTTCTTTTTACACTGTTTTGAAAATCTTGTCTTCCTCATTTATTTCCATCATTTACCATGTTAGCAAAATCTACAAACTTGTACTTGGTAAGTACTGATTGGGCTGGGTATAGAGGATGTCCACAGGGAAGCTGCCATTCTCTTTCAAAGTGACCTTTGTTTATTTTTAAGCAAAATAGTCACTTTATTCTTATATTTAATAGTAACTTTATTGTAAGAGGTTTAAAGTTTCCTAATAAATGATTTTACCTATTTGTACAAACTATTTATTTGTACCTCAGGAAGACTGTGGCTCCTAAAATAATTCAACATGTGTCATGATTCTTCTTGGTATAATTATATTTAAAATTAAGTTTTAAAATTTTAATTTTTAATTGAAACTGTTTCTTGAAGGCAGTGTTTATTTTCTCATGCAAAGATGTTGAAATAAACATTCTCGTTGAAGTCTTCTCTTAACGGTGTTGAGGTACGGTGACCCCAGACCCCAGACCTTGCCCAGTGGTGAGGCAGACCATCCCAGGCCATGCAACTGCCCAGAGTAGCCCTTCCTTATATCCTGGATCTTTCATCCACTATGTGCTACTTACAGCTTCTTATGGAGGGGCCAATATTTGGGCAACTGTACAACCTAAGGGCAGTAAGCTCCAGAAAGGAAGGAAACATGAGGGAATTTCTAGTTTCACTGCTCAGGGTTTTTTGGGTTTTTGTTTGTTTGTTTTCCCCTATGAAAAATGAAGGCTCACAGGACATAAGTATCCCTTTGATTGGTGCTGGGGTGGGGAAGCAAATTTTCTTCTCCCTATTATTGGAAAGCAGGCAAAATTAGTTAAAGTGAATAATCAGAAACAATTTGGGAGGGAAAGAGATCACAACAGGCATTAATCCATGTGGTGAATGTGGACTACTAATTCAGTTGTCTTTGGGTGTTTACTTACATACACACAAATGTGCATGCTTGGATCAGGGGAAAGCAGCAAAAACTTGATGCCTTTTGAAATATGTAGAAGTACTAACCTTTAGAGGTACCGGGCTGTGTATTTGGTAGCTATCTGTATATGGGTATTTTTTTCAGAACTTGATTCTGATTTGATAAATAGTCTATATTCACTGTGGAAAACATAGTATACTTTAATATATTGAATTAAAGTTCTTTATTGAGAACTTGTCTGCCTCATGCAAGTGCCTCCAGGTATATAAAAGGTGGGAGGTCGGGGTACCAGGTGGTGGGTAATATAGAGGGCATGGATTGCATGGAGCACTGGGTGTGGTACAAAAACAATGAATACTGTTATGCTGAAAATAAAAAAAAAAGAAAGTAAGAGAGCTGGACATACAGCAAGTAGTAGCTCAAGTCCAATACCATGTAACTTTTTGTATTGATTATGAAATTTAAAGGAGAAAGGGACTTTTTTTATTATTCTATTTCTTTTCAGTGTTCCAGAATTCATTGTTTATGCACCACACCCAGTGCTTCATGCAATATGTGCCCTCCATAATACCCATCACGAGGCTCACCCAACCCCCTACCTGCCTCCCTTCTAAAGCCCTCAGTTTGCTTCTCAGAGTCCACAGTCTCTCATGGTTTGTCTCCCCCACCAATTTCCGTCAACTCACTTCTCCCCTCCATCTCCCAATATCCTCTGTGTTATTCCTTATGCTTCAGAAGTAAGAAACCATATGATAATTGACTCTGCTTGACTTATTTCACTCAGCATAATCTCTTCCAGACCAGTTCATGTTGATACAAAAGTTGGGTATTCATTCTTTCTGATGGAGGCATAATAATCCATATTGTATATGGACCACATCTTTATCCATTCATCCATTGAAGGGCATCTTAGTTATTTCCACACTTTAGTGACTTTGGCCATTGCTGCTATGAACATTGGTGTACAGATGGCCCTTCTTTTCACTACATCTGTATCTTCTTGGTATATACCGAGTGCAGTTGCAGGGTCATAGGGCAGCTCCATTTTAATTTTTTTGAGGAATTTCCACACTGTTTCCCAATGTGGCTGCACCAAGAAAGGGACTTGTTATTAATTCTGTGGAGCTGGTCAAGTCAAAATTCAAAGATGAATTTTTTCAGACATAAAGTAGTTTATACTGATTCTATTCTTCAGATTCATCTACAAGGAAAAGGCTATAAAACTAAAGTCTCATGGATTTGATTAGGGTAGTATTGGATGTTAAAGTACCTGAAATAATGAAGAATGTCTGTACATTCTTCTAGATTTGTTTCAGTCCTAAAATATTAAATTAGTTATAATGTATGTGAAAATATCCTTACTATTAGAATTGCTTATCCTTTCTCAAATTTTCTAGTGGCTTAGTACTTAGTACTTCCACCGCTGTATGCCATAGCTATAATAAGCAAGCAGTAACAGGAGTCACCATCCCACCTTTGTCAGGTCACAAGGCAGAATCAGAAACAAGTCTACCAAAAAATGTCATCCCTAATAATTTCTGGTACTTTAATTTTAAAGTTTTAGTTGATAGTCATCCAATCAAATATATAGCTGAGGTATATGTTTGTGAGAAATTGAACTGTTTAGGGTGGTGGCTTACACTCACTCCCCTAATCATGTATTCTGTTTCCTTCCAGACATCCCCCATTTGAGACCAGCGCCAGTGTATGTACATTACTACAACTCAAGACAATGAAAACATTTATAGTATAAAAATTCCATACATGGCAATTCACATTGTTTTTATTAAATGGATTATAAATTTCTTTTTGGAAAAAAGTATCTAGCTATAATCCAAAACACTCAAAATCGAGTTGCTGTACTGCCCCAAATCATACAGGTATGTCATTCCTCTTTTTCTTATATTTTACATAGGTAAAAATACACTAACACATACCAAAGTAATTGACTCATAGGGGTTTTGGTTCCTAAAGGATGCTGGTTCTAGGGATTATGTTTATGGGTGGGCTCTCTCTCTGTTGCTGAGGTGTCAGAGGGACTTCTGAGATAGCACTTGCCATGCCCTGCTGACATTGCCATGACAAGGTGATCTTGGGGGCCAGGGAGATGTTCTGAAAACATGATGTTGTGTGCAGTCTCCTGGACCCTCTCATTTTCCTTCCTTTGCTCAAGAGCCAGTGACATCAGAGTATAAGACCAGGGGCCTGTGTTGCCTTCACCCATCCCCAGCACCAGGCAGGCCCTCAATAATCATGTAGGTGGGCTGTGGGAAGGACCTATTTGACTGCCAAGTGCCTCTTGGCATCTCAGAGGGAGCAGTGTAAGAGATCTCAGAATTTTGAGGTGCCATGATGGAATGCCTGGAAGAAAAGGCAGACTCTCTTTAGAAGGCTTTCAGTGAAGACCTCTTTCTGTGTGGGGCCCATGGTATACCTTCCCTCTCTTGTGGTCCTTGGTCATAGAGAAATGGGCTTTCCCAGCAGGTTGAGTTTCTTAGAGACTTTGTGCTGTGTAAGGAAGGACAACTTGGGGAGGTTTGAGAGGGGCTGCTTCATGGCAGGGGCCTGCTTTTATGCACAAAGCATGGTCCCCTTAGAGTAGCTTCGCTGATGCCCCAGAGTTCCCAAAAGTGTGACTAGGCCTGAGCTGCAAGAGTTCACACACCTGAGTGGCAGGTAGCATCTTGGTGGAGGAGCACCAAACTGAGGTCCAGAGCACGTGTCCTCATTGATTAAGAACTGACTACAGAGCTAGACAAACTTATTGTCAAGAAGTCTGAGGGGGATACAGTTACAGTAAAGAGCAGCAAAATACTTACTGAAGATTTTGAAAGGGAGCTTTGGGGTGCGTGGATGGCTCAGTTGGTTAAATGTCTGCCAGAGATCAAACCCTGTGGTGGGGGGTGGGGAGTCCCTGCTAAGTGAGGAGTCTGCTTCTCCCTCTCCCTTTCCCTCTGCCACTCTCCCTGTCTGTCCTCACTTTTTCTCTGTCTCTCTGTGTCAAATAAATTTTATAAATCTTTTAAAACATAAAAATACAAGAAAGATTTGAAACTTAAATTCACTAGTTGTAACATGTAATAGGAACCATGTAAACAGTAATGATCACTGCTGAGAACAAAATTGATTTTTTAAAGATTTTATTTATTTGGCAGAGAGAGATCCCAAGTAGGCAGAAAGGCAAGCAGAGAGAGAAGGAAGCAGGCTCCCCACCGAGCAGTGAGCCCAATGCAGGACTCGATCCCAGGACCCTGAGATCATGACCTGAGCTGAAGGCAGTGGCTTAACCCACTGAGCCACCCAGGTGCCCCACAAAATTGATTTTCCAAAGGAATATCCAGAACACTGAGGAAAATTTCAAAGAGATGGAAATGAGAAACGAATAAGTAAGATCTGAGGTCAGGTCCAAATCTACCTTGCAAGTACCCTGAGGACAAAAGGAGAAAATAAAAGAAGTTATAACTGAACTAATGCAGCATTTACTTGAGCTGAAAAACAGTCATGCCTTCAGTTCATAAAGCCTTCAAGTCCCAGGGAGAATTAGCTGAACAGACTCAAACCAAAACAGATGTAAACCTATTTGACTTTCAGGGACTAAGAAAAAATTGTCAGAGTTCCAAACAGAAACCACCAGTTCCTTCTAGAAAATGAGACAGAGTATCATTGAATATTGACTTTAAGCTCTATCCCTCAGAGCTGAAAGAACTCTCTTTCTTAGAACTCTTGCTTCCTATCACATATGTAAGCAGATGTCAGATTGATTAACCTTGTAAATTGGTTTAAGTTCTAACTCTACAAACAAAATGATAAAGAATTTGGAGACAATCTAGGGGCATGTAAAAATTTGGGAAGTGGTAGACTACCTTAGGTAGAAATAAGACCCACAGACCATAGAAGAAATGACTTGCCACTTTATTTTAAAAATTTGAAAAAGATTTGTATATCAAAAAAGAGTAAAGCTGCATGTGGGCAACAGGCTGTGAAAAGCATCTGTAACATCAGCTGTTCAAGGAGTTCATGTCTCTGACGTGCCTACAAATTGAGAAGAAGACAAACAGTCCGATTGAAAAACAGACCAAATGAGAGGAAGGAGAAGTTCATGGAAGAGGAAACAGAAATGACCCTGGATTTCATAGTGAGCCAGGGAACACCATTAGTTCTGGACCATGTTGAGACACCTTTATTCACTCACCCTGTAGACAAAAACTAAAATTCATCAGGTAGACAAAAATTTGCATGAAATCATATATAAGAAACTCAGCCCCACTCTTTGATAAATTTTACAGTCTATTTTGTGTGATTGTTAAGTCAATTCAAAACAATCTGTTTAGAGACTCTGACTGTTCCCTACTTGGTTACAAATTTTCAGGGAACCATCACTGTATTTATTGAGAATAATTTCCTCATTCTTGAAAAATACATTTGAGTGATGAAAAATAGCAAGAATAATGGAATAGCCACAAATTCAAGGTTCTAGTTTTCCCCCCGCCCTTAGTGGGAAAGGAAACTTTTCACACATGTGAGTCATCTACTTTTATTATCTGGATTTCTTAGTTTCCATAAAGTCTGACCTCCTGAATCAGTTTGGATGGTTGTCTCATCCTAACTCAAACTGTCTTAAAGATTAAAAAAAAAAAAAACAAAACCTTCAATCTCATGAAGAAGCAGCTCATGGCAGTGCTTGCAGAGAATGTGTTTTATTCACTCTGTCTCCATGATTTTCTCCATTTTTCCCTACTGTGCCCTTTCCCTCTGGCCAGTTTGTCTTCCACCCCCTGCTGACTGTGTGATGGCTGCCCGCAGTGGGGGCACTGCTTTTCTTCACATTCAGAGACAACCCAGATATTTCTGTAAAGCCCTTCCCGTTTGTGTGTGTGGGACAACCTAGGTTACTGTCTCTCATAGAACAGTAACAAGGCACTGACTGTCGTGCAGCTGGCTGTGTGAATGGCCCAGGAGGAACATGACTGGCTTCCATGACAGACCCCTTCCCTGTAGTGTGGATGGGGCCAGCTTCCTGTGAGTCACCTGGGCTGCAGTGGAGGAGGCACACAGTGCACTGGGGTTCAGGGAGGGGGAGGGAGGAAGGATGCTGGCAGTCAACTCTCCAGATCCAGTACTACCACACCCAGAAGATAGCCCTACCTAGAAATGGTCCCTGCCATTGTACAGACTCAATATGTCTCAGTGAGTTCTTCTAGTAGTTTTTAGTGCCACTGTAGCAAATGACAAATTCTCAGTGGCTTGAAACAACACAAATTGATTACCTTGCAGTTCTGGAGGTCAGAAGTTCAAAAATCAGTCTCAGTGTGGTAAAATCGGGGTGTTAGCAGCCTGTGTTCCTTCTGGAGGCTCTAGAGGAGAATCCACTTTCTTGCCTTGTCCTGCTTCTAAAGCTGCCTGCATTCCCTGACTTGTGGCCCTTCATTGCACCACCTTTTATCCCTCTGTTTCCAACTTCACATTGCCTTCTGATTCTGATCCTCCTGTCTCCTTATGGATCCTCATGATTACATTGGGACCACCGAGGTAATCCAGGATAATCTCTCCCCCCTCACACCTTAATTTAATCATGCTTGCTAAATCCCATTTGCCAGGTAAGGTAAAGTACTCAGAGCTTCTTGGGCTCAGGATATGGTCATCTTTGGGGCAGTCGCTATTCAGCTGGTCAGTTGCCTCCTGTGCTCCCTTTTATGCCTCACACCTCATCTCACATGTGTCTGCTGTGTTCCTCTCTTGATCTGCATTGCAAATGAGAAATGCAGCAATTTAAACCATTGAATATTAGATTTTGGAGATAGTTGCAGGAATAAAAGCACATATAATTTTATTTGTGTCCCAAAAGTTTTTGTTTGGAATTTTAAATTTTATCTAATTGTCCCTAGGTAAATTAAATATGATTCAATCAGTTGATCTGAAAAATCTTTTCAAAGAGTATACCGCTGTTGTAAAGGCCCTTCAAAACAGTATTTTGAGTGCTGTTTCCAAATGAAGTTTACACTTTCACCCTTATCACTGTATTAAAGGTCATGTTGGAGGGTTTTGTGTGTGTGTGCTTTTTTCCAAAGTGAACTTGCTTCTCTATCTAAAACTAATACCTCTAACAGTATTTTTCACCAGGGAGGAGAGGAATTAGTGTATCTTCTAGACTAAGTTTTCTTTCCACGTGAAGAATCTGTTAGGACTAATATTCATGGGAGAAGGAAAAGACAGTAGCTCTTACACCCCATATACTATGTTGACAACAACAGTATAAGCCTGACCAAAGCTGTACATCTTGGTGCATCATTTCAGCTGAAACGTGTTCAGTGAAGTATGATTTATTCCTTAGTAATTCATTTTTGTGTGAGATAAAAGTACATCAACAGAAATTAGGGAAAGCAGAGAAGCAGAGTGGTAATTTTAAAATTTCATCATTGACTGTTTTTTTTACCAGTTCTATAAGCACATTAATTGATATTAAAACCCATAAAAGCTCATTTGGGAATGAAAAAGAAAGTTTGAGGTGGTATTGATTTTTTAATGATATTTGTATTTATTTGTATGATTACGCTTAGTTACACTTTGATTGAGTCCGAATGTGCCCTTCAACAATAATCCATGGGCTCTGGGTTTCCTGAAGTTGTATGTCATGGGGTGAACAGTTAGAAAAAGTGAATCCCACCAATTGACAACCCTATGGGGGTTTATATATTACACAAACACATTTGTTTGTTGACTGCCACTCCAGTACTTTCTGTGTCCTAGAGCTCCACCCACGTGGTGCAGGCTGCCCCCATCTGTGCTGGAGAATCATGACGGGGCATTCAGTGGCCTTAGGCATCCCCAGAGAGCTGCAGTTGCATCCTCTCATTTCCCACCTAGTTTGTGGGCATCCCCCTTTAGCTTGACCCTGACAGTGGACAGGTCTCAGTATGAGCTGTCTGTGGGAAGAAACAAGATGTTGGGGGGGCAGCGGAAGCTGTTGATGGGAAGTTTTAAGTGTCAGGTTGTATCTTGCAATTTTCTGAACCCTGGCAGTGCAGGCCTGGGCCAACGGGTATGTCTGTTTCACCAACCAAATCTTCCTCATGTGTCCAAGAAGTGAAACCATATTTGCATTTGCCACCAGAATCAACTAATACTAAATAATAGTTGAGAATTCCAGCTTGATTATAGTGAGTGGAAAATGGACCTCTCTCTGGTTAATTCTTACATATGATTTTACTGTTCATCTTCATAAAAGGGCTAAGAAATGAGGAAACGTGGATTATCAGTTTGTTTTCACTCTCCTCACTCACTGCAGTTATAATTTTCAAAATACCAAGATGTTTTTCAAAAGTAGTTGTTTTTTTGTTTTTTGTTTTTTTGTTTTGTTTTGAAATTTTGTTTTTGTGGAGGGCGTAGGGACTAAGACTAAGGAAAGCATTGTTCTATCAAGAGAAGTCGTTTTCAATTTATGGTATGATGGGAAATCCATCTCGTATGTCCTATTTGGATAACAGAGCTCACTCTTAATTTTTTTAAACTTCCTTTGATTTTTTAATTGAATTATAGCTGACCCACAATGTTGCATTCGTTTCAGATATAAAACAACAAGATTTGACAAGTCTGTATGTTATGCTGTGCTCGCCGTACTGTACCACCAACCATATTCCCTATGCTGTGCCTTTCGTCCTGCAACTTATTAATTTTGTAACTGGAAGCCTGTTATCTCCCACTGTATTTCACGCATTTTGCCTGTCCACCCGCTGCCTCCTCTTTGGAAACGATCAATTTGTTCTCTGTAGTTATGGGTCTCTTTCTGTTTTTCTGTGTGTTCAGAGAACTTTTTAAGATAACTTGGTGCCTTTAAACATATTCCTTGATTTCCATTAGTTTGGATACGTATTTGCCATGTTACCCAATTAGTTATGTAATGACTTCAAAATTTGGGGGCTTAAAACAACCCTTTTGTCATATTACATATGTTTTGGGGGTCAGAAATTAGGGCAGGATCTCATGGGGCAATTTTTATGCTTAATACGGCATTAACTGAGGTCAGTGGGTGGTGGCCTTCAGCAGGCGGCTGCTTGGTCTAGAGGATTCAGGATGACTTTATGCACATGCCTGTCACTTTGATGGGTACAGTTGGGAGATGAGGCTCAGATGGCCCTCCACTTCCGTGCAGTCTTTGTAACAAGGTTGTTGGACTTATTTCCTGTCCACTCAGAGCTCCAATAGCAAATGTTCCAAGAGAGGGGTTCCTTTTGGACTTGGGCCTGAAACTGACACGTTTATTTCACTGTTTAACACAGTCACATAGCCCATGTGAATCAAAGGGAATGGGGAGTCATAGGATTTGTGATCATTTTTTAACGTGCTACATATGTTCATATGTGCATTTTTTCCCATTTCTCTGACCTGTGGGAAAATGGAAGTTATTGATCAAAGAGTCACAGGTTATCAAGCGGTATGAGAGACTTCAGACTTAATCCAACCTCCATACTTTATAGATTAAAGAATATATATGTAGGTGCACATGTACATCTCCATATCAGTTATTATATATACACTTGTATATCACTAAAAATGGTATCTGTGGATTAGCCAATTCTTCTATCTTCATAGGAATGAAAAGGACTCGTCATTCCCCGGCAAATCTGAAGAAAGAAGCCAGAGCAAGAGTAAGGGAGAAAGAGAGAGAGAGGAGCATCTGATGGGATAGGATTTCTTACAAAAGGACTCCTGAAGTGACCAGAGAAAACAGACCAACAGAAAAGGGCAGACTTTGACCAAGCGGTGCTCAACGACATGAATATCCACATGGAACAGAAGAGGTTTTAACGCTATTCCCTACTGATGTAGCCTACATACTAAAGAGGACATCAGAAGTTTTCTGGAAGATACCATAGAAAACTATTTTGAGGACCTGGGGGCGGTGGCAGAGATGAGTGGAACAGAACACCAAAAACAGGAAGCCCAAGAAAGCTTGGGTGCCGCTTCCAGATGGCGACGAGAGAAGAATTAGGCACAAACCAGTCAGCTGGAAAAGACTGGGAGCAGGGGACAACAGTCGAAAAGGTCGTCTGCCAAGAGCAACTCTACAGTCTCACTTTTATTGGATAGAAAACAATAGCCAATAGAAGGATTGAGGAAGGTCAAATGTTAATCCCATCTTGCTGACCACAAGAAGGAGGATAAAGTTTATAGTTAAACAAGCACATTGAAAGAACTCTTCTAACTAACAACAGGCACTTCTGGGAAGAGAAAGGCTCTATGGCGGATAAGGGAGGCAGGCGGTTTTCATTCCACCCTGAGCTAACCTGTCGTTCCCGGGTGCTCGGCTTTCCTGAAGCAGGCGGCATTCCGCCCTGGGCCGGCCGGGCTTCCAGCCAGCGCAGCTTCTGTGAGGGGGCTGCATTCCACCATGAGCAAGCGAGGTATCCCCCGCTGCCCAGCTTCTGTGAAGGGGCGGTGTTCCGCCCTGAGCAAGCTGGGCATCCCCAACTATAAGTGCTACCATTTTACTTAAAACTGTGAAATTTGATCAGATTTAAATTTCAATTTATGTTAAAACATTCTGTAAACTGTGTTAAACTTTGACATTTGTTCCCTCTGTTCAGTGAATAACACTATATCATATTCTGAAAAATACGCTAATTTTCATTTTGAAAAATATCCCTTTTTCCTCTTATGGTAATTATTAATATGAATTAATAGTAGAATTTGATATGGTTCCATATGCCCATAAATACTTTATTGTATATTATCAAATTTAATAATGAATATAATGTACTTCTTTGGACAATTTTTAAAGACCAGACTACTCTTAAAACAAAAGAATGGAGACGCACTTCTTTAGTTCACACAAATTTCATTTTATTATATATAACCTCAGATAAATTTCAACAAATCATAATTTATTAAAATTATGTCTACTTAAAAATCTCATAGAAGAGTAAAACCATCAAAAATAATAATAAACACACACAACACACACACATCACCCATGTATTGGCAAATTACAATTGCTGTAACAATACATTAGGCATTCCACTGTTAAGGGCTATCAAAATTTCCATCAGTGACAAAAAGATTTGTATCCAAATGGACTGATTTTCCAGAATCCAAGAAAAAGTCTCCTAGGGTTTATTTAAAGATAAATATTTGAACAAATACTTCTTAAATTTAGGAAATTCAGAACATACGATTAAAGAATATTTGCAGTGCAGACTATATTCAATCCTTCCTTCAAAATGTGCCTTTGAGTACATAATTCTGTTTTCTCTATCTAAATTGAGCTGTCCTCCAAGGAAGTTTTCTAAAATGTGTGTCTCTGTGTGATAAATGTTCTAAGACCTAACATGCTTCATTGTATTTTTACTGTGCTCTCAAATTTAATCAATAATTTGGCTTGATGTATAATATCTAGTTTCAAATATCTTTTCCATCTATACAAACCCCCAGCTGTCTCCTTTATATGCTATTACTATTGAGAATTCTGCTGTCAGTATTATTCTTGTACATTTTAGGTGATCTGTTCTTCTCTTGGGCATCATTTATGCTCTTCTATGTTTTTGATATTCTTAAAACTCACCATAATGTATATGAGTGGTTTTGTGTGTGTGTGGATTTTGTTTTGTTTTGTTTCTGATTTCTCATGTTTGGCATCATTTTAAGTCTGGTAATTTTTATCTTTCTTTAATTCTCCAAAATTTATCTCAGTACTTATTTAAATATTTTCTTTATTTTTTTTTTCTTTTCTGCTGCATTTGGGCAGAAGTCATTAATTTGTTTGTTTGTTTGTTTTTCCCAACTCATTTATTCATTTTACAGCTATATTCATCTTAGTCTCCATTTATTGTATTCTTTATTTCAACAATTTTCACTTAGTTTATATTCACAATATAGTATCTTTTCTTTGTATATGTATATCATTATTTTATCATATACTTTTAAGCTATTTTTAAAAATATTTTACTTATTTATTTGACAGTGAGAGATCACAAGTAGGCAGAGAGGCGAGCAGAGAGAGAGGAAGGGAAGCAGGCTACCTGCTGAGCAGAAAGTCCGATGTGGGGCTTGATTCCAGGACCCTGAGATCATGACCTGAACCGAAGGCAGCGGCTTAACCCACTGAGCCACCCAGGCGCCCCATTCAAGCTATTTTTTAAAAGTACAGTCATTCCATTTTTTTTAAAGATTTTATTTATTTATTTATTTGACAGAGAGAGATCACAAGTAGATGGAGGGCAGGCAGAGAGAGAGAGAGAGAGAGAGAGAGAGAGGGAAGCTGACTCCCTGCTGAGCAGAGAGCCTGATGCAGGACTTGATCCCAGGACCGTGAGATCATGACCTGAGCTGAAGGCAGTGGCTTAATCCACTGCGCCACCTAGGCGCCCCTAAGCTATTTTTTTAATTCATGTTCCAATAACACTTGGATTGCCATATAAAGTTAACCACATCATCTTTTTTAGGTAAGTAATTGTACTTTTTATATGCATAGTTATTTTGGTCCATGAGTTCAGCTCCTCTTCGGATCATCAAATCTCTGTAAAGTCTGGGTATGCTAGGATTTTCTAAGCAACAATAAAATACATTGAAACCTCGTAGCTTAATTATAATAATGTTTTCTTTCTCAATCATTCACAATAGTATTACATTCTGAGTAGCTTCCTTCTATTTTGCAGCTATAGTGTTTGGAAAAACTTGAATTGTGATATCACTGTGATAATGTGAATTAGTCAGGGTTTTTCAGAGAATCGGGAAGAGAAAAAAAGGATGATATTCTCCAGGGCCAACTCTAGAAGTGACTATTAAAACATCTGTCCAATTCAATTGAACAAAACTCAGAAATGCCATCTCCAGTGAAATACAAAGAAGATTATATATAGTTCTGGGCACACACATCTCATTTGACCCAATGATGTACATCAATGAAAGACTGAAGGCCAATCACCACTCCATGGGAGAATTTAAAAATAAATTTACTAATGAGGCCAAGAATTCAGAATCACAAATACTTCAAAACTAATAATAACTGCCTTCACTTGATGTTATTCTATAAGATAAATCCTACGATCAAGTTTCAATTTTAAATTCTTACAATTTTAAATTCTTAAATCCTTATGAAGAAGCATCATTTGGAGGGAGCAGTTTTCATAATTTATCATCCATCAGCCTTTTTTTTAAAGATTTTATTTATTTATTGGACACAGAGAGAGATAAAGAGAGAGAGAGAGAGATCACAAGTAAGCAGAGAGGCAGGGAAGCAGGCTTCCTTTTGAGCAGAGCCCGATGTGGGGCTGGATCCCAGGACCCAGAGACCATGACTTGAGATGAAGGCAGAGGCTTAACCCACCACCCACGTGATGAGAGAGCCACTCAGGTGCCCCTCATCCATCAGTCTTAATTGATTGGAGGAAAACTTGTGGAGGAATAATGCCTTAGGGAGCTAATCTCTCTAAAGAATTTTCAAGTCTTTACCCCTTCAAGGTTTTTGTACAGTTCTGATAGCCTCTAAACATCCAGCTGATTTCTACAGTGACAGGCCTGTTAAAACCTGTCTTCAAACCAGGAATAGAGCTTGAAACATACCAGTCAAGAGCAACTTTGAGTCTTTTAAGGAATTTATCATCATTTCTTTGTTTTTGGTTCATATCTGAAATAGTTCCATATTACACTTGCATAATTTCTCCAGAGCTGACTTTGAAGGAGGCATTCAGTTCCAGCTAGTTCCATATTTTGGCAAGAACTATAATTCTATATATATATATATATATATATTTTTTAAAAAAACATATTTTAGGGCGCCTGGGTGGCTCAGTGGGTTAAAATCTCTGCCTTTGGCTCAGGTCATGATTCCAGGTTCCTGGGATTGAGTCCCACAGTGGGCTCTCTTCTCAGCAGGGAGCCTGCTTCCATTCCTCTCTCTCTGGCTGCCTCTCTGCCTTCCTGGGATCTCTGTCAAGTAAATAAATAAAATTTTTTAAAAAACATATTTTATACCAGTTATTCATGTTTATTAACTAAGATATCACAATACAAATAATACAAACAGTTGCTCTTTATTAATACCTTCAACCAAGATCAAAAAATATGTCATATTTTCTCCAAAAATTTTATATCATCTGATAGGTCAGATATATATAAAATTACATTTAAAGTTTTAAAAATATCATCAAATATTTTCATTTAAATGCAAATTTGAAAAAAAATCTACTTTTCCAAACACGACTTTTTATCCTATTTTTTTTGAATTTTGTCGACAACTGATAAAATGTTTAGCGAGACTATAAATGTTAGATCGAAAAAAATGATTAATACATGTAGGTTCAAATTATTATGTTCCATTAAAAATGATTTAGTCTTTGATGAACATCTGTTTGGTAATATGTTGTATCCAGATATAGTAAATTAATGATATATATAAAATTATAGGGAAATGACACCTTCCGTTCCATTATGAGTAGAGCTTTTAAAATGCTATTTGTCTAAACCTGTCATCTTGTCATTATGTAGCATTATGTAACATTTAAAAAATGTATACTCTTCACTTCAAAGTCTTTTAGAAATTTAAAATATGACTTTCTATGGTTTGTGTTTCCATATTCCTTTATTGCCAGTTTGAACAAATCCACATGCTTGGATTCAAAAGTAATAAATTCCTCTTATTTGGAAAAATGATGTTTATTTTTGTTCTCTCACCCTTCGCAGGTGGTTTCATTTTAGCACACTTCAGAGTTATAATTTCATGCTTATTAAAAACATTTATTATGATCTACATAGATGAATGAAACTTTTATTTTATTAAATTATTTGACAAAAAATCTGTTATTTTTAAAAATGTATTTCCTTTGAAGGGTTAATTTAGAACGTTCAGAGAGGATCTAGGAGTGTGGTATTATGCAGTTTTTAAGTAGGTATGAAATGGTTATTTATATGATTGTTTCTTTAAGGCTTATGTATATTGTCCATTATATGCTATAAAATATTTTGAAAGTAAATTTAAGGTATGTTTTACATAGTTTATATTTTGGAAAAAATTATTGAAATGACTTATGAAATTCAGTATACTCTCAACATTAATTTATTCTGAAATTTACCAATTGTCTATTGAACCTATTATATGGCAGATATTACTTCAGACTACACTGGTAAATGCAATACTTGGCTTTGTAGAACTTTTATTTTCATGGGTGAGACAATTAAAAGCTATAAACCTTAATAAAATTTGCATAGTGCATTCAAAATTGATGAGTATAATGAGGAAAAAGAAAAATTCGATCAGGGTGAGAAAAATCAAGGTTGCTAGGCAGGGGATGGGGAGTTAAAATTTTTAATAGGAAGATCAGGGTAGTTACAATGAAGCTGACAATTGAACAAAGGTATGGAAAGGTGATGAATTTGCCCAGAACTATCAGCAATAAGGTCACTCCAGACAAAGGAATTGGCTATCTTGAAGGCCATAAGGTTGGATCATGCCTGGCATATCTGAGGAATAGCAAGGAGGCCACTGTGAGTGACTGAAGAGTAGCAGGGAAAGAGGTCACAGAGGTTAAATGAGTGGCTAGATCATGTAAAAGCTTAGAAGTCATTGTAAAACTCTGGCTTTTATATTTGGAATCTTACTGTGTGATGGAATTTCTGCTAATAACTGAGAGTTCAAATGTCCATAAAATTTCAAGGATTCTTATTCTAGTAAGACAGAATAAAGAAAAAGTTCATATTTTCACATGGTGTAACAAATGCTCGGAGATCCAAGTGTAGGAAGCTATGGGAGCACAGAAAAAGGCACTAAAATCTCACCAATATATTTGGTGACTGTGACTATATATAAATTTGTATTTTCTAGATTTTTTTATAGTCATGGAATCACACAGTATATACTATTCATTGCCTGGCTTTTCTTTTCTCAGCATCATTATTTTGAGAATCTCCAACTGTAAATAGTTCATTTTGATGTTGAATACTAATCTCTTTAATGAATAGATCATAATTTGTCTTTGCTCTATTGATGGACATTGATGAACATTTCCATTGTTTTCAATTCTTAAAAATAAAGCTGCTATGAAATTCATATACAAGTCCTTGTATGAACATAGGGTTTGTTTCTCTTGGTTAAATGCCTAGAAGTAAAATGGCTATTTGTGTAACTGCAACATATTTTGCATTTAAAAAAATTTTCAGACTATTTTCCAAAGTGGTTGTATTATGATATATGCCAACAACAGTTTAGATTTTTTGTTGCTTCTCAATCTAGCTCAGACGAAGTACAATTAGCCTTTATAATTTTAGCCATTCTAATAGATATGTAAGCATGTCTCATTATGATTTTAATTTGTATTTCTTTAATGTCTAAATGTTGAGAAATTTGTCATGTGCTTATAAGCCATCCATATCCTTTTGGTGACATGTCTCTTCCATTATTTCCTTCACCTTAAAATTGGATACTCTGTTTGGTTATTAGTAAGGTTTTTTATTTTTATTCATTTTTTAATAATCAGAGCAGATGTCCATTATCAGATATATAATTTGCAAATCCCTTCTCCATCTTTACGGTTTCTCAATGGAGCTTTGATAGCTGTGTCTTTCAAGAAATATGCTACTTCTTTCCTGGTACACGGAGGTATGACTAGAACATTATCAATGTTGACCTTTGCAAAGAAAATCATGGCTTAAGATATATGTAGTCTGCAGTTGTTGGGAGTGTTCACCATCCTTGCCTCTAACTCATCTCTCACTGCCCACACATTCAGATATAGGGGAATATTGATTGACAAAATATTAATTGCCAAATAACACTAGTTGGAGAATAAGAAAAATGCAGGCACCTGATTATAAAATATTACTTAAATAAAATATGTTTTTATAAGTGCTATTGGAAGTAAATTCCTCAATACTTTAATCACACAGAATGATAAAATCCTAGATTTTTTTTTCTTGTATTTACTAAGAAAATGATCATGCCTCAAGTATATTAAAATGGAGTAGGGAAAATTAAAAATTGTTTTAAGTTGATTGATTTGCGTGTGTTGTGCGTATGTGAGAGAGAAAGTGAGAGAGAAATAGAAAGAGAGAAAAAGAGAAAGGGAAAGACAGAGAGGTGGCTGCAGTGAATTATGAGTTGCAGGATAGATTTTAAAGTTTTGTCATTTGTTTCTACATTTCCTTTTCCTTAGTTTCAAGAGAAAAATCAGTAATATCTCAGATGCCTGCTGGTAACATCAGCAGAAAGAGTTAGAGGTTCCCAGAAAATTAAAGATGAGATATAGTTTTCCTGACATAAGAAAAGTCATTTTTTGTCCCCAGCTATTTTCAATGATCTATACCCCACCTGTGTACTTGCCCAAGCACACTTCTTCCAAAATTTCCTGGGAGGCTCTTACAAAGAAATGCAAAAACCTCACTAGTTAAGGATTTTGAGGGAACAAGGCAATGGGAAAACTAACAGTCACCACCAGACCAGGAAATAGCCTAAGCTATTGAGAAAATAAATCAGTGGTAAAACTCCTAGTGCTATTTCAAAAGTAATCAAGGCCTTGCATTCCTTGTCCCAGAAAATGAGTCCAAGACCCCATCTAGTTTATATCTGCTCTTGAAGCCTGCAGAGTCCCTTTCCCTTGTCCAACAGTTACCTCTGCTTTATTCTAACGTTGAAGTTTCTGCCCTCGGTGGAATACAAGCTTCATTCAGGTGAACATGCAATACATATTGCACAAATACATATGTGGATGTGCATGCATCCACAACCTTATGACCAACCATACATGGGATAATAAAACTCTCCCTTCTGAGTATTCATCTTAAATACTAAATAAAAATCTCTCTCCTGTTCAAACAGTCAAGGCTTTGGAACTTATTCCCTGTGATCTCCTTGTATGTTGTAAACAAAGATTCCTTTGTTTGACAACTCCACCTGTTTCTGTGATTCACCAAAGACTGACCTCAGTTAGTTCCGTTACTGTAATGGATTTCACTACTCTGATTCTACCTCTGCAAGTCTCCAAATTTAACTATTTTTTTCTCCCAATTCCGCATGTTCTTGGCTTTAAACTGCAACTCTGAAGAGATGCTTTGCTTGTTTTAAAAAAAATCAAGAAAAGGGAGTAGTAGTCAACATTGTTACTTTGAACTTCCTGCCCTAAGGGGCTCTCCTGTTGTTTCTCTTTGACTTCCTGGACTGAAACAACAGAAATTTGGCAATACATCACTCCCCAATCCAGATTACTGACAGAACAGTTTAGACTCTTAGAAAAATATTAGTTTAAAAGATCACATGATTAAATACTTAAGCATGTAGGGTAATATAGTGGTTTACAAGAAATATATTTTGGTCATCTGAATATTTGGTTTTCAACCATGGCTACTGACTCACAGCTCCTAAAACTCTTGGAATTTCCTGTGATAAGGGTGAGAGAGGTGTGTTTTGTTATGTTAATGAAGTGACCTTCAGACCTCACTCAAGGCAAGGGCTGTTTGCCTGAAGGACCAACCACTTGGTGAAAGCCTTCATAACTTTTTGCCCAACATGCCTCCCCTTCCTCCCAATTCAGGATTATCTGGGGAGGGAAGAGGAGCTGGAGATTAGATCAGCAAATGACAATGATTTAGTCAGTCATGACTATGTCATGAAGCCTCCACAGAAAACCTGAAAGGACTGGGTTCAGAAAGCTTTTAGTTTGTTAAATGTATGAAAAGGCAGGAAGAGTGGCAGACTTACAGAAGGTAATAGAAGCTCTGTGCCCATTCTCCATACCTTGCTCTGTGCACTTCTTTATCTATCTATTGATTTAAATCTTCTATTATATCTTTTAATAAGCTGGCAAACATAAAGTAAGTATTTTTCTGAGTTTTGTGAGTCCCTGTAGCAAATTAAAAGAACGTAAGAAGTAGGCCATTGTGACCTCCAACCTGTAGTTGCTCAGTCACAAGCACAGGTAATAACCTGGGGCCTACAGTGAGACTGGCATCTGAGATGGGGTTGGAGATAGTCTTGGAGGACTGATCCCTTAACTGATGAAATCTTACACTATGTTCAGGTAGATAGTGTCAGATTTAGTTGAATTCTTGGATATCCTGCTGTTGTCTGAAAATTATTTGGCATTGTTGCTATGATGTCCTAAAACCCAAAAAGATATAGCTACCTCAAAATAAGAATAAGGTTGACAGCTTATATATAATAAGTGAGTATATCAGGGATTTAAAATATACCCAATAAATAATGTAAGGAATTAAGGAAAGATTTTGAAATAAAAACAAGAATAAGAACCTAGTGGTACTAATAGATTAAATATATGTAATCTAGTTGATTTAAGAATACAATGGATAGAATACGTAATGGATTCAATAGAGATAAGAAGTCACTTAAGGATATAGTCATCTGGATACCAGCAAAGCATTAAAATTATCAATATAAAAGAGGTGTAGGATGTAGGTGATACGTGTGGAACAAAAGCTAGAGAAAAAATTAGATTTCCTTACTACTCATAGCCTATTGACAAGTCCTTGAAGTTCCTCTGGGGACTCAGCTGCTTCCATGTGGACACATCTACTCAGGGCAAAAAGCATTCTTAGTCCACCCCCCCAGGATACTGAAAATCTACTTTCACATGTAAAAATTACTTTGGAAACTTCTTTATCTCTATTCCCCACCCCTGCCCTCAAGATACACATTGGCAATCATCTCCCAAGCATATACCCACTGATACACATCAGAAGAGTCTCTTCCCTGAGTTTTTACTAAATAGTAATAAATGACCTTTCCCTAACAATAGCTAGCCCCCTCAAGGTCCTGGAAACCTTGTTTATAAAATACCTTGGAGGCTTGTGCTATCCCTAACCTCCTCCCAAATTGAAAGTATATAATCAGCCACTCTTCATGACCCTCTCTCTCTACTCCAAATAAATGAATAAATATTTTTTTAAATAAAATAAAATAAATGACTTTTTTTTAAATGAAAGAAGAAAAAGGAAAGAAATATTTGAATATTAATGTACATCTATTTCTCAAGCATAAAATAGTCAAGACACTGGATTAAAACTTACATACAAAAAAAGAAAGAAAATATTCATAACTATAGTTGACTCTATGAATCCCAAACTAGGGCATACATACCAAAGACAAAAAAAAAAATCATAAGTGTTAGAGAGAAAAAAAATAATTCATTAATAAAGAAACAAGAATCCGACTGACAGAAATTTTTTAAATAACATCAGATATAAAAAAGAATGAAGTAATAGCTTTATTATTTTGAAAAAAAAATAATCACAAATGTAAACATTTAGATCCTTATAAAATGTCATTGGAATAGGAAGGCATAATAAAAAAAAATATTTTCAGGAATACAGACCACAGATAATTTGCCTTAATTTGTGTAGGCAGCACTTAAATACTAATATTTTAACAGTTAAAATGTACTCTATGACCTATGGGGTGGGGTAAAAGAGGATGACCAAGTCATCTTGAAATAATTCAGTTTTATGAAAAAAGTAAAAAAGTAAAAAGATCGAAAAAAAGACTTGAAGAAAAGAGAGATAAAACATATGCATAATAAAAATAAATAAATAAATAAACAACTGGAGTGCCTGGGTGACTTAGTCGGTTCAAGTTGTCTGCCTTCAGCTCAGGTGATGATCCCAGGGTCCTGGTATTGAGCCCTGCATCAGGCTCCCTGCTCAGTGGAGAGTCTGCTTCTCCCTTCCATTGAGAAAAATAATTTGACTTATTTATTTGAGAGAGATAATCTTTAAATTTTACTTATTTATTTGAGAGAGAGTGAGAAAAGAAAAACATGCACACAGGAGGGGGAATAACAGAGGGAGAGGGAGAAGCACCCCACTGAGCAGGGAACCCCCTGCGGGGCTCTATCCCAGGACCCGGGTATTATGACCTGAGCTATAGGTAGACACTTAACTGACTGAGCCACTCAGGTACCCCAATGAATACAATCTTTAAAAATAATAATAATAATAATAATAAGTAATATTTCATATAGTATGATTTTTTTTTAATGTAAGACTTGGTATAAAAACAGGATGACATACTTGTCTAATAATAGCAAAAGACTTTGATAAGTTTAGATGCAGTAGTACATAAAAATTTTAACTTCTTTCATTAACTGATAATTTAATTAGATTAAATTAAGAGACATCAAAATTTAGAGAATCTAATAGTCCTGATCTATTAATAAATGTAGCCATCCTGACCCCAAAACAATAGTCTTCAGTAAGTATATAAGCATAAGTTGAACATTTACACAAACAGGCCATTATTTAGGCCAGAAGTATATGCCAATAAATTCCTAGAGTTAAATATCAGGCTATATTTTCCAAGAATAAGGCAATAAAATTAGAAAACAATGACCAAAATATTAAATTCATATAATTGGAAGTTAACTTCATACCTAAAAAGAAATAATACAGCTAATTCAGAAATATTTAGAATTACAGTACTTTGGTAATATCAACTCTCAAAATGAGTAACGGACAGGTGGGGCTAGGGAGGAAGAGATCCATAGGGAACTTTGTGAACAGGCTCTCAGAAATCCCCAAAATGTGGTGTGGGAAAACCAGAGTAAAGAGATAAATTGGACCACCCTATCCCAGGGAAGAGCACCCTGATCTAGGCATGTGGGATGGAGGACCACCCTGCCCTAGGTGTATGGAGAGGGTCATGTGGGGTGGGTGTCTCTATGATAAACACCTGTAACCAAAAAAGAATAATCAGACCCTCAAAAGGAGGTAAGCCATTGCAGGAGTTATTGATAGAGATGTTAAAAAGGATTAAAGTTGCCTGGTTACCTTTTTATAAAAAATAAACCCTGAAGGCACTCATTGTTAACTGTGTGGGGACCCCTCTTAGTTGTGAGAGCTTTTTCTATATATTCACTTGATAAACTTCTGTCACTTCCTCACTCTCCATTGCCCACGAGATTCCTTCTTTGACTCCAAGAGACAAGAACCTAGCTCTCCCACATCATTCCCTAGAGTTAAGTATCAGGCTATATTTTCCAATGATAAGGCAATAAAACTAGAATAGAATGACCAAAATATTAAGTCCATGTAACTGGAAGTTAACTTTATACCTAAAAAGAAATACAGCTAATTCAGAAATATTTAGAATTACTGTACTACGGTAATATCATTTGTGAAAATAAGTGACAATAATTAAAGGTATGAAAGAAATCTAAAGGTTTAATTGTATTTTTTTTTTTATTTTTTTTTTTATTTTTTTTTAAAGATTTTATTTATTTGTTTGACAGAGAGAGATCACAAGTAGGCAGAGAGGCAGGCAGAGAGAGAGAGGAGGAAGCAGGCTCCCCGCTGAGCAGAGAGCCCGATGTGGGACTCGATCCCAGGACTCTGAGATCATGACCTGAGCCGAAGGCAGTGGCTTAACCCACTGAGCCACCCAGGCGCCCTAAAGGTTTAATTGTATTAATTCAAAAGAAAAACAAAACAATACAACAAAAACACCAAAGCATAAAACAACAAAACAAAACAAAAAGAATATAAAGGCAAAACATAAGAACGACAGCGGTCATAACAAAATATTATGGAAACAAGCAAATTTTTGGAATAGATTAATAAGAAAGATTTGACCAATGAGTACTGGTCAGGAATACTCAGAGATGATGAAGATAAAATAAAATACTAAATGAAATGTATAAAAACTAAATTATAGACCTAAGAGACTGATTAAAAATGCTTCTAGAAAAAGAGTCTCATTTGAAGACAATAAAATTAATAGCACCATAGAGAAAACTGTATTTGTGACATAGGGGATCAATTAGAGATGATAAAGTATTTCCTTAAATATCAAAGATAACAATTAGACTCAGTGGCTCAGTCAGCTAAGCCTCTGCCTTCACCTCAGATCATGATCCCAAGGCCCTGAGACTGAGCTTGACTCCCTGCTTGGTGGGAAACCTGCTTCTTCTTTTCCCTCTCCCTCTGCAGCTTCCCCTGCTTGTGCTTGTTCTCTCTCTCTCTCAATAAATAAAATTTTAAAAGTTAAAAAAATTAAGAAATAAGCATCAAAGATTAATCCATAAGGTAAAAATATTTATTAAAGTGATTAATTAATTTATATTAAAATTAAATATTTCCTTGCAATTAAGTGCAGTGTGGAGAAAAAGTTAATAGACAACTGACATAGGAATGAACAATACTTAAAATATTTAAAACTGACAAGGAATTATTAGATTTAGACTCCATGATGATCTCTATGTATGTGCATATAAAACACCTTAAAATACTTTGTAGGAATGTGCTACAGGAAATTAAAGAGACAGGGAGATAAAGGGGGAAAAAATAGCTCAACTTGAAATGACTAGTTGGCTGCCACTGTGTTTTATTTACATTTTCCACCACTTTTTTGGTCAATGAAATTATTTTACATGTATCTATTATTATCTTGTAGGACATGTTACACTAATATCATTATTAATGAAGTTGAGAATAAGAATATGATGCCTCATTTCATCATAATTGTTAAAAATGATCCCTAAGCTGGTAAATGCAGGAAGCCAGAAACAAACAAATAATAATTAGCACCAGTTCAAAAGCTTGTCCACCTGAAACCTGTAAGAAAATCCAACTAGATCCTGAAAATAATGAGTGATTTGAGGAAACTGGACAGGGATATAGATTTCCAGATGCTTTTTACTTATAATGGCAATAGCAACTTAGACAAGGTAATGGAAAAAAATCTATTAATTGGCAGTAGGAAAATTATTAAAAAAATATAAACCATAAGCCAATGAACTTGGGAAAATTATGAAGAATCTACATAAACATAAAATGAAACAATATATATTTGCCAAGGCACATTCACATTTTAAAAAAATAAGTTGAAAGGGGAACAATATGCCATAATACATATATCAATGTTTTTCATAGAAGTTTAGTATAAAAAATAAACATTTTAAATAATTTATTTGGAAATTGATATCACATATCTGAAAAACTTGGAAGAAGAAATGGATAACCATGACTAAACAAATGTAGCAGAAGCATGATTTACAATAATAGATAAAAGCTATTCAAAAATGCAGTGAATATTGGCCAAAGCTTAGAAAAATCGATAAAATATAAAATGTAAAATGAATTCATGAATGAAAAACAGAATCCCATTAAATATAATTTGGAAAGAACTAATATATATATATTTTTTTGCCTGAATCTGCTCTGCCTTTCATTAGGTGGGACACTGACCAAGCCCACTCAGCTCCTCTCTCATGCCCAGTAGTAGAAAAGTCAGGGACATTAATTACTTCTGGGATGAATTTTAACCACTGTGGATAGGATGCAGAAGCCAGTGGGTTAAACAGATTCTTTCTTGTTTCAGGAAAATAATTCTGAGATGTATTCTGTGCATTAGGATTGATGCTCAGTTGTCCACAATCATAATCCACTCAGTCTGAACTCATATATGTTTCTCCTGGACCACTTAGCTCTTCTCATTCTCTCCTCTTCCACGTGATCAAATCCCAAAATAATTATTTAGGTTGTGTATGCAAGTCCTGATTTTGAAGGGAAACTCAGTTACAGAAAGAGATGAAAATAAAGATACAGGGAAAAAAATGGTGCACTTGGGTGACTCAATTAGATAAGCATCTGACTCTTGATTTCAGCTCAGGTTGTTATCTCAGGGCGATGAGATGAAGCCCCTTTAGGCTCTGTGCTGGGCAAGGAGGTTGCTTAAGATTCTCTCTTCTTATCCCTTTCCTTCCACCCCTCACCTCCCATGCTGTCTTTCTCTTAAATAATAAGCACTGCTGAACTATCTTAGATTCTGTACCTTCCCTCCAGCCATGAACCTATCACTGTCTTTAACTCTTGAAAACTTCATTAGACAAATTAATGTGATGAAGGAAGCAATATGAGAAAGCCTATTAATCTGATGAGCATGGAACTGAACAAACCCTATAGATACTTTCCCTTTGATTTCTAGCCTATCAATACCTACAGTGAGTCACATACACTCAAGATTATTGTTTTTATTGTATACTTCATATATTCATTAATTTTTGACTCATTATCATTTTGTTGAAGTGTTAAACTATGGTAATAAACAAACTTTTAATTAACTTTTCCTCCTAGGATACAAATATAACTTGCACTTGAGCTTTAGCTAATTTTATGTTCTAAAATTGCCAAAACACAATGATCAAGGTTTCTAGATTATTTACTGTATTTTCTACTATATAATATTGTTCTATCTCTTCTGTATAAAGAAAATGAATGCTTGGAGCTCTTGGGTGGCTCAGTGCGTTAAAGCCTCTGTCTTCTGCTCAGGTCATGATCCCAGAGTCCTGGGATAGAGCCCCACATCAGGCTCTCTGCTCAGCAGGGACCCTGCTTCCCTTCCTTTCTCTCTGCCTGCCTCTCTGTCTACTTGTGCTGTCTGTCAAATAAATAAATAAAATTTTTAAAAAAAGCAAATGAATGCTTGACAACTAAATAAATGCTTTTCTGAATAAATTAAATATGACAATAGCATTTTATTTTATCATGCTTTACATATTAAACTATAATATTATATCACTAGTCTACAAATAATCTACTCACATAGTGATTTGGAAGCTTTTAGCAAAAGAATTCTTCCTCCTGATTGTAGTATAAAAGCCACAGAAATATACAGAAGACTCCCAGGATAAAAAGTTAAATCCAGTTATCCGTGATGCCTTGAGTAGGACCTGACCTATGTATGTCCTGGGATGCACTAGTAACTGTTACATGTGATAGGATTATATTTAATATATACAGTTTCATTTACTTCACAAAGGAGATATAAATTTGAGAATAAAATATTTGATGAATCTATAAAGTCTATATCTATTTGTAACCAATGTGGTAGAATTAAGATGTTAATTTGAAAAAAAATTTCATTGAACACATACACATATTCAATTGTTTTTATATATATAAACAGCATTATTTATTTATGTAAATAAATGCATTGTCAGTAAAATCCATTTACTTATCAATCATAAGGGTAATTTTAAGTACTAAGAATAAGAAATATGTGAAAAGATAAGTGTTCAAGAGTGCAGTTTGTGGTAATTAATACAATATGATAGGCTCATAAACAAGATATATTACTTGAACTTAAAAGCTTCTATAATTAAGCAATGACCACTTGAAATTTGTAATTAGTCTTGCTGCAGTTTTTCCTTGCACTTATTGCCCTTCCCCAGAAGTTCATTAAGAATTTCTGTGAATGTCCTTATGTTTAATCTCATTCATAGATTCCACTGCTGCTCACAAAACAAAGCCAAAAAGAGAGGTGACTCTATGTGGCACTCCATCCACAAGCAATACATTCATAAATAATTAAAAAGCTCTCTACTTCATTTGTTACCCATTCAGCTGATAATTTAAATGAGTAACTGAGGCCATTTTATCAGCACTTTTAATAGAATGCGACTCAGAAACTTCACAGTGTTATTTAAGAAGAAATGCTCATGTGTTAAGGTTTTTATTTATTTTAAATCAACAAAATAATTTTCAAATATTAAAAGCAAATGTCTCCTGTTCCTCCAAGTTTCCTTGCTACATCAAAGTTATAAATAAATACATTACAATCGTATTTTGAGTAGTAGATAAAAACAAATGTTTTGAGGGGCGCCTGGGTGGCTCAGTGGGTTAAGCCACTGCCTTCGGCTCAGGTCATGATCTCAGGGTCCTGGGATCGAGTCCCGCATCAGGCTCTCTGCTCCACAGGGAGCCTGCTTCCTCCTCTCTCTCTCTGCCTGCCTCTCTGCCTACTTGTGATCTCTCTCTGTCAAATAAAAAAATAAAATCTTTAAAAAAAACAAATGTTTTGAAACTGTCTGTGGGTTGAGTGTCTGGGTTAACTTGTATAAATATCTGATCTCAATGTATTTAGACTTTATTAGATGGTTGTTTCTAGACTATTTAAAAATACATGCTCAGAGGAGTCAAGATGGCGGAGAAGTAGCAAGCTGAGACGGCTTCAGCTAGCCGGAGATCAGCTAGATAGCTTATCTAAAGATTGCAAACACCTGAAAATCCATCGGCAGATCGAAGAGAAGAAGAACAGCAATTCTGGAAACAGAAAAACAACCACTTTCTGAAAGGTAGGACCGGCGGAGAAGTGAATCCAAAGCGACGGGAAGATAGACCCCGGGGGGAGGGGCCGGCTCCCGGCAAGCAGCAGAGCAACCGCGCACAAAATCAGGACTTTTAAAAGTTTGTTCCACTGAGGGACATCGCTCCAGAGGCTAAACAGGGGCGAAGCCCACGCGGGATTAGCGTGGCCTCAGGTCCCGCAGGGTCACAGAAGGATCGGGGGTGTCTGAGTGTCACAGAGCTTGCGGGTATTGGAATGGGAAAGCCGGCTACAGAGACAGAGCCGACAGTAAGCTCACAGCTCAGTTTTACCTTGAACCGGTCGCAGGCTCGGTGAGCTCGGAGCGCGGCTGGAGGTCGGGCAGACGGGAGTGACTGGGCGCTGTTCTCTGAGGGCGCACTGAGGAGTGGGGCCCTGGGCTCTCGGCTCCTCCAGGCCAGAGACCAGGAGGCCGCCATTTGTATTCCCGTCCTCCGGAACTCTACAGAAAGCGCTCAGGGAACAAAAGCTCCTGAAAGCAAACCCGAGCGGATTACTCAACCCGGCCACGGGTAAGGGCGGTGTAATTCCGCCTGGGGCAAAGACACTTGAGAATCACTACAACAGGCCCCTCCCCCAGAAGATCAACAAGAAATCCAGCCGAGACCAAGTTCACCTACCAAGGAGTGCGGTTTCAATACCAAGGAGAGCAGCAGAATTCCAGAGGAGGAGAAAGCCAAGCACGGAACTCATGGCTTTTTTCCTGTGATTTTTTTTAGTCTTGCAGTTAATTTAATTTTTTCTTTTTCATTTTTTGTTTTGTTTTTTTTTCTGTTTTTTTTTTTTCTTCTCGCCTTTGGGTAAATTTTTTTTTTAACTGTTACCTTTTTCTTTTTTAACGATTTTTTACTAGTTTATCTAATATTTTTCTTTTTTACATTTTTCTCAGGTGTTTTCTTTTTTAAAAAAATTTTTTTTTTCTTTTCTTTGTTCTTTTTTTTTCCCTTTCTTCCTTTTTGAACCTCTTTTTATCCCCTTTCTCCCCACTCACGATTTTGGATCTCTTCTAATTTGGTTAAAGCATATTTTCCTGGGGTTGTTGCCACTCTTTTAGTATTTTACTTGCCCTTTCATTTACTCTTATCTGGCCAAAATGACAAGACGTAAAAATTCAACACAAAAAAAAAGAACAAGAGGCAGTACCGAAGGCTAGGGAACTAATCAATACAGACATTGGTAATATGTCAGATCTAGAGTTCAGAATGACAATTCTCAAGGCTCTAGCCGGGCTCGAAAAAGGCATGGAAGATATTAGAGAAAACCTCTCGAGAGATATAAAAGCTCTTTCTGGAGAAATAAAAGAACTAAAATCTAACCAAGTTGAAATCAAAAAAGCTATTAATGAGGTGCAATCAAAAATGGAGGCTCTAACTGCTAGGATAAATGAGGCAGAAGAAAGAATTAGTAATATAGAAGACCAAATGACAGAGAATAAAGAAGCTGAGCAAAAGAGGGACAAACAGCTACTGGACCACGAGGGGAGAATTCGAGAGATAAGTGACACCATAAGACGAAACAACATTAGAATAATTGGGATTCCAGAAGAAGAATAAAGAGAGAGGGGAGCAGAAGGTATACTGGAGAGAATTATTGGGGAGAATTTCCCCAATATGGCAAAGGGAACGAGCATCAAAATTCAGGAGGTTCAGAGAATGCCCCTCAAAATCAATAAGAATAGGCCCACACCCCGTCACCTAATAGTAAAATTTACAAGTCTCAGTGACAAAGAGAAAATTCTGAAAGCAGCCCGGGAAAAGAAGTCTGTAACATACAATGGTAAAAATATTAGATTGGCAGCTGACTTATCCACAGAGACCTGGCAGGCCAGAAAGAGCTGGCATGATATTTTTAGAGCACTAAACGAGAAAAACATGCAGCCCAGAATACTATATCCAGCTAGGCTATCATTGAAAATAGAAGGAGAGATTAAAAGCTTCCAGGACAAACAACAACTGAAAGAATTTGCAAATACCAAACCAGCTCTACAGGAAATATTGAAAGGGGTCTTCTAAGCAAAGAGAGAGCCTACAAGTGGTAGATCAGAAAGGAACAGAGACCATATACAGTAACAGTCACCTTACAGGCAATACAATGGCACTAAATTCATATCTCTCAATAGTTACCCTGAATGTGAATGGGCTAAATGCCCCTGTCAAAAGACACAGGGTATCAGAATGGATAAAAAAACAAAACCCATCTATATGTTGCCTCCAAGAAACTCATTTTAAGCCCGAAGACACCTCCAGATTTAAAGTGAGGGGGTGGAAAAGAATTTACCATGCTAATGGACATCAGAAGAAAGCAGGAGTGGCAATCCTTATATCAGATCAATTAGATTTTAAGCCAAAGACTATAATAAGAGATGAGGAAGGACACTATATCATACTCAAAGGGTCTGTCCAACAAGAAGATTTAACAATTTTAAATATCTATGCCCCCAACGTGGGAGCAGCCAACTATATAAACCAATTAATAACAAAATCAAAGAAACACATCAACAATAATACAATAATAGTAGGGGACTTTAACACTCCCCTCACTGAAATGGACAGATCATCCAAGCAAAAGATCAGCAAGGAAATAAAGGCCTTAAACGACACACTGGACCAGATGGACATCACAGATATATTCAGAACATTTCATCCCAAAGCAACAGAATACACATTCTTCTCTAGTGCACATGGAACATTCTCCAGAATAGATCACATCCTCGGTCCTAAATCAGGACTCAACCGGTATCAAAAGATTGGGATCATTCCCTGCATATTTTCAGACCACAATGCTCTAAAGCTAGAACTCAACCACAAAAGGAAGTTTGGAAAGAACCCAAATACATGGAGACTAAACAGCATCCTTCTAAAGAATGAATGGGTCAACCGGGAAATTAAAGAAGAATTGAAAAAAATCATGGAAACAAATGATAATGAAAATACAACGGTTCAAAATCTGTGGGACACAACAAAGGCAGTCCTGAGAGGAAAATATATAGCGGTACAAGCCTTTCTCAAGAAACAAGAAAGGTCTCAGGTACACAACCTAACACTACACCTAAAGGAGTTGGAGAAAGAACAAGAAAGAAACCCTAAGCCCAGCAGGAGAAGAGAAATCATAAAGATCAGAGCAGAAATCAATGAAATAGAAACCAAAAAAACAATAGAACAAATCAACGAAAGTAGGAGCTGGTTCTTTGAAAGAATTAATAAAATTGATAAACCCCTGGCCCGACTTATCAAAAAGAAAAGAGAAAGGACCCAAATAAATAAAATCATGAATGAAAGAGGAGAGATCACAACGAACACCAAAGAAATACAAACTATTATAAGAACATACTATGAGCAACTCTACGGCAATAAATTTGACAATCTGGAAGAAATGGATGCATTCCTAGAAACATATAAACTACCACAACTGAACCAGGAAGAAATAGAAAGCCTGAACAGACCCATAACCAGTAAGGAGATTGAAACAGTCATTAAAAATCTCCAAACAAACAAAAGCCCAGGGCCAGATGGCTTCCCGGGGGAATTCTACCAAACATTTAAAGAAGAACTAATTCCTATTCTCCTGAAACTGTTCCAAAAAATAGAAATGGAAGGAAAACTTCCAAACTCATTTTATGAGGCCAGCATCACCTTGATCCCTAAACCAGACAAGGATCCCATCAAAAAAGAGAGCTATAGACCGATATCCTTGATGAACACAGATGCGAAAATACTCAACAAAATACTAGCCAATAGGATTCAACAGTACATTAAAAAGATTATTCACCACGACCAAGTGGGATTTATTCCAGGGCTGCAAGGTTGGTTCAACATCCGCAAATCAGTCAATGTGATACAACACATCAATAAAAGAAAGAACAAGAACCATATGATACTCTCAATAGATGCTGAAAAAGCATTTGACAAAGTACAGCATCCCTTCCTGATCAAAACTCTTCAAAGTGTAGGGATAGAGGGCACATACCTCAATATCATCAAAGCCATCTATGAAAAACCCACCGCAAATATCATTCTCAATGGAGAAAAACTGAAAGCTTTTCCACTAAGGTCAGGAACATGGCAGGGATGTCCATTATCACCACTGCTATTCAATATAGTACTGGAGGTCCTAGCCTCAGCAATCAGACAACAAAAGGAAATTAAAGGCATCCAAATCGGCAAAGAAGAAGTCAAATTATCACTCTTCGCAGATGATATGATACTATATGTGGAAAATCCAAAAGACTCCACTCCAAAACTGCTAGAACTTATACAGGAATTCAGTAAAGTGTCAGGATATAAAATCAATGCACAGAAATCAGTTGCATTTCTCTACACCAACAGCAAGACAGAAGAAAGAGAAATTAAGGAGTCAATCCCATTTACAATTGCATCCAAAACCATAAGATACCTAGGAATAAACCTAACCAAAGAGACACAGAATCTATACTCAGAAAACTATAAAGTACTCATGAAAGAAATTGAGGAAGACACAAAGAAATGGAAAAATGTTCCATGCTCCTGGATTGGAAGAATCAATATTGTGAAAATGTCTATGTTACCTAAAGCAATCTACACATTTAATGCAATTCCTATCAAAGTACCATCCATCTTTTTCAAAGAAATGGAACAAATAATGCTAAAATTTATATGGAACCAGAAAAGACCTCAAATAGCCAAAGGGATATTGAAAAAGAAAGCCAACGTTGGTGGCATCACAATTCCGGACTTCAAGCTCTATTACAAAGCTGTCATCATCAAGACAGCATGGTACTGGCACAAAAACAGACACATAGATCAATGGAACAGAATAGAGAGCCCAGAAATAGACCCTCAAATCTATGGTCAACTAATCTTCGACAAAGCAGGAAAGAATGTCCAATGGAAAAAAGACAGCCTCTTCAATAAATTGTGCTGGGAAAATTGGACAGCCACATGCAGAAAAATGAAATTGGACCATTTCCTTACACCACACACAAAAATAGACTCAAAATGGATGAAGGACCTCAATGTGCGAAAGGAATCCATCAAAATCCTTGAGGAGAACACAGGCAGCAACCTCTTCGACCTCTGCCACAGCAACATCTTCCTAGGAACAACGCAAAAGGCAAGGGAAGCAAGGGAAAAAATGAACTATTGGGATTTCATCAAGATCAAAAGCTTTTGCACAGCAAAGGAAACAGTTAACAAAATCAAAAGACAACTGACAGAATGGGAGAAGATATTTGCAAACGACATATCAGATAAAGGACTAGTGTCCAGAATCTATAAAGAACTTAGCAAACTCAACACCCAAAGAACAAATAATCCAATCAAGAAATGGGCAGAGGACATGAACAGACATTTCAGCAAAGAAGACATCCAGATGGCCAACAGACACATGAAAAAGTGCTCCATATCACTCGGCATCAGGGAAATACAAATCAAAACCACAATGAGATATCACCTCACACCAGTCAGAATGGCTAAAATAAACAAGTCAGGAAATGACAGATGCTGGCGAGGATGTGGAGAAAGGGGAACCCTCCTACACTGTTGGTGGGAATGCAAGCTGGTGCAGCCACTCTGGAAAACAGCATGGAGGTTCCTCAGAATGTTGAAAATAGAACTGCCCTATGACCCAGCAATTGCACTATTGGGTATTTACCCTAAAGATACAAACGTAGTGATCCAAAGGGGCACATGCACCCGAATGTTTATAGCAGCAATGTCCACAATAGCCAAACTATGGAAAGAACCTAGATGTCCATCCACAGATGAATGGATCAAGAAGATGTGGTATATATACACAATGGAATACTATGCAGCCATCAAAAGAAATGAAATCTTGCCATTTGCGACAACATGGATGGAACTAGAGCGTATCATGCTTAGCGAAATAAGTCAAGCAGAGAAAGACAACTATCATATGATCTCCCTGATATGAGGAAGTGGTGATGCAACATGGAGGCTTAAGTGGGTAGGAGAAGGATAAAAGAAACAAGATGGGATTGGGAGGGAGACAAACCATAAGTGACTCTTAATCTCACAAAACAAACTGAGGGTTGCTGGGGGGGGGGGTTGGGAGAAGAGGGTGGGATTATAGACATTGGGGAGGGTATGTGCTTTGGTGAGTGCTGTGAAGTGTGTAAACCTGGTGATTCACAGACCTGTACCCCTGGGGATAAAAATATATGTTTATAAAAAATAAAAAAAAAAATACATGCTCAGATGACAACATTATTTTATTTATTTTAATAAATAAATTATTTTATTTAATTATGTTTAGATATTTATTTATTAAATTAATGATTTAATATTTAACAATCTAAATTTGAAATATTTTAAATTCTAAAAAATAGTTTTTTAATTAAATCGATATATTTAATATAAATATTTAATAAATTATTTAATCATTATTATAATTATGCAATACATTATGTATTGTGTAATAATTGCATTTTAATAAATAAATAAATGTATTATTTACATTATTTTATTTTACTTTATTTTATTTAGTTGACAAAGAGAGGGAGAACGCAAGCAAAGGGAGCTGCAGGCAGAGGGAGAGGGAGAAGTGGGCTCCCAGCTGAGCAGAAAGTTCAAACTGGGGTTCCATCCCACGACCCTGGGATCACCACCTGAGTCAAAGGCAGATGCTTAACTGACTGAGCCATCCAGATGCCCAAGGCTTTGTATTCTTCGCTTCTAAATATTGATTCTGCTTCATCTCTGGAGTTAGTAAATTGATGCTGAGAATTCATATCAAAGAATTGATAGTAGCTGTTAAGCAGAAACATGTAATTTACGGGAAAAAAAAAGAACAGGATGAAGAGAAAGGCCAAAAGTCAAAAGCATATTAATATAAAATTTAATTAGATAAATAAAGCTGGTATTCCTGAAGGGGGCTAATAAAAGAGCTGCAAAGAGCTGATAGGATTAGGAAAATTGTCCACTCCTGGTCATTTCATAATTTTAAACTATTCCTTATTAATAAATATACTTAGTTCCAGAAACACAACCACATAAGGACATTTCCACCAAGTTTCCTCTAACAGCATTTACAAATTAGACGTTCAAACAATGTAGTTTTTTACATGTTGCATCTGTATCTTAAAGTTTAAACACTTTCTGTGACACATTTTTTTTTTTTTTTTTTTTTTTTTAATTTATTTTTTATTTTCAGCATAACAGTATTCATTATTTTTCACCACACCCAGTGCTCCATGCAATTCGTGCCCTTTATAATACCCACCACCTAGTACCCCAACCTCCCACCCCCACCCCTTCAAAACCCTCAGATTGTTTTTCAGAGTCCATAGTCTCTCATGGTTCACCTCCCCTTCCAATTTCCCCCAACTCCCTTCTCCTCTCTAACTCCCCATGTCCTCCATGCTATTTGTTATGCTCCACAAATAAGTGAAACCATATGATAATTGACTCTCTCTGCTTGACTTATTTCACTCAGCATAATAATCTCTTCCAGTCCCGTCCATGTTGCTACAAAAGTTGGGTATTGGTCCTTTCTTTTTTTTTTTTTTTTTATAAACATATATTTTTATCCCCAGGGGTACAGGTCTGTGAATCACCAGGTTTACACACTTCACAGCACTCACCAAAGCACATACCCTCCGCAATGTCCATAATCCCACCCCCTTCTCCCAAACCCCCTCCCCCCAGCAACCCTCAGTTTGTTTTGTGAGATTAAGAGTCACTTATGGTTTGTTTCCCTCCCAATCCCATCTTGTTTCATTTATTCTTCTCCTACCCACTTAAGCCTCCATGTTGCATCACCACTTCCTCATATCAGGGAGATCATATGATAGTTGTCTTTCTCTGCTTGACTTATTTCGCTAAGCATGATACGCTCTAGTTCCATCCATGTTGTCGCAAATGGCAAGATTTCATTTCTTTTGATGGCTGCATAGTATTCCATTGTGTATATATACCACATCTTCTTGATCCATTCATCTGTGGATGGACATCTAGGTTCTTTCCATAGTTTGGCTATTGTGGACATTGCTGCTATAAACATTCGGGTGCATGTGCCCCTTTGGATCACTACATTTGTATCTTTAGGGTAAATACCCAATAGTGCAATTGCTGGGTCATAGGGCAGTTCTATTTTCAACATTCTGAGGAACCTCCATGCTGTTTTCCAGAGTGGCTGCACCAGCTTGCATTCCCACCAACAGTGTAGGAGGGTTCCCCTTTCTCCACATCCTCGCCAGCATCTGTCATTTCCTGACTTGTTGATTTTAGCCATTCTGACTGGTGTGAGGTGATATCTCATTGTGGTTTTGATTTGTATTTCCCTGATGCCGAGTGATATGGAGCACTTTTTCATGTGTCTGTTGGCCATCTGGATGTCTTCTTTGCAGAAATGTCTGTTCATGTCCTCTGCCCATTTCTTGATTGGATTATTTGTTCTTTGGGTGTTGAGTTTGCTAAGTTCTTTATAGATTCTGGACACTAGTCCTTTATCTGATATGTCGTTTGCAAATATCTTCTCCCATTCTGTCAGTTGTCTTTTGATTTTGTTAACTGTTTCCTTTGCTGTGCAAAAGCTTTTGATCTTGATGAAATCCCAATAGTTCATTTTTTCCCTTGCTTCCCTTGCCTTTTGCGTTGTTCCTAGGAAGATGTTGCTGCGGCAGAGGTCGAAGAGGTTGCTGCCTGTGTTCTCCTCAAGGATTTTGATGGATTCCTTTCGCACATTGAGGTCCTTCATCCATTTTGAGTCTATTTTTGTGTGTGGTGTAAGGAAATGGTCCAATTTCATTTTTCTGCATGTGGCTGTGTGACACATTTTCTAACAATGAAAAAAAAAATATATATATATATATATATACCTTATCCCTAAATGGAAAATAATATATATATATAGAAACCTTATCCCTAAATGAAACCTTTCTTTGTTTATTAGCTTAAATAGGTAAATTAGCAACAACAACAACAAACAGCTAATATTATAGAGGTAGGAACAATTTACCTTTTAATTCATTGCTATTTTCTAAAAACTCCTATTTTATTTTTTCTCAAGTCTGTCATAATAATTTTCTAAATCTCCTGCCTTATTCAATTTTTTTCTTTTAGTGGAAATCTCTATTTCATATTTATTTTTTCTTCCTCCACTCTTTGCTCTAATAATTCAATGTATTATTAGATTTTCTGTTTTTCTCTTTATCCAGATATATCTTTTCTTTCTTTCTTTCTTTTCTAAATAATTTGATTTGCTGGCATTTTACATCAGTACATGCTTTCTTATGGATGTTAGAAATGTCTGTGGAACTTCTAGAAGAATAAACTTTTTTACCTTTAAGAAGTTTACAGTCTAGAGTGCCTGGGTGGCTCAGTTGGTTAAGTGTCTTCCTTCAGCTTAGGCCATGATGCCAGGGTACTAGGATCCAGTCATGCATCAGCTGCCTGCTCAGCAAGGAGTCTGGTTCTTCCTCTCTCTCTGCCCCTCCCTATCTCTCTCTAATAAATAAATAAAATCATTAAAAAAAAGACTTACTGAAATCTGAGACTGAATTACTAAATTCAGTCTTAATATAAGACAGCTAAACAAAGCAATGATCACAACTGGAAAATTTATTCAGATCATGGTTTAACATTTTTGGTTGACACAGGACCTCTTTCAGTAACAACTTTCCCTAAATATCAATTTCTTTTTAAGGCAAAAAATTTTGACAAGAAATCCAGATCCTTCTCATCATTTTCATATCAATTTAATGTGACATCCTCGGAGTATATAATCAAATATGTAATTATTCTATCTGTTGCCTTGTATATTGCCTGTATCTTTTTCAGACTCAAAGTTCCGTTGAGGTAGAGTTTTTTTGTTCTGTTTTTAAAGCAGAGATTTTTAAAGTGTTTGATATATACAAAATGCTTAATAAGTGTTTACAAAACCTATGTATTTCAGAAGCCTTAAACAGGCTTTAAAATAATGTAGGTGATATTAGTAGTCATATCAAACAATTTGTAGGTTTCAGTCATGTAAATAACTACATTTATCAGAGACAGAGAAACATACAAATGATCTGGGTCCAGTAGGATAATGCTAGCATGTGTTGTAAATTCTCTTATATGACCTTATTCTTGCAAGAATTGGTTATGTGGCAGAAAAAAAGGTATCACTATCTTATACTTTATGATTTAAAGAGATTTATGGAAGTTGTTAATTTCTTACACTACCCCTTTGTTTCAGTGGACCCAATTTCTGTGGTAATGGTGAGAGGAAAGTAGGCAATTTAGGCAGCAGCAAAAATCTCCTACAAGGCACTATAAAATAAGGCTTGTTCTAGATCATGGGTCTGTCCAAAGGGGAATGTTAAGGGGTAGAATGGATGATGGATGCATTGTGGACTTATAACTATAAGATTAATACTGTTATGCCCCAATAATGGGTCTATGATTAAAGGAGCGAGACTGATGTAAAGCGAAGGTCAAGCAAAGCCTTATTTCATGCCAAGCATCAAGAATCTAACCGAACGTTCAGAGCCACACCTCTTATGAGAGAAGGCAACCCTTCACTGTTTCACAGTCTAGCTTTTAAGGGCAAAGGCCATGAAGTCAGGCCTGGCCACGCACAGGTGACCAATGAGATTTTAACACACACAGGAAACTCCACAGTGAGGCTAGGTGACCAATTGAGGTTCAATTTACCCTAGTATAGACATTTGACCCAGCCTATTACACCTTGATTAGGATTGGTGCCAAAATGGTTCCCAAAGGGCAGAGGAGTGGGGGCATACTCCTTAGTATCTAGGGAGACAATATGCAAACACCGCCCCCCCTCCCGCTGGTGCCAAAATGGTTCGCAAAGGGCAGAGGAGTGGGGCATACTCCTTAGTATCTAGGGAGACAATATGCAAACACCGCCCCCCCCTCCCGCTGATTGATGTCTCCACCTGGCCTGACCCACCCTTGTATATGGGCTTTGTTACCTGGAGCTGATTTCCAGGTCTTGTTTTTAAGTGAATCCCCTGGGGGAAGGGGAGCAAGGACAGTTTCAGGGTTAACCTCAATGGAAGCCTCTTGCTAAAATATAAAAATATAAAATAGGTCTTTACATTACAACAACTCAGTAGGGAAAGTCCCTATGTGGTGATAAAAGAAGTGATGTAACTTGCATTGCACATTTTATTTTTAAAACGTGTAAGTTGTATTTTTCCCTGCCATGAGATCATACTTTTTCTTCATCTCTGTCTACTAGTTTAAAACTAGTTAAACAAACTCAACAATTTTTTTAAAAAATATTTTATTTATTTATTAAAGAGCAAAAGCCAGAGAGAGAGAGAGAGAGAGAGAGAGAGAGAGCATGAGCAATATGGGGCTTGATCCCAGGACTCTTCAGATCATGATCTGAGCCAAAGGCAGACACTTAACTGACTGAGCAAATGAGACTCCCACAAACTCAACAATTTTATAAAATTTTTATTTGTTGGGGTGCCTGGCTGGATCAGTCAGTAAAATATGTAACTCTTGATCTTGGGGTTGTACGTTTGAAATCCACCTTGGGTGTAGAGGTTTTTAAAAATAAAATCTTTAATAAAATTTTTTTTTCATTTTTATATTTAAGCCGTTGTATGGCAGTGTTGATCACTATATTGTACACCTGAAACTAATATTAACCTTATTTTAACTAACTGGAATTTAAATAAAAACTTTAAAAATAAAATAAAAATAATAATCATAAAAATAAAAATGAGGAAAAATTATTTGGCAGGCAATTTTCTTAATTGAATTATTATTTATTATTATCATAGTCTGTGTGTGTCGGTGGGAAGTGGCTGGTATTCCAGTGAGTTCCATATCTGTGTTACACTGAGGTCCATGTCTGTAGTCAGTCTTTTTTTTTCTTTTAATTTATTTTCAGTGATCCAAAATTCATTGTTTATGCACCACACCCAGTGCTTTATGTAATAAATTCCCTCCTTAATACCCACCACTGGGCTCACCCAACCACCTGCCACCCTTCTCTTCAAAACCCTCAGTTTGTTTCTCAGAGTCCACAGTCTCTCATGGTTTGTCTCTCCCTCCGATTTCCCCCAGCACACTTCTCTCCATCTCCCAGTGCCCTCCACGTTATTCCTTATGTATTGAGTCTTATAAAAGCTTTTATTTCTTTCCCTATTCTGATTTGCATATGCTTACCTTAGATGTTAAAATGTTATAAACCCTCCTGCCTGGTCCATTTTCTCTCTCTTCTCTCATGATTTCTCATGCTCTCCCTGCCAACCCCACATGCCTTACAATATCTGGATATGACTAATTTCTTTCTGAGCTACTTTATTCTACTCTGCCATATGGTTGCCCTTCCCTCTTCTGTACCATAACTTCTATCCCCTGCATTTGTGCTTTAACAATACCTAATTCTTTTCACTACATCTGTATCTTTGAGGTCAATACTCAGTAGTGCAATCGCTGGGTCATAGGCTAGCTCTATTTTACTGGAAAGAAGGGCCATATGCACCCCAGTGTTCATAGCAGCAATGTCCACAATAGCCATTCTGTTGAAAGAGCCAAGATCCCCTTCAACAGACAAACGGATAAAGAAGATGTGATCTATGGATACAATGGAATATCACTCAGCCATCAGAAAGGATGAATACCCAACTTTTGCATCAACATGGATGGGACTGGAGGAGATTATGTTAAGTGAAATAAGTCAAGCAGAGAAAGTCAATCATCATATGGTTTCACTTATTTGTGGAACCTAAGGAATAGCATGGAGGACATTAGGAGAAGGAAAGGAAAAATGAAGTGGGGGCATTGGAGGGGGAAATGAAACATGAAAAACTATGGACTCCAAGAAACAAACTGAGGGTTTTAAAGATGAGAAGGATGTGGGGATGTGTGAGCCTGGTGATGGGTATTAAGGAGGGCACATATTGCATGGGGCACTGGGTGTTTTACACAAACAATGAATCATGGAACACTACTTCAAAAACTAATGATGTATTGTATGGTAACTAACATAACATAATTTTTAAAAAAAGGAGGGGGACAATACCTAACACTCAATCTTTGCTAGTTTCTTGTTTACCTCCTTTTAAGAGTAAGCTCATTAGTGGTTTTTTGTTTGTTTGTTTGTTTTTGTCTCAACTAAAAGAAGAAAAATAATACACATTATTTTGAAAACTTTTTGAACAGTGTACAAACGTTAGTCAAGTCCACAATGTCTCATCTCTTCTTCCTCCTAACATGGCTAAATTGAAAAACTCTTTATCTGGGAAAAGACCATTCTTCTGCCACCTTGTGTAAGATTTTGGCTTTAGCTTAGATTATCCTTTCTTTCCTTTTCTGAAAATAAGTTGAAAATATTAATAGCCTCAGTTTCTTCTTCCAAAATATGACTGCTTCTTTACCAAGTGAAAAAGCAACTCATTTTGAACATAGTAAACAGCTTGGACCTACTTTTTTTGGCTCACTGTTTTAGTGAGACAAGTGGAGTGAAGATGACACACCATTTCCAAATGTATTCATAATTGGTAGACCATACTTCTAACTTGAAGTTTTGTTCCCATTAAACTACGACCAGAATCGCTATAATTACAGAGGTAAATTCTTTATATTTACTATATTTGAAATTACCATATAATACCAAAATAAAATTATGATTATGTGAAGAGTCTGACTTTGAAATTATTGCTTATCTAAATGAAATTTCCCATTTTATAATCTTGTATAAGCTTCCGTTGTCATTTCCTATTTAAAATCTATTGGAAGGCACTCTTATTTTCCCTTAAGTGGGAAGTCAAATGTGGAACAAATTCATCCCAAAGGAACTGATTCTATATTCCACTGAAGACCAGGTGGCTTCCATGTGGCATTTTGCCTCTTGCATATTGTTCATCTCCTACAACAAATGGGGGTATGCTCTTTAGTAAACTAATTCAACTCAATTAGAGACATTGTCTTCAAGGGATAACATCATAGAGACTAGAATCAGAATCATACTTTTGGGAAAATTGGGCCCAGGTTTTTTGTTTTGTTTTGTTTTAAGATTTTATTTATTTATTTGACAGACAGAGACCACAAGTAGGCAGAGAGGCAGAGAGAGAGGGGGAAGCAGGCTCCCTGCTGAACAGAGAGCCTGATGCAGAGCTCGATCCCAGGACCCTGAGATCATGGCCTGAGCCAAAGGCAGAGGCTTAACCCACTGAGCTACCCAGGCGCCCCTGGGCTCAGGTTTTGATGGCTTCTTTCCTCAATCTTATAAAACCTATTTGAACTCTACTGGATGCCAGTCTGCTTAAAAATATTTGGTCCCTTGTAATTTTAACCTTCCAGTATTCAATGCACCTGATTCATGTAATATCCTATAGTATTTTTGTCAAAGGAAGACTCTCAAAGTGTGTTTCTTGGGAGACACTTTTCAATTGGTTGATTACATTTCTGCATTTATTATTTGTTCTAGACCATCCTTTGAATATGGTTGTATTGAATAGACTTGGAGGACAGAAATAGTATCTTTTTTTTAACTTAACCTGTTGTGTTTGCAAATATTATCTGCCTCTGTTTTGATTCTTCTTGTGGGAACTGAGGCTCAGAACTGATATATAACTCCCACCCCTACACATACACACACACACACACACACACACACACACACACACAAACACAGAAACACACACACACACAAATACTGTTAATATTCTGGCTACCTCTAATGCTGTGAATAATAAACTATATTATTTCTGAACCATGAGTCTGCGTCTTCTATCAACACCCAAGAAACCACGGCAGACTCATACACCAGCTTTCAAATAAGGGAAAATAATCTCAGATGCTTTATATTTTTTGATAGTGTTACCTACTTCTGAACATATGACTGAACACATATAAAGCTGGAGCCATGACCATTTAGAGCTTCTTCTGTGGAAGAACTATGCATTCACTAGTAAACAAAAGTAGTTTTATCTTTTTTTTTTTCCTCCTGGACACCATTTCCTCTCTCACACTGTTGCTCAAATTGGATGGAATCTAAGGTCCTTTGAGGAAATTTTTGTTTAATGACTCAAAATAAAATAGGAAGAGTCTAAAGTGCTAAAATTAATTCTAGATAAAAGGTATAAGTCATGCCAGAAAGGATAGTAATTTTATCTAACAACTGCCTGTTCACCCCTTATTTGTTCATTAACTAATCTCCAAATTCCTGACTAAATCCCTTTTGTAAGCCAGAATGTGAGCTAAAAACTGGGATTTTAAAAAATTTTCATTTGAAATCCAGTTAGTTAACATATATGGTTGTATTAGTTTCATGTGTACAATATAACATATAGCACTCGGTGCTCATCATGACAAGTGCTCTAATTAACCCCCATCACTTATTTAATCCATCACTCCTTTCAGATCCTCTCAAGTAACCATCAGTTTGTTCTCCGTTATGAAATGTCTGTTTCTAGCTTTGTTTCTCTTTCTATGTGTTATTATTTTCCCCTTTGCTTGTTTGTTTTGTTACTTTTATTCCATATATGAGTAAAGGTATTTGTCTTTCTCTGACTTATTTCACTTTTAGCATTATACTGTCTAGTTCCAGCCATGTTATTGCAAATGGCAAGATTTCAGTCTTTTTTATGGCAGAATAATATTCCATTGTATATACATACCACTTATTCTTTATTTATTCATCAATTGATGGATACTTGGGTTCTTTCCATATCTTAGCTTTACAAATAATGCTGCTATAAACATAGGGGTGCTAGCATCCCTTTGAATAAGTTTTCTTAAATTCATTGGGTAAATACACACCAACAGGATTGTTGGATCACAAAGGACTTCTATTTTTAAATTTTATGGAAATTCCATACTGTTTTCAAATATGGCTGTATCAGTTTGCATCACCACCAACAGTTCACAATTGTTACTTTTTTATTTTTTTAAGATTTTATTCATTTGACAGAGAGAGATCACAAGTAGAGAGAGAGAGGAGGGAGCAGGCTCCATGCCTGGCAGAGAGCCCAATGTGGGACTTGATCCCAGGACCCTGAGATCATGACCTGAGCTGAAGGCAGAGGCTTAACCCACTGAGCCACCCAGGCAGCCCCCACAAGTGTTACTTTTTCACATCCTCTCCAACCCCTTTTGTTTCTTGTAGTGTTGATGTTAGCCATTCTGACAGGTGTGAGGTGGTATCTCTTTCTAGTTTTGCTTTGCAATTTCCTGATGATACATGATGATGGACATCTTTTCATGTATCTACTGAACATTTGAATGTGTTCTTTGGGGAAACACTTGTTCATGTCTTCTATCCATGTTTTTATTGGATTATTTGTTTTTGGATGTTGACTAAAAACTGGATATTAAGTAACACACAAGACAGGTTTCTTTGAGCTTAAATTTTATTTGCATGAGTATCATTAACAGGAAAAAATATGCATATGTGTATGTACAAGTGTGTTTATGTATACATCTATCTATCTATCCTCTATCCCCTGTCTTCTAATTGTGGTAAATCCTGTAAGGTGGGGAATGGGATAGTCTGAAGAAATATGCTGCTGGATATGTTGGGTAAGCAAATTTAATTGCACTCAGATGCATTGGATATAAGTGAATCACTCAAATGAGTTATTCAATATTATATAGAAACAAATTAAAATTTTATGTAGTTGAAAATAATAGGTAGTTAAAATAATTTTTGTTGTTTGTTGTTTTTGTGTCTCTTTTGTTTATATATACTAGGGTGTGAATGTTTATGTCTCCCAAAATCATATTACAAAATCTAACTCTGGAAGTGATAGTATTAAAACATAGGGGCCTTTGGGAGGTGATTAGGTTATAAGTGGGATTACAGTCCTTTTAAAGGAGACCCCAGAGAGTTCTCTTGATTCATTCATCATGTACGTTTACAGTGAGAAGAGAGCCATCTATGAGGAAGTGGGCTCTCCCTGGATCTGCCCATTCCTTAATCTTGAACTTCTCAGTTCTAGAACTGTGAGAAATAAATTCCTGTTCTTTATAAGCTATTCAGTCTATATCATGTCCGTTATAGCAGCCTGCATGCAGAAGGACACTATGACCTAAAACGAGAGCAATAAATATAAAGTTTCAGTAAAGTCAGTTGGTACAATGTTATTTACTTAGAGAAGACATGCTGCTTCATGTTAAACCTTGATATTGTATATGTTTCTTGAAGGGCCACTTCTTACTCCTTTGTGTGTTTTCCACAAAGACCAGGATGATGTCTTACATAAAGGTAATATTTTATAAATACTGTTGGAAATATATACTTCTCTAAAATCTTATTTTGCCTACAGATTACTTGGATCCACTTTGCCTTGTGTAGAATATTTGAAATATATTAAGAACAGAATGTCTCTCTAAATAACATTTAGAATCATCATTAAAAGATTGGTAGCAGACTGAAGGAAAAGTCCAAGAAGCTGGCAGAAGCAAAGGACCAAATTTTTGACCTGGCAGAAAAGGATTGGTAAATAAGGAAACAAATCCAAAGAAAGAAGGAAGAATGATGAAACATGACAATGAGCTTAGGAAAGTCATTGACTCCAAGGAATAGAAAGAGGTGCTTATTGTAGGAGAAGTAGGAGTGAGAGAAAAAAAAGAGGGCTGAACATGGATTTGAGAATTCAGAGCTAAAACTGTCCCTCATCTGGGAGCAGAAACAGAGATCCAGATTCAGAGGCAAGGAGGACTCACATCACCATCCACAGAGGCATAGAACAACAAGACATAGTTTCATTCCCTCTGCAAAAGCTATCAATGGAGGAATTCTCTTTACCTAAATATGTGTGGGAGTGTAGTTTGTACATAGCCAAGTCACTTACCTCAAGAGGACAAACTATACCAGCTCTCGAAGCAGGCCAGATAGCTCAAGCAACACCAGCCCAAGCCAAAATCCATTTCCCCTGCATTTGTGAACAATGACAGAGCAGTGGTTCACGTCTAGAACTAGGACGTATTCAGAAGTCAAAGATTGTGTCATGGATTGTGCCTATCAGTTCAGAGGCGGCCTTCAGCTCAACTCATGATCCCAGGGTCTTGGCATCGACTCTGTTCTCAGGTTCCCTGCTCAGGGGTAAGTCAGCTTTTCCCTCTCCAGCTCTACACCCTGATTGTGATCTCTCTGTCTCTCTGTCAAATATGTGCATGTGCATTGTTTGACAAAAAGACAAAAACATAACCGGGATACAAGGATTGACTGTGGCCAGGGGATGTTTTCTTTAATTTGGACCTAGATCTCTATGGAAGGCAGCCAGGTTCAGAGAACCTCCCACCATCCTCAAATGCCAGACCTTCACTCAGAGCTCCAATGTTCATTCTCCAGTTCCTTGTCTTCTTGAATATCCTCACCAACCTGTAGCATACGCTGTCTGTGGCTCTCTAATGGCCCTTTGTTGTCCCACTGTTCATCTTCTGCTGCCTCCATTAGAACACGCCCATCTTCCACAAGAGGCATTGTTTGCTTATCCCATGAAACCATTTGGGGGATGTTCATGAGAGGGTGAAGGCAGGCTTGTGCTGTCACATCTACATGTACTTCTCCAGAGGGTATCTGCAGGACCCTGTGGGAATGCTCCAGGTTCTTTGACATTTGAATCCTCTTCAATGTGTCCTTTTGAAGATACAAGTTGTCTTCCTGAAACGGGTACGGACATCTTTCAGATGGCTTCACTTGGGTTATGGGTCTTTTCCAACATGCTCCATGCTTGCTCCTGTGGACTCCAAGTACATGAGTCCATTCTGGACCTAAGGTTCTAGGATGTAGAATCTGCCTTTGGTACATCGTCAGTTTTGAAGATTTGGAAGTCATTTTGGCTCGATTTCTAGAGACGCTACAAGTACTCGTTATAAGGGCTGCTAGGCCAGAGGGAGTCATTTTGTGTTTCAGCAGTAAACTTATATTGAACCCATGCAGTAAACTAAATTGACCCTACTCCTCCCAGAGGAGCTTACTCTCAAAGCCTAGATACAAGGGTGAATCAGGCCAGGAGAAGACATCCCATTAGAGGGGCACGCATATATCTACTAGGGTAAATTGAGATCCAATTGTCCACCCATGTGTTACCTAGCATTTTTGTTTTTGTGGTGTAGCAGACTTAGCACGACTGTGCAGTTTTTTCTGTGTTGTTATCTCATTGGCCAACTCTGTATAGCCTGGCTAAACTACCGCTATAAATGTTAGTCTGTGAGGCTGGGAGTGGTCGCCTCTTTGCAAGAGAAGGCACTGACTGGTCAATATGATTCTCGATGCTTTGTGCAAAATTAACGTTCACTTTGTATCAGTCTCGCTCCTTTGAATAAGGACCCTATCTTTGGAGGGCCACCCGAATTCAAATGATGAGAACTGAAACAGCATTGGAATTTTTGGAAAAGCCTCTGGAGGTAAGATCATGGGATCCTGCATGGAGCTGCAGGCTATGGCCCACTGGTAGAAGTTGGCAGCAGCCATGCTCCCCAGAGCTGGTGTGGATGCGGAGATGCCCCATCCTCTGCTGGTAGATCATATGGGGGTTCAAGTCCCCCTGGGTGGTCAGGGGGTTCGAGTCCCCCTAGATGGTCAGGGGGCTCGAGTTCCCCTTTGCGGTTAGAGGGGGTTCAAATACCCCTAGGTAAACTCCAGGGGGTTCGAGTCCCCCTGGATAGTCAGGGGGGTTCGAGTACCCCTAGACATTCAGTGGGTTCAAGTCCCCCTGGGCGGTTTGGGGGTTCGAGTCCTCCTAGGCGATCAGGGGATAAAGAAAGCCCCCACCAGTGGCAGGTTATGGGTAAGAATCGTTGGGCCTACGGTTGTCTTTGCCTGGTCCTTTTGTTGTCTGTTGTATTGTTTGTTATGATTGAAGGAATGGGGCAAGCAGAGAGTAAAGGAACTCTGACTTTCATCTCTCTGTTCTTCATAATAGATGTGAGGCTTCTCACTCACTCATTTCGTGTGTTAAAGGCTATGACTGTAGCCAACTGGGGTTAGTCTAAGAGTGAGTTAAGGTGCCCATGCTGATGCTCATTGGAGCTGAGCATGGAATATGAGTGCCTAATGGACCACTTTTGGTAAGCAGAACTGGCACTGTGGGATGAACCGACCTTGAGCCAAAGACTTTAAAAAATATTCCCCAGCAGCTGCCGAAACCCCCTTTGTTTTGGGGAATTCTTTGCCTTCTCTGGCCTGATGTGGACTGCCTAGCCCCTCCCCCTTGTTGGCGGGAGAGCATGGCATCTGAAGTGGAGATAGTTATTTGTCTGTCTCAAGGTTTTAATGGGTAATTGTTAAAGTGGCTTCCAAAGTCTTTGGTAACCTGAAACTGTGAAGGGTTGCTTGAATGACAAATGGAATTAAATTCGTTGGACATGTAGGTCTTAACCAAATGAGATATAATGCTAGACCATTAGGTCAAAATCTCATCTTGACCACCACACACGCTATCGCGGACCTTCGTAGACTCCAACTGACTGATGGATGGTGAACACCCGAGTGACAGGGTATCAGGCCCTCCTCCTCAACAAACCAAGAGTGATCTCACAGCCACAAGTGGTGCTAAATCTAGCCACACTGCTCCCAGAGGAGCTGGCTGAACATCCACAGAACTGTGCGGAGGTCCTAAACCAAGTCACAGGAATAAGACTGGATCTCAGAGACATGCTCTTCCCAGATGCAGACATGACTCTGTTCATGGAAAGAGGTATGTGAGGTATGTGAGGGCTGTGGTAGTTTATCCTGAGCAGGAATTCTGGGCAGCACCCTGCCACATGAAACTTCGGCACAACAAGCAGAACTGATTGAAATCACTAAGGCACTGCAGATGGCTAAAGGTAAAACCACCAACATCAATACGGACCACAGGTATGTCTTTGCTACTCTCCATATACATGGAGCTACTTACAAAGTAAGGAGCCTATTAACAGCAGAAGGAAAAGGAATTAAAACAGAAGAGAAATATTGGGACCCAAAAGAGGTGGCTGTTATGCATGTCTTGTGACACCAAAATGGGACTGATCTGATTTCAAAAGGAAACCAATTATCAGATCGAGATTTAAAGCAAGCAGCCTGAGAAACAATGCAAGAGCTGGTTACACACCTGGATCTATCCCTACCAGATAAACTGGAGTATTCAGAGGAAGATTTAAAGTATTTACAAAAATGGCTAAATTATATTATAAAGGAGACTGGGCTAAGACTAAAAGAGGAAATTTAATTCTTCTTCGAAGACTAGGTAAGAAATTAGTAGACCAGATACATCAGGGTACTCACCTGGGGTCACTCAAACTCAAGGAACTTCCAGGCTTCTAAATTACGGTGTATGGTTCAGGATATAGTTGATAGATGTGCTCAGTGCCAGGCAGTTAATGTGGGAGGAACTAGAATTGAAAGAGGGAAAAGAGAAAGAGGTAGGGTACCAGGAATTTATTGGAAAATAGATATTACAGAAATAAAACCCAGAAAATATGGGGACAAGTATATGTTAGTTTTTGTAGATACCATTTCAGGCCAGGTTGAGGCTTTTTCCGAGAAACATGAGACGGCAGGAGTGATAGCCAGAAAGCTACAAGAAAAATTATTCCTAGGTCTGGGCTGCCTCTCACGGTTGAGTCAGACAATGGCCTTGCATTTTGAGTTCAGTCTCACAGGAATTGGCCAAGGCCCTGGGCACAAATTGGAAACTACATTGTGCCTATCAGACCTAGAGTTCTGGGCATGTAGAGAGAATGAACCGGACTCTTAAAGAGACCTTGACAAAACTAACCCTGGAGACAGGCAGTGGATGGGTGGATCTGCTTCCTTTCACCCTACTCAGGGCAAGATGTACACACTATTTAAACAGGGTGACCCCATTTGAAATGTTTGGGAGAACCCCTGCTCCCGCTCTGTTTTCAGCTACAAAAGGTTGCCCTAGCAGAAATGACTGATCAGTCTGTACTCCAGTCACTGCAGGCATTACAGTCTGTATTAAAAAAAAAATGCAGGGATCCAGACTGCCCACACTGGTATGGAGACGGAGGTGGAACCACTTCCTTTCCAACCCAATCACTTGGTTTGGATATGACATTATCAAGTGGGGAGCTTGGAGCCTCGCTGGATGGGACCTTTTACTGTTACCCTGACCACACCACAGCAGTAAAAGTAGAATGCATCAGGGCCTGGATTCACGCATGTCACATCAAACGAGCCAAGGATGAAGATGACCCCAAAAGGTGGAAGCCACAGCCAAAGATCCCGTTCACTGTGGACTAAATCTAAGACTGAAAAGACTATGAGTTTGTTGTTGCTCCTATTTTTACCTGTTTATGTAAAGTATAGGTAGTTAATTAGATAAAGGAAATTAGAAAAAAAAATGGAAAGGGTTCTATGAAGCGGTAAATGGGTAAGTCATCAGCCGACTGTGCACTAGTTTCATTTACACTAGTGTAAATATACAGCCGACTGTACACTAGTGTCATGTACAAAAGAAAATGAGAGCGATAAAAATGTTAGAATTACATGCTCAATAAACCCTTTATAACCAGAGAATGTAGAACTGGATGAAAAGTCAAAGATTGGACTAATCTCCAAAGAATAGGGAGGAATGTAAGAGCCTGGGTGGCCAGAGGGAATCATTTTGTGTTTATGCAGTATACATAGATTGACCTCATGCAGTAAATTTAGATTGATACTGCCCCTTCCAAAGGTATTTACTCTCAAAGCCTAGATATAAGGGCAGGTCAGGGCAGATGAAGATATCCAGTCAGTGGGGAGCTTATATCTACTAGGTAAATTGAGATTCAATTGTCCATCCGTGTGTTACTAGCAGTTTTTTTCTATGTCTGGCAGACCTAGCACCACTGTGCAGTTTTCTCTGTGTATTGCAATCTCAAGGCCACCTGTGTATAGCCCAGCTAAACTACATCTATACATGTTAGTTTGTGATGCTGGAGGGGGTCGAATTTGGAAGAGAAGGCCCTGACCAGTCAGTATGATTCTCGATGTTTGGAATGAAATTAAGCTTTGCTTGACCTTCGCTTTGTATCAGTCTTGCTCCTTTGATTAAAAACCCTAACACTTGTGTCTGCACTGTGGAAGACTCCAGACATGTCTATGTCATGATTGGGGGTGTTCCCTTTGAGCTTTCCTTGGGTGGCCCTTCTCCTGTTCAGAAGATTGGTGAATGGGTGGGAGGGCCTAACCCTTGTGCAGGGCTCAGATTCCCTCCCCTGAGGTTTGCTTGAGGCCTGATTGTTACTTGACCTTTCCTGGCTAAGATGGAATGGTGGATTCTTGCCTTTCTCCGAAATCCAGAGGGCTGGTGCTGACAGTCAGGACCAAACACTACGAATCGGGCCATGGAGATGGTGATACCGACTCGCTTCACAAATTGCCTTGGTGAGAGACGTAGGCGGCTCCAGCGGTTTGGGATGGCTAGGGGTCCTATTGGCACACCCATGAATACTCCAACCAAGTGTAGTGATCAGGCATGGGTTTATGAGGATTGGTTGCTATGACCTCAAAGTGTTGTGACATCACAGATGCTGGCTTCACTGAAGCAGCTGTCCCTCTCCCGTGACCTTGGTATCCTATGGCTTTAGGTAGGAAGCCCCGGGAAGGATAGAACAAGAGCCCTCTGAGCCTGATCAGGAACTCAGGTTGTCTTGTGGGTTAATGTCCCATTTCCCCTTTCTAGATAAATAGGAAAAAAATCATGTTCATTATACCTTCCTTTAGGCCAACAATTCTCCAGAGACAGCAAGGTGTTCTATTTCCACTACAATTTCTAGATCTCAAGAAACAGTGAGGCATCTTGGGTACCAACAGCTCTCCATGGGGTTTGTCATCCTGTGGGTGAGCAAGTCCATTGTCAGTGTCTTTTCCCAACGGGTCAGTGATGACTAACGGACAGAAAGTGCCTTTTTGAGGAAAAAGGTGAGGGCATGGATATATGGTACTGCCTTTGTCCTCATCTCCTAGAGTTCTGAAACACAAGGTTAAGGGATTAGGGCTCTGTCTACCTGGTTTTCCCTTAACTTTGCAAAGTCTTCGAGGAAAGTGACGTTCTGATCAGAGCTAACTCTTCAGGAAGAGGCCTGGACTACATATATTTTAAGCCATGATTTTCTTTGCAAAGGTCAACATTGATAATGTTCTAGTCATACCTCCGTGTACCAGGAAAGAAGTAGCATATTTCTTGAAAGACACAGCTATCAAAGCTCCATTGAGAAACCGTAAAGATGGAGAAGGGATTTGCAAATTATATATCTGATAATGGACATCTGCTCTGATTATTAAAAAATGAATAAAAATAAAAAACCTTACTAATAACCAAACAGAGTATCCAATTTTACATGTGAAGGAAATAATGGAAGAGACATGTCACCAAAAGGATATGGATGGCTTATAAGCACATGACAAATTTCTCAACATTTAGGCATTAAAGAAATACAAATTAAAATCATAATGAGACATGCTTACATATCTATTAGAATGGCTAAAATTATAAAGGCTAATTGTACTTCGTCTGAGCTAGATTGAGAAGCAACAAAAAATCTAAACTGTTGTTGGCATATATCATGATACAACCACTTTGGAAAATAGTCTGAAAATTTTTTTAAATGCAAAATATGTTGCAGTTACACAAATAGCCATTTTACTTCTAGGCATTTAACCAAGAGAAACAAACCCTATGTTCGTACAAGGACTTGTATATGAATTTCATAGCAGCTTTATTTTTAAGAATTGAAAACAATGGAAATGTTCATCAATGTCCATCAATAGAGCAAAGACAAATTATGATCTATTCATTAAAGAGATTACTATTCAACATCAAAATGAACTATTTACAGTTGGAGATTCTCAAAATAATGATGCTGAGAAAAGAAAAGCCAGGCAATGAATAGTATATACTGTGTGATTCCATGACTATAAAAAAATCTAGAAAATACAAATTTATATATAGTCACAGTCACCAAATATATTGGTGAGATTTTAGTGCCTTTTTCTGTGCTCCCATAGCTTCCTACACTTGGATCTCCGAGCATTTGTTACACCATGTGAAAATATGAACTCTTTTTCTTTATTCTGTCTTACTAGAATAAGAATCCTTGAAATTTTATGGACATTTGAACTCTCAGTTATTAGCAGAAATTCTATCACACAGTAAGATTCCAAATATAAAAGTCAGAGTTTTACAATGATTTCTAAGCTTTTACATGATCTAGCCACTCATTTAACCTCTGTGACCTCTTTCCCTGCTACTCTTCAGTCACTCACAGTGGCCTCCTTGCTATTCCTCAGATATGCCAGGCATGATCCAACCTTATGGCCTTCAAGATAGCCAATTCCTTTGTCTGGAGTGACCTTATTGCTGATAGCTCTGGGCAAATTCATCACCTTTCCATACCTTTGTTCAATTGTCAGCTTCATTGTAACTACCCTGATCTTCCTATTAAAAATTTTAACTCCCCATCCCCTGCCTAGCAACCTTGATTTTTCTCACCCTGATCGATTTTTTCTTTTTCCCCATTATACTCATCAATTTTGAATGCACTATGCAATTTTTATTAAGGTTTATAGCTTTTAATTGTCTCACCCATGAAAATAAAAGTTCTACACAGCCAAGTATTTCATTTACCAGTGTAGTCTGAAGTAATATCTGCCATATAATAGGTTCAATAGACAATTGGTAAATTTCAGAATAAATTAATGTTGAGAGTATGCTGAATTTCATAAGTCATTTCAATAATTTTTTCCAAAATATAAACTATGTAAAACATACCTTAAATTTACTTTCAAAATATTTTATAGCATATAATGGACAATATACATAAGCCTTAAAGAAACAATCATATAAATAACCATTTCATACCTACTTAAAAACTGCATAATACCACACTCCTAGATCCTCTCTGAACGTTCTAAATTAACCCTTCAAAGGAAATACATTTTTAAAAATAACAGATTTTTTGTCAAATAATTTAATAAAATAAAAGTTTCATTCATCTATGTAGATCATATTAAATGTTTTTAATAAGCATGAAATTATAACTCTGAAGTGTGCTAAAATGAAACCCCCTGCGAAGGGTGAGAGAACAAAAATAAACATCATTTTTCCAAATAAGAGGAATTTATTACTTTTGAATCCAAGCATGTGGATTTGTTCAAACTGGCAATAAAGGAATATGGAAACACAAACCATAGAAAGTCATATTTTAGATTTCTAAAAGACTTTGAAGTGAAGAGTATACATTTTTTAAATGCTACATAATGCTACATAATGACAAGATGACAGGTTGTGACAAATAGCATTTTAAAAGCTCTACTCATAATGGAACGGAAGGTGTCATTTCCCTATAATTTTATATATATCATTAATTTACTATATCTGGATACAACATATTACCAAACAGATGTTCATCAAAGACTAAATCATTTTTAATGGAACATAATAATTTGAACCTACATGTATTAATCATTTTTTTCGATCTAACATTTATAGTCTCGCTAAACATTTTATCAGTTGTCGACAAAATTCAAAAAAAATAGGATAAAAAGTCGTGTTTGGAAAAGTAGATTTTTTTTCAAATTTGCATTTAAATGAAAATATTTGATGATATTTTTAAAACTTTAAATGTAATTTTATATATATCTGACCTATCAGATGATATAAAATTTTTGGAGAAAATATGACATATTTTTTGATCTTGGTTGAAGGTATTAATAAAGAGCAACTGTTTGTATTATTTGTATTGTGATATCTTAGTTAATAAACATGAATAACTGGTATAAAATATGTTTTTTAAAAAATTTTATTTATTTACTTGACAGAGATCCCAGGAAGGCAGAGAGGCAGCCAGAGAGAGAGGAATGGAAGCAGGCTCCCTGCTGAGAAGAGAGCCCACTGTGGGACTCAATCCCAGGAACCTGGAATCATGACCTGAGCCAAAGGCAGAGATTTTAACCCACTGAGCCACCCAGGCGCCCTAAAATATGTTTTTTTAAAAAATATATATATATATATATATATAGAATTATAGTTCTTGCCAAAATATGGAACTAGCTGGAACTGAATGCCTCCTTCAAAGTCAGCTCTGGAGAAATTATGCAAGTGTAATATGGAACTATTTCAGATATGAACCAAAAACAAAGAAATGATGATAAATTCCTTAAAAGACTCAAAGTTGCTCTTGACTGGTATGTTTCAAGCTCTATTCCTGGTTTGAAGACAGGTTTTAACAGGCCTGTCACTGTAGAAATCAGCTGGATGTTTAGAGGCTATCAGAACTGTACAAAAACCTTGAAGGGGTAAAGACTTGAAAATTCTTTAGAGAGATTAGCTCCCTAAGGCATTATTCCTCCACAAGTTTTCCTCCAATCAATTAAGACTGATGGATGAGGGGCACCTGAGTGGCTCTCTCATCACGTGGGTGGTGGGTTAAGCCTCTGCCTTCATCTCAAGTCATGGTCTCTGGGTCCTGGGATCCAGCCCCACATCGGGCTCTGCTCAAAAGGAAGCCTGCTTCCCTGCCTCTCTGCTTACTTGTGATCTCTCTCTCTCTCTCTCTTTATCTCTCTCTGTGTCCAATAAATAAATAAAATCTTTAAAAAAAAGGCTGATGGATGATAAATTATGAAAACTGCTCCCTCCAAATGATGCTTCTTCATAAGGATTTAAGAATTTAAAATTGTAAGAATTTAAAATTGAAACTTGATCGTAGGATTTATCTTATAGAATAACATCAAGTGAAGGCAGTTATTATTAGTTTTGAAGTATTTGTGATTCTGAATTCTTGGCCTCATTAGTAAATTTATTTTTAAATTCTCCCATGGAGTGGTGATTGGCCTTCAGTCTTTCATTGATGTACATCATTGGGTCAAATGAGATGTGTGTGCCCAGAACTATATATAATCTTCTTTGTATTTCACTGGAGATGGCATTTCTGAGTTTTGTTCAATTGAATTGGACAGATGTTTTAATAGTCACTTCTAGAGTTGGCCCTGGAGAATATCTTCCTTTTTTTCTCTTCCCGATTCTCTGAAAAACCCTGACTAATTCACATTATCACAGTGATATCACAATTCAAGTTTTTCCAAACACTATAGCTGCAAAATAGAAGGAAGCTACTCAGAATGTAATACTATTGTGAATGATTGAGAAAGAAAACATTATTATAATTAAGCTACGAGGTTTCAATGTATTTTATTGTTGCTTAGAAAATCCTAGCATACCCAGACTTTACAGAGATTTGATGATCCGAAGAGGAGCTGAACTCATGGACCAAAATAACTATGCATATAAAAAGTACAATTACTTACCTAAAAAAGATGATGTGGTTAACTTTATATGGCAATCCAAGTGTTATTGGAACATGAATTAAAAAAATAGCTTAGGGGCGCCTAGGTGGCGCAGTGGATTAAGCCACTGCCTTCAGCTCAGGTCATGATCTCAGGGTCCTGGGATCAAGTCCTGCATCAGGCTCTCTGCTCAGCAGGGAGTCAGCTTCCCTCTCTCTCTCTCTCTCTCTCTCTCTCTCTGCCTGCCCTCCATCTACTTGTGATCTCTCTCTGTCAAATAAATAAATAAATAAAATCTTTAAAAAAAATGGAATGACTGTACTTTTAAAAAATAGCTTGAATGGGGCGCCTGGGTGGCTCAGTGGGTTAAGCCGCTGCCTTCGGTTCAGGTCATGATCTCAGGGTCCTGGAATCAAGCCCCACATCGGACTTTCTGCTCAGCAGGTAGCCTGCTTCCCTTCCTCTCTCTCTGCTCGCCTCTCTGCCTACTTGTGATCTCTCACTGTCAAATAAATAAGTAAAATATTTTTAAAAATAGCTTAAAAGTATATGATAAAATAATGATATACATATACAAAGAAAAGATACTATATTGTGAATATAAACTAAGTGAAAATTGTTGAAATAAAGAATACAATAAATGGAGACTAAGATGAATATAGCTGTAAAATGAATAAATGAGTTGGGAAAAACAAACAAACAAACAAATTAATGACTTCTGCCCAAATGCAGCAGAAAAGAAAAAAAAATAAAGAAAATATTTAAATAAGTACTGAGATAAATTTTGGAGAATTAAAGAAAGATAAAAATTACCAGACTTAAAATGATGCCAAACATGAGAAATCAGAAACAAAACAAAACAAAATCCACACACACACAAAACCACTCATATACATTATGGTGAGTTTTAAGAATATCAAAAACATAGAAGAGCATAAATGATGCCCAAGAGAAGAACAGATCACCTAAAATGTACAAGAATAATACTGACAGCAGAATTCTCAATAGTAATAGCATATAAAGGAGACAGCTGGGGGTTTGTATAGATGGAAAAGATATTTGAAACTAGATATTATACATCAAGCCAAATTATTGATTAAATTTGAGAGCACAGTAAAAATACAATGAAGCATGTTAGGTCTTAGAACATTTATCACACAGAGACACACATTTTAGAAAACTTCCTTGGAGGACAGCTCAATTTAGATAGAGAAAACAGAATTATGTACTCAAAGGCACATTTTGAAGGAAGGATTGAATATAGTCTGCACTGCAAATATTCTTTAATCGTATGTTCTGAATTTCCTAAATTTAAGAAGTATTTGTTCAAATATTTATCTTTAAATAAACCCTAGGAGACTTTTTCTTGGATTCTGGAAAATCAGTCCATTTGGATACAAATCTTTTTGTCACTGATGGAAATTTTGATAGCCCTTAACAGTGGAATGCCTAATGTATTGTTACAGCAATTGTAATTTGCCAATACATGGGTGATGTGTGTGTGTTGTGTGTGTTTATTATTATTTTTGATGGTTTTACTCTTCTATGAGATTTTTAAGTAGACATAATTTTAATAAATTATGATTTGTTGAAATTTATCTGAGGTTATATATAATAAAATGAAATTTGTGTGAACTAAAGAAGTGCGTCTCCATTCTTTTGTTTTAAGAGTAGTCTGGTCTTTAAAAATTGTCCAAAGAAGTACATTATATTCATTATTAAATTTGATAATATACAATAAAGTATTTATGGGCATATGGAACCATATCAAATTCTACTATTAATTCATATTAATAATTACCATAAGAGGAAAAAGGGATATTTTTCAAAATGAAAATTAGCGTATTTTTCAGAATATGATATAGTGTTATTCACTGAACAGAGGGAACAAATGTCAAAGTTTAACACAGTTTACAGAATGTTTTAACATAAATTGAAATTTAAATCTGATCAAATTTCACAGTTTTAAGTAAAATGGTAGCACTTATAGTTGGGGATGCCCAGCTTGCTCAGGGCGGAACACCGCCCCTTCACAGAAGCTGGGCAGCGGGGGATACCTCGCTTGCTCATGGTGGAATGCAGCCCCCTCACAGAAGCTGCGCTGGCTGGAAGCCCGGCCGGCCCAGGGCGGAATGCCGCCTGCTTCAGGAAAGCCGAGCACCCGGGAACGACAGGTTAGCTCAGGGTGGAATGAAAACCGCCTGCCTCCCTTATCCGCCATAGAGCCTTTCTCTTCCCAGAAGTGCCTGTTGTTAGTTAGAAGAGTTCTTTCAATGTGCTTGTTTAACTATAAACTTTATCCTCCTTCTTGTGGTCAGCAAGATGGGATTAACATTTGACCTTCCTCAATCCTTCTATTGGCTATTGTTTTCTATCCAATAAAAGTGAGACTGTAGAGTTGCTCTTGGCAGACGACCTTTTCGACTGTTGTCCCCTGCTCCCAGTCTTTTCCAGCTGACTGGTTTGTGCCTAATTCTTCTCTCGTCGCCATCTGGAAGCGGCACCCAAGCTTTCTTGGGCTTCCTGTTTTTGGTGTTCTGTTCCACTCATCTCTGCCACCGCCCCCAGGTCCTCAAAATAGTTTTCTATGGTATCTTCCAGAAAACTTCTGATGTCCTCTTTAGTATGTAGGCTACATCAGTAGGGAATAGCGTTAAAACCTCTTCTGTTCCATGTGGATATTCATGTCGTTGAGCACCGCTTGGTCAAAGTCTGCCCTTTTCTGTTGGTCTGTTTTCTCTGGTCACTTCAGGAGTCCTTTTGTAAGAAATCCTATCCCATCAGATGCTCCTCTCTCTCTCTTTCTCCCTTACTCTTGCTCTGGCTTCTTTCTTCAGATTTGCCGGGGAATGACGAGTCCTTTTCATTCCTATGAAGATAGAAGAATTGGCTAATCCACAGATACCATTTTTAGTGATATACAAGTGTATATATAATAACTGATATGGAGATGTACATGTGCACCTACATATATATTCTTTAATCTATAAAGTATGGAGGTTGGATTAAGTCTGAAGTCTCTCATACCGCTTGATAACCTGTGACTCTTTGATCAATAACTTCCATTTTCCCACAGGTCAGAGAAATGGGAAAAAATGCACATATGAACATATGTAGCACGTTAAAAAATGATCACAAATCCTATGACTCCCCATTCCCTTTGATTCACATGGGCTATGTGACTGTGTTAAATAGTGAAATAAACGTGTCAGTTTCAGGCCCAAGTCCAAAAGGAACCCCTCTCTTGGAACATTTGCTATTGGAGCTCTGAGTGGACAGGAAATAAGTCCAACAACCTTGTTACAAAGACTGCACGCAAGTGGAGGGCCATCTGAGCCTCATCTCCCAACTGTACCCATCAAAGTGACAGGCATGTGCATAAAGTCATCCTGAATCCTCTAGACCAAGCAGCCGCCTGCTGAAGGCCACCACCCACTGACCTCAGTTAATGCCGTATTAAGCATAAAAATTGCCCCATGAGATCCTGCCCTAATTTCTGACCCCCAAAACATATGTAATATGACAAAAGGGTTGTTTTAAGCCCCCAAATTTTGAAGTCATTACATAACTAATTGGGTAACATGGCAAATACGTATCCAAACTAATGGAAATCAAGGAATATGTTTAAAGGCACCAAGTTATCTTAAAAAGTTCTCTGAACACACAGAAAAACAGAAAGAGACCCATAACTACAGAGAACAAATTGATCGTTTCCAAAGAGGAGGCAGCGGGTGGACAGGCAAAATGCGTGAAATACAGTGGGAGATAACAGGCTTCCAGTTACAAAATTAATAAGTTGCAGGACGAAAGGCACAGCATAGGGAATATGGTTGGTGGTACAGTACGGCGAGCACAGCATAACATACAGACTTGTCAAATCTTGTTGTTTTATATCTGAAACGAATGCAACATTGTGGGTCAGCTATAATTCAATTAAAAAATCAAAGGAAGTTTAAAAAAATTAAGAGTGAGCTCTGTTATCCAAATAGGACATACGAGATGGATTTCCCATCATACCATAAATTGAAAACGACTTCTCTTGATAGAACAATGCTTTCCTTAGTCTTAGTCCCTACGCCCTCCACAAAAACAAAATTTCAAAACAAAACAAAAAAACAAAAAACAAAAAAACAACTACTTTTGAAAAACATCTTGGTATTTTGAAAATTATAACTGCAGTGAGTGAGGAGAGTGAAAACAAACTGATAATCCATGTTTCCTCATTTCTTAGCCCTTTTATGAAGATGAACAGTAAAATCATATGTAAGAATTAACCAGAGAGAGGTCCATTTTCCACTCACTATAATCAAGCTGGAATTCTCAACTATTATTTAGTATTAGTTGATTCTGGTGGCAAATGCAAATATGGTTTCACTTCTTGGACACATGAGGAAGATTTGGTTGGTGAAACAGACATACCCGTTGGCCCAGGCCTGCACTGCCAGGGTTCAGAAAATTGCAAGATACAACCTGACACTTAAAACTTCCCATCAACAGCTTCCGCTGCCCCCCCAACATCTTGTTTCTTCCCACAGACAGCTCATACTGAGACCTGTCCACTGTCAGGGTCAAGCTAAAGGGGGATGCCCACAAACTAGGTGGGAAATGAGAGGATGCAACTGCAGCTCTCTGGGGATGCCTAAGGCCACTGAATGCCCCGTCATGATTCTCCAGCACAGATGGGGGCAGCCTGCACCACGTGGGTGGAGCTCTAGGACACAGAAAGTACTGGAGTGGCAGTCAACAAACAAATGTGTTTGTGTAATATATAAACCCCCATAGGGTTGTCAATTGGTGGGATTCACTTTTTCTAACTGTTCACCCCATGACATACAACTTCAGGAAACCCAGAGCCCATGGATTATTGTTGAAGGGCACATTCGGACTCAATCAAAGTGTAACTAAGCGTAATCATACAAATAAATACAAATATCATTAAAAAATCAATACCACCTCAAACTTTCTTTTTCATTCCCAAATGAGCTTTTATGGGTTTTAATATCAATTAATGTGCTTATAGAACTGGTAAAAAAAACAGTCAATGATGAAATTTTAAAATTACCACTCTGCTTCTCTGCTTTCCCTAATTTCTGTTGATGTACTTTTATCTCACACAAAAATGAATTACTAAGGAATAAATCATACTTCACTGAACACGTTTCAGCTGAAATGATGCACCAAGATGTACAGCTTTGGTCAGGCTTATACTGTTGTTGTCAACATAGTATATGGGGTGTAAGAGCTACTGTCTTTTCCTTCTCCCATGAATATTAGTCCTAACAGATTCTTCACGTGGAAAGAAAACTTAGTCTAGAAGATACACTAATTCCTCTCCTCCCTGGTGAAAAATACTGTTAGAGGTATTAGTTTTAGATAGAGAAGCAAGTTCACTTTGGAAAAAAGCACACACACACAAAACCCTCCAACATGACCTTTAATACAGTGATAAGGGTGAAAGTGTAAACTTCATTTGGAAACAGCACTCAAAATACTGTTTTGAAGGGCCTTTACAACAGCGGTATACTCTTTGAAAAGATTTTTCAGATCAACTGATTGAATCATATTTAATTTACCTAGGGACAATTAGATAAAATTTAAAATTCCAAACAAAAACTTTTGGGACACAAATAAAATTATATGTGCTTTTATTCCTGCAACTATCTCCAAAATCTAATATTCAATGGTTTAAATTGCTGCATTTCTCATTTGCAATGCAGATCAAGAGAGGAACACAGCAGACACATGTGAGATGAGGTGTGAGGCATAAAAGGGAGCACAGGAGGCAACTGACCAGCTGAATAGCGACTGCCCCAAAGATGACCATATCCTGAGCCCAAGAAGCTCTGAGTACTTTACCTTACCTGGCAAATGGGATTTAGCAAGCATGATTAAATTAAGGTGTGAGGGGGGAGAGATTATCCTGGATTACCTCGGTGGTCCCAATGTAATCATGAGGATCCATAAGGAGACAGGAGGATCAGAATCAGAAGGCAATGTGAAGTTGGAAACAGAGGGATAAAAGGTGGTGCAATGAAGGGCCACAAGTCAGGGAATGCAGGCAGCTTTAGAAGCAGGACAAGGCAAGAAAGTGGATTCTCCTCTAGAGCCTCCAGAAGGAACACAGGCTGCTAACACCCCGATTTTACCACACTGAGACTGATTTTTGAACTTCTGACCTCCAGAACTGCAAGGTAATCAATTTGTGTTGTTTCAAGCCACTGAGAATTTGTCATTTGCTACAGTGGCACTAAAAACTACTAGAAGAACTCACTGAGACATATTGAGTCTGTACAATGGCAGGGACCATTTCTAGGTAGGGCTATCTTCTGGGTGTGGTAGTACTGGATCTGGAGAGTTGACTGCCAGCATCCTTCCTCCCTCCCCCTCCCTGAACCCCAGTGCACTGTGTGCCTCCTCCACTGCAGCCCAGGTGACTCACAGGAAGCTGGCCCCATCCACACTACAGGGAAGGGGTCTGTCATGGAAGCCAGTCATGTTCCTCCTGGGCCATTCACACAGCCAGCTGCACGACAGTCAGTGCCTTGTTACTGTTCTATGAGAGACAGTAACCTAGGTTGTCCCACACACACAAACGGGAAGGGCTTTACAGAAATATCTGGGTTGTCTCTGAATGTGAAGAAAAGCAGTGCCCCCACTGCGGGCAGCCATCACACAGTCAGCAGGGGGTGGAAGACAAACTGGCCAGAGGGAAAGGGCACAGTAGGGAAAAATGGAGAAAATCATGGAGACAGAGTGAATAAAACACATTCTCTGCAAGCACTGCCATGAGCTGCTTCTTCATGAGATTGAAGGTTTTGTTTTTTTTTTTTTTAATCTTTAAGACAGTTTGAGTTAGGATGAGACAACCATCCAAACTGATTCAGGAGGTCAGACTTTATGGAAACTAAGAAATCCAGATAATAAAAGTAGATGACTCACATGTGTGAAAAGTTTCCTTTCCCACTAAGGGCGGGGGGAAAACTAGAACCTTGAATTTGTGGCTATTCCATTATTCTTGCTATTTTTCATCACTCAAATGTATTTTTCAAGAATGAGGAAATTATTCTCAATAAATACAGTGATGGTTCCCTGAAAATTTGTAACCAAGTAGGGAACAGTCAGAGTCTCTAAACAGATTGTTTTGAATTGACTTAACAATCACACAAAATAGACTGTAAAATTTATCAAAGAGTGGGGCTGAGTTTCTTATATATGATTTCATGCAAATTTTTGTCTACCTGATGAATTTTAGTTTTTGTCTACAGGGTGAGTGAATAAAGGTGTCTCAACATGGTCCAGAACTAATGGTGTTCCCTGGCTCACTATGAAATCCAGGGTCATTTCTGTTTCCTCTTCCATGAACTTCTCCTTCCTCTCATTTGGTCTGTTTTTCAATCGGACTGTTTGTCTTCTTCTCAATTTGTAGGCACGTCAGAGACATGAACTCCTTGAACAGCTGATGTTACAGATGCTTTTCACAGCCTGTTGCCCACATGCAGCTTTACTCTTTTTTGATATACAAATCTTTTTCAAATTTTTAAAATAAAGTGGCAAGTCATTTCTTCTATGGTCTGTGGGTCTTATTTCTACCTAAGGTAGTCTACCACTTCCCAAATTTTTACATGCCCCTAGATTGTCTCCAAATTCTTTATCATTTTGTTTGTAGAGTTAGAACTTAAACCAATTTACAAGGTTAATCAATCTGACATCTGCTTACATATGTGATAGGAAGCAAGAGTTCTAAGAAAGAGAGTTCTTTCAGCTCTGAGGGATAGAGCTTAAAGTCAATATTCAATGATACTCTGTCTCATTTTCTAGAAGGAACTGGTGGTTTCTGTTTGGAACTCTGACAATTTTTTCTTAGTCCCTGAAAGTCAAATAGGTTTACATCTGTTTTGGTTTGAGTCTGTTCAGCTAATTCTCCCTGGGACTTGAAGGCTTTATGAACTGAAGGCATGACTGTTTTTCAGCTCAAGTAAATGCTGCATTAGTTCAGTTATAACTTCTTTTATTTTCTCCTTTTGTCCTCAGGGTACTTGCAAGGTAGATTTGGACCTGACCTCAGATCTTACTTATTCGTTTCTCATTTCCATCTCTTTGAAATTTTCCTCAGTGTTCTGGATATTCCTTTGGAAAATCAATTTTGTGGGGCACCTGGGTGGCTCAGTGGGTTAAGCCACTGCCTTCAGCTCAGGTCATGATCTCAGGGTCCTGGGATCGAGTCCTGCATTGGGCTCACTGCTCGGTGGGGAGCCTGCTTCCTTCTCTCTCTGCTTGCCTTTCTGCCTACTTGGGATCTCTCTCTGCCAAATAAATAAAATCTTTAAAAAATCAATTTTGTTCTCAGCAGTGATCATTACTGTTTACATGGTTCCTATTACATGTTACAACTAGTGAATTTAAGTTTCAAATCTTTCTTGTATTTTTATGTTTTAAAAGATTTATAAAATTTATTTGACACAGAGAGACAGAGAAAAAGTGAGGACAGACAGGGAGAGTGGCAGAGGGAAAGGGAGAGGGAGAAGCAGACTCCTCACTTAGCAGGGACTCCCCACCCCCCACCACAGGGTTTGATCTCTGGCAGACATTTAACCAACTGAGCCATCCACGCACCCCAAAGCTCCCTTTCAAAATCTTCAGTAAGTATTTTGCTGCTCTTTACTGTAACTGTATCCCCCTCAGACTTCTTGACAATAAGTTTGTCTAGCTCTGTAGTCAGTTCTTAATCAATGAGGACACGTGCTCTGGACCTCAGTTTGGTGCTCCTCCACCAAGATGCTACCTGCCACTCAGGTGTGTGAACTCTTGCAGCTCAGGCCTAGTCACACTTTTGGGAACTCTGGGGCATCAGCGAAGCTACTCTAAGGGGACCATGCTTTGTGCATAAAAGCAGGCCCCTGCCATGAAGCAGCCCCTCTCAAACCTCCCCAAGTTGTCCTTCCTTACACAGCACAAAGTCTCTAAGAAACTCAACCTGCTGGGAAAGCCCATTTCTCTATGACCAAGGACCACAAGAGAGGGAAGGTATACCATGGGCCCCACACAGAAAGAGGTCTTCACTGAAAGCCTTCTAAAGAGAGTCTGCCTTTTCTTCCAGGCATTCCATCATGGCACCTCAAAATTCTGAGATCTCTTACACTGCTCCCTCTGAGATGCCAAGAGGCACTTGGCAGTCAAATAGGTCCTTCCCACAGCCCACCTACATGATTATTGAGGGCCTGCCTGGTGCTGGGGATGGGTGAAGGCAACACAGGCCCCTGGTCTTATACTCTGATGTCACTGGCTCTTGAGCAAAGGAAGGAAAATGAGAGGGTCCAGGAGACTGCACACAACATCATGTTTTCAGAACATCTCCCTGGCCCCCAAGATCACCTTGTCATGGCAATGTCAGCAGGGCATGGCAAGTGCTATCTCAGAAGTCCCTCTGACACCTCAGCAACAGAGAGAGAGCCCACCCATAAACATAATCCCTAGAACCAGCATCCTTTAGGAACCAAAACCCCTATGAGTCAATTACTTTGGTATGTGTTAGTGTATTTTTACCTATGTAAAATATAAGAAAAAGAGGAATGACATACCTGTATGATTTGGGGCAGTACAGCAACTCGATTTTGAGTGTTTTGGATTATAGCTAGATACTTTTTTCCAAAAAGAAATTTATAATCCATTTAATAAAAACAATGTGAATTGCCATGTATGGAATTTTTATACTATAAATGTTTTCATTGTCTTGAGTTGTAGTAATGTACATACACTGGCGCTGGTCTCAAATGGGGGATGTCTGGAAGGAAACAGAATACATGATTAGGGGAGTGAGTGTAAGCCACCACCCTAAACAGTTCAATTTCTCACAAACATATACCTCAGCTATATAATTGATTGGATGAATATCAACTAAAACTTTAAAATTAAAGTACCAGAAATTATTAGGGATGACATTTTTTGGTAGACTTGTTTCTGATTCTGCCTTGTGACCTGACAAAGGTGGGATGGTGACTCCTGTTACTGCTTGCTTATTATAGCTATGGCATACAGCGGTGGAAGTACTAAGTACTAAGCCACTAGAAAATTTGAGAAAGGATAAGCAATTCTAATAGTAAGGATATTTTCACATACATTATAACTAATTTAATATTTTAGGACTGAAACAAATCTAGAAGAATGTACAGACATTCTTCATCATTTCAGGTACTTTAACATCCAATACTACCCTAATCAAATCCATGAGACTTTAGTTTTATAACCTTTTCCTTGTAGATGAATCTGAAGAATAGAATCAGTATAAACTACTTTATGTCTGAAAAAATTCATCTTTGAATTTTGACTTGACCAGCTCCACAGAATTAATAACAAGTCCCTTTCTTGGTGCAGCCACATTGGGAAACAGTGTGGAAATTCCTCAAAAAAATTAAAATGGAGCTGCCCTATGACCCTGCAACTGCACTCGGTATATACCAAGAAGATACAGATGTAGTGAAAAGAAGGGCCATCTGTACACCAATGTTCATAGCAGCAATGGCCAAAGTCACTAAAGTGTGGAAATAACCAAGATGCCCTTCAATGGATGAATGGATAAAGATGTGGTCCATATACAATATGGATTATTATGCCTCCATCAGAAAGAATGAATACCCAACTTTTGTATCAACATGAACTGGTCTGGAAGAGATTATGCTGAGTGAAATAAGTCAAGCAGAGTCAATTATCATATGGTTTCTTACTTCTGGAGCATAAGGAATAACACAGAGGACATTGGGAGATGGAGGGGAGAAGTGAGTTGAGGGAAATTGGTGGGGGAGACAAACCATGAGAGACTGTGGACTCTGAGAAGCAAACTGAGGGCTTTAGAAGGGAGGCAGGTAGGGGGTTGGGTGAGCCTCGTGATGGGTATTATGGAGGGCACATATTGCATGAAGCACTGGGTGTGGTGCATAAACAATGAATTCTGGAACACTGAAAAGAAATAGAATAATAAAAAAAGTCCCTTTCTCCTTTAAATTTCATAATCAATACAAAAAGTTACATGGTATTGGACTTGAGCTACTACTTGCTGTATGTCCAGCTCTCTTACTTTCTTTTTTTTTTTTATTTTCAGCATAACAGTATTCATTGTTTTTGTACCACACCCAGTGCTCCATGCAATCCATGCCCTCTATATTACCCACCACCTGGTACCCCGACCTCCCACATTTTATATACCTGGATGCACTTGCATGAGGCAGACAAGTTCTCAATAAAGAACTTTAATTCAATATATTAAAGTATACTATGTTTTCCACAGTGAATATAGACTATTTATCAAATCAGAATCAAGTTCTGAAAAAAATACCCATATACAGATAGCTACCAAATACACAGCCCGGTACCTCTAAAGGTTAGTACTTCTACATATTTCAAAAGGCATCAAGTTTTTGCTGCTTTCCCCTGATCCAAGCATGCACATTTGTGTGTATGTAAGTAAACACCCAAAGACAACTGAATTAGTAGTCCACATTCACCACATGGATTAATGCCTGTTGTGATCTCTTTCCCTCCCAAATTGTTTCTGATTATTCACTTTAACTAATTTTGCCTGCTTTCCAATAATAGGGAGAAGAAAATTTGCTTCCCCACCCCAGCACCAATCAAAGGGATACTTATGTCCTGTGAGCCTTCATTTTTCATAGGGGAAAACAAACAAACAAACAAACAAAAACCCAAAAAACCCTGAGCAGTGAAACTAGAAATTCCCTCATGTTTCCTTCCTTTCTGGAGCTTACTGACCTTAGGTTGCACAGTTGCCCAAATATTGGCCCCTCCATAAGAAGCTGTAAGTAGCACATAGTGGATGAAAGATCCAGGATATAAGGAAGGGCTACTCTGGGCAGTTGCATGGCCTGGGATGGTCTGCCTCACCACTGGGCAAGGTCTGGGGTCTGGGGTCACCGTACCTCAACACCGTTAAGAGAAGACTTCAACGAGAATGTTTATTTCAACATCTTTGCATGAGAAAATAAACACTGCCTTCAAGAAACAGTTTCAATTAAAAATTAAAATTTTAAAACTTAATTTTAAATATAATTATACCAAGAAGAATCATGACACATGTTGAATTATTTTAGGAGCCACAGTCTTCCTGAGGTACAAATAAATAGTTTGTACAAATAGGTAAAATCATTTATTAGGAAACTTTAAACCTCTTACAATAAAGTTACCATTAAATATAAGAATAAAGTGACTATTTTGCTTAAAAATAAACAAAGGTCACTTTGAAAGAGAATGGCAGCTTCCCTGTGGACATCCTCTATACCCAGCCCAATCAGTACTTACCAAGTACAAGTTTGTAGATTTTGCTAACATGGTAAATGATGGAAATAAATGAGGAAGACAATATTTTCAAAACAGTGTAAAAAGAACTTTAAAACAAGTATCTTGATTCTCCTTATTCTTCCACTCTAATTTGTAGCCTTTGGATAATATGTGGGAAAGAACATATATACATTTAAATTTTAACTTAAATGTCTACTGAAATAAAATGCTATCTTATTAAAATTCCTATCCGAAATTAAAAAAAAAGTCATGGTGACAAATAATGTTGACAATCATGTAATGTACTCCTATCTTAAAACTCAAATTATGCTAAGAATGAATATTTCAAAACTAAATGGTTCACTTTGTTAAAAATATTCTTACTGAGTATTAAAAAAATCACCCAATGGTATCATGTTTTTAAACTCATTCTACTCATCATGCCTGTATTTTATCCTACCAGTTCTCTCTAATGACTTAGCATTCTTTCTTGTCTGCTCTCCTCTCTCATTTCCTTTCACCAGCACCAAAAACACAAAGACTCCAAAGTCCTGAGAGCAGACTGGAGTATCCCTTTGCCTTCTAGAAGCTGTGCATTTTGACCCTACTGGTCCATTCCACCTGCCCAATAGGCAAGATTGCCCAATAGGACAGTGCAGTCAGGAAGGGAGGCAAGGACAGAATCTTGAGGGATAGCAGAGAGAAAGAATCACCTTAAGAAAACTGGCAAGAATTCCTATCTTACATTGAGGTCTTCCATCCATTTTGAGTTTAATATTTTGTTCTGATAACACAACTCTGGGTGGGCTCCGAGATGGCTCCTCAGTGGGGACACATCACCAGGAAGACCATACCATGATTAGAATTTAGAATCTTCGGCACCCCCACCCCAACCCCTACATTCCCCCAGAGAGGGGAGGGGGCTAAAAGCAGAGCACATCTATGTAAGGAAGCCTCCATAAAAATCCTCATAGCAGGGACGCCTGGGTGGCTCAGTTGGTTAAGCAGCTGCCTTCGGCTCAGGTCATGATCCCAGCGTCCTGGGATCGAGTCCCACATCAGGCTCCTTGCTCAGCAGGGAGCCTGCTTCTCCCTCTGCCTCTGCCTGCCGTTCTGTCTGCCTGTGCTCGCTCTCTCCCCCTCTCTCTCTTTGATAAATAAATAAAATCTTTTAAAAAAAAATCCTCATAGCAGGGGTTTCAGGAAACTTCCAGGTAAGTCAACATATCCAAGTACCAGGAGGGGGATAAAACCCAGCTCCACAGGAATAGACATTCCTGTGCTTGGGACCCTCCCAGACTGTGCCCTTTGTGTCTCTGCATCTGACTGTTCATCTGTATCCTTTATCATATCTTTCATAAACTGTAAATGAAAACAAATGTTTCCCAGAGTTCTGCGAGCCACTCAGTTGAACCGGAGGAGGAGTTGAAGGAACCTCTGATTTGTAGCCAAGTTGTAGAGAAGTTGTGGGTAACCTGGGCTCCTCCTACTTATGACTGGCACCTGAATGTGATGGAACAGTCTCACAGGACTGAGCCCTTAACCTGTGGGATCAGATGCCATATCAAGGCAGACAGTGTCAAAGCTGAGTAAAACTACAGGACACCCAGCTGGTGTTGCAGAGTTGCCTGGTGAGGGAAAAATCCACAGCCTCAGCCACAGTGTTAGAAGTGAAGTGTTCTGTGTGAATATGGTAATATAAAAGCAGATGGGAGAACTGAAATGTTTGCTTGACATACACTCTCACACAAAATATTATGTAGGCCAGGTCTTTGCTGATGTGATATAGCACATATTCAAGTTCTAGTGAAATATCATAAAGAGTCAACTCAAAAAACAAACAAACAAACAAACAAGCAAGCAAACATACAAAATATGGATGAGCTGGGAGAAAATAAGCAATGTTTCCTCTTTCCTATCAAGAGAAAGACCATTCCTGAATTATCCAAGATTTTGCTTTTACCTGAATAACCATACAGTTCAATAGGACTTGAAGGAAAAAGCATGTTTGGTCCTCAGCGATCCTTTCCCCTGATATGGCCGGCAAGAGTGGAGTGATTCTTGTGGATATATCTTTGCTCCAGAGTGGGGAAAAAAAGGAGTTCTTTCACCAACGTTCAAAGGGTTTTTAAAAAATGGCCTTCATTAAAATACATCTGCCCCTCCTTTGGAACCTGCTCACGCTACACTCCAGGCCAGCGAGCATCAAGGGGTTGGAAATACGGTACAAACTCCCATGAAGCCACCTCTCCCTCTAAACTATTCTTCTCTCTGCCAAATTCTGCTTCGGTCAGGCTAAGGATCAAATACCTGTCTTTGGGCAATAAAGTGATGTGCATTAATCAATCATTGGCCCTAACTGGCAAGTTCCTTAAAAACTCATGGGACACAGATGGTTGCCATGACTTTCCCAGGAAGCAGCTACTGTCTTTCCATGAATGCGGCATGAAAATACAGGGCTGGGTGAGCAGATGAATGTCCACTCGTGAAACAATCATGCTGAGGACAATAAACAGTAGTTTTGGATGGCAGATTTAAATTTCATTCACAGCCAAGAAAACACTCCAGATACATGATGTGTCTCCACTTCCTGTTGTTTCCAACATCTGAGTCCTCCCTTCCATTCCTGTTTCCACCACTTCAGTAAATGTCTCCCATCCTCATTGCATAAAAAAAAGGGTCTGATTCTTTCTATTCTAATGTCTGTAAGATATTACTGTGAACAAGAGCAGGGGATAATTCCTCCTCCAAACCCATCTACGAAATAAAGGGTTCTATTCAGGATCATGACAAGCTGAGGAATCCCTCAAGAGAACTTCCAGAGTCATTTCAACCTGTAAGGCTGGCTAAAATGTTCCTCACCATCCGCCACACCAGGGCTAGGACTGATGAGTGTCTCCACCATGCAGGTCCCTAAGGATGACATGATCGCTGGGAAACCAGGCACGAGGCAACCAAAAATCAGCACCTGCTCTTCTGCAAAGTTTGTCTGAAGTGCTTGAAGCCACAGAAGAAACAGATTGACTCCTTCAGATCTTACCTAAAAACAAAATTAAAGGTGACAAAATTAAACACATGTTTATGCAGAGATGCACTGCAATGCAGATTCAGTTCTGAGAAAGAAAAACTAGAAGTTAAAGGTACCGTTAAACTCCTGCACCAAGTTCTTAGTGACAAGAAATCAGGCGTGCTGCAAGAAGCCCAAGGGTGAAGAGTTGGGGTCTGGAGCCACAGTGCCCGGTTCCAATGCAGGCTCTGCTTTTTGCTTTTTGCTTGCTTAGCTGTGGCCAGTGGAGAACCACCAAACTTCTCCCTTTGCATCAGTCTCTACCTCTGAAAAATAAGGATGATAAAAGAATTTACCACAAAGTGTTTGCACAGGGATAAGTGACTTACAACAGTGCCTGTATCATCAACTGTCATTTAATCACAAAAATAATGCAAAGACAATCATCCTCCAAATTTACAGTGTGCTTTGAATAGGGTTTTTTCTATAATATGCTTATGTATCATGGAAAGTTCTTGAAAAATCTCAGAGCTAAATAAGACCTTAAAGACCTGGCTCAGTTATTTGACCTTGAAGCCCATTCATCAGGCATTTCTACACCAGCCCTCCTTTTTTTTTTTTTTTTTTTTTTTGCCTGTGCAGGTAGCTACCTTGAGGGCTGCCACCAAATCATCACTTCCACAAAGAACCATTCAGAAATTTCTGGAACTCATATCATTGCTGGACTTCTGGCATAAGTCCATTATTCCTGGTGGATGCTTCCAGTAGTAGGAAATGGAACATGCTCAATGAGGGCAGGGGGTTGTGTTTGACTTGCCCACTGCCATATCTCCAGCACCTAGAAAGGTGCCTGAAACACATAGCTGGCATCCAGTAAATGTGTGCAATAAATGAGTGAACTAGACAAAAATAGATATGCACTGGTAGACGTGGCCTGTGGAGTACAGCTTCAAAAGCAGGAGAGTATTGAGAGTCCTACATGGTAGGTTGCATGGCACTGAGTTAAAGAAAATGGGTCCTACAATCAGACCAAAGGTTAAACCTCGAAAGTTGTGCGATCTTGGACAAGTCACCTACAAGAACAAAGACCCCTGTCTTCTATTGATAACAGCTGGGAAGAGAGAATCCATTTCAGAACGAAAGGGGACACAGGACGGCTGTGTACGACACTTATATTGTGGTCAAGATGGCAGTGTAAATTCACTTCATGGGGTCCCACACCATCATCCCTCACTACCATTTGAAATACATGGTAATAAGAGATGAAATATATATATATATATTTTTCAGTGTAACAGTATTCGTTGTTTTTGCACAACACCCAGTGCTCCATGCAATCCATGCCCTCTCTAATACCCACCACCTGGTTCCCCCAACCTCCCACCCCCTACCCCTTCAAAACCCTCAGATTATTTTTCAGAGTCCATAGTCTGTCATGGTTCACCTCCCCTTCCAGTTTCCCTCAACTCCCTTCTCTCCATCTCCCCTTGTCCACCATGCTATTTGTAATGCTCCACAAATAAGTGAAAGCATATGATAATTGACTCTCTCTGCTTGACTTTTTTCACTCAGCATAATCTCTTCCTGGAAGAAATTATATATATATATTTTAAAAGATTTATTTACTTACTTATTTATTTGACAGAGAGAGATCAAAAGTAGGCAGAGAGGCAGAGAGAGAGAGGAGGAGGAAGAGGGCTCCCTGCTGATGCAGGACTCAATCCCAGGACCCTGAGATCATAACCTGAGCTGAAGAAACAGGCTTAACCCACCCACTTAGCCACCCAGGTGCCCCTAGATTAAACACATATATTTTTAAAAGATTTTATTTATTTATTTGGCAGACAGAGATCACAAATAGGCAGAGAGGCAGGCAGAGAGAGAGGAAGGGAAGCAGGCTCCCTGCTGAACAGAGAGCCTGATGTGGGGCTCAATCCCAGGACCCTGGGATCATGCCTTCAAGCCGAGCCGAAGGCAGAGGCTTTAACCCACTGAGCCACCCAGGCACCCCTAGATTAAATATATTTTTTTTAAGAGAAGAGAAAAGTGAGCAAGTGAACCTCGGTAAAAAACAAAACAAAACAAACAAAACCCAAAACTGACAAACATCTCCATGAAGCAGCAACCGCAGAAATTCTCAGTGATGCACAGATGTGTAGCGACAGGAAAAGATGTCTGGAGGCTGACTTCAAGGAGGACAAGTCGCTCCCACTGGAGATAAAGGCAGACAGAAAGGCCTGCTCACTTGCTGCCTGAAGCCACAACTTCAACTGGGCTGCGGACTTGATTGCACACCACTTGCTTCACCAGAACACTGTGAGGTTTCCAGTAGCTCATTACATCTAAACACTACTGCCTCCTTTAACAAGGTTTCCCTTCCAGATTGCCCCTGACTTACAGGGATAGGCAGTAGGTGTCCCTCCACGTGCTCCTTCCAAATTCTCTCCTCTCTCTGCTTTCTTCTGATCCACTTTTTATTTATGGGCTAGCTTTACAGGATATCCCTTCTGTGATTAAACAGGTCTTAATAATTCTACCTTTTGTAAAGGAAGCCTTCCCCAATTATTTAGATGTTGATAAATATTTACCTCTGAATCTCCATAAATCATCACTTTATATGGCACCAACATGTAGAAAATAAGAATGAAGTTACCCAATTTTCAGAATGAACCATACAAATGACAACCTACCATCTAAAGCCAGAGACAGAAAGAGAACATCTGCATAAACTAAAGTAATGCGGGTTCCTTATTCATTCATATTTATTATGCAAAATGGAAGTTTTAGGAAGATTAGAATAATGCATACTTGTTCTATTATATAGGCAACTAATCCTCTGTAGATGGTAATGTATCCATAACTCCATCTCCAATCTAGAATTTCTGAACACGAGGAGAGGGTATTAAAATCTCCTCTGTGGGAGGCAGAGCATTACAGTGTCTGGCTCTGGCCTTCCTGCTGCAGGATGAGACTTGCAATTAGTGATGGCAAATGGAATTCACAAAACATTTCTGGGCTTTAGAAGACATCGGAAAACTAGCAAAGGACTTAGAAAATGGTAGGAAAGGAAACAGGAAGAGGGAGGTGGCAGAAACAAGTGAGCCAAAACCTGATCTGTAAGCAACAAGCTCAAGAGAAACAAATCAGGGTGCCAGAGAACAAATGCCATTTTCACTGCAGGATCTCTACAGGCCTGTGCCCTCCAGACCCCGTTCCCACCACACGGTAAGTTGGGGGAACTGAACCTGAGATTTCCTTAATAAACCAGGACCCTCAAATGGAACCAAAGTGATCCCAACCAAGAACACTCCCAGCCTCCTGGCAAAGGAAAGACAAACCCTCGAGGAAAAAACAGACAGACAAACAAACAAACAAACAAAAAAAAAAAACACCAAAAAACAGAATTAAAAGAGATTACATCTATGTTCCAATAAATCTGGTCTCAAAATCCCTTCACAGAGCATGCAAGAAATGAGGCCACTGTGAGAGACAGAAGACTGAGGGAAAATGAAGACTTTAGACACTGGAATGATCAGATACAGAATAGAAAATATTACATGTTTATTGTTTAAGAACACAAAAGAGGTTTAAAAATGAAGAAGGATCAAGAGCCTATCAAAAGCAACAGGCCAAGTGTGAACATGGAACTGAAGGAAGTTAAACAGGGACCAAAAATCACTGAGACGTAAAACACAACAGAAAACACACCAGAATGGTGGGGCAGTAGATGAGCCCCGAATGAAGGACTTCACAACACTGCACCAAGAAGTGAAGACATTCCCCAGAATGCAAAACAAGGAGGCAGGAGAAGAGGATGAACGCCAGCTTGAGAGACACGAACAACAGACGGGAGGTTTAAATAAGAATCCTGGGAAGTACAGCAGAAGGACAGAGTCAAAATTTCAGAAGAAAACAGCTGAGGATATTACAGAAATGATAAATCCAGAAATACAGGAAATGCACAGATACCAAGCAAGATGAGAAATCTTCAATTAAACATTTTGTGGTAAAGCTATAGAACACCAAAAACTAAGAAAAGGCTTTAAGGAAAAGGCATTTAAAGGAATGAACAGGGTGGAAACAGGGTTTAAAGCTGCTACAGTGGGGGGCACCTGGGTGGCTCAGTGGTTAAGCTGCTGCCTTCGGCTCAGGTCATGATCTCAGGGTCCTGGGATCGAGTCCTGCATTGGGCTCGCTGCTCAGCAGGGAGCCTGTTTCCCTCTCTCTCTCTCTGCCTGCCTCTCTACTTGTGATTTCTCTCTGTCAAATAAATAAATAAAATCGTAAAAAAAAAAAAAAAAGCTGCTACAGTGGTAAGGAGATGCTAGTAAAATGGTACCTGTAAAGGGTGACAGGAGTATTTTTACTGCCACTACTGCTAATACTGTGTCTAAGCACATAACAACTGAAGACTGCGAAGGTTAAGCTGGAGGAGAAAAAAATTAAACAAATTATGACCCTGAAAAGAAGGATCATGTCGGGGCGCTTGGGTGGCTCAATGGGTTAAGCCTCTGCCCTCAGCTCAGGTCATGATCCCAGGGTCCTGGGATCGAGCCCCGCATCGGGCTTTCTGCTCTGCAGGGAGCCTGCTTTCTCCTCTCTCTGCCTGCCTCTCTGCCTACTTGTGATCTCTGTCTGTCAAATAAAAAAATAAAATCTTTTTTTAGGGTGCCTGGGTGGCTCAGTGGGTTAAGCCGCTGCCTTCGGCTCAGGTCCTGATCTCAGGGTCCTGGGATCGAGTTCTGCATCGGGCTCTCTGCTCAGCAGGGAGCTTGCTTTCTCCTCTCTCTCTGCCTTCCTCTCTGCCTACTTGTGATCTCTCTCTGTCGAATAAATAAATAAAATCTTAAAAAAAAAATCTTTTTTTAAAAAAAAAAGAAGCATCATGCCAATGAATTTCACAACTCTGGTGATCACTTTAAAAGCATCTCTTCTTTTTATCATAGCATTTGTATCATGTCCAGGATGAGATATTACAGCACACATGATAGAATATTTTAAAACAATAGTCCATTTTGCTCAAACTCCATGTTGAAAGCAAACGACTCTGTCAAACACTTTGAAGAAGGTAAAAGTAGTGGAACCATGTTTTGTCAAGAAAGCCCAGGGAGAAAAGCAGGTAGTAAAACCAAGTAGCAGTATCGAGGAAGGGCAGCCTCAGGAAGAAAATGAACACCGTTTTCTTCTGCTTTGTTCTCTTTTTTGTTTTCTTGTTGTTGGTATCTTTTTTTTTTTTTTTTGGTCTTTCCCAGAAATCACTTCATATATATACATTTATCTGTTCAACTTCAGTGAAAGTTGGGAGGAAAAGGTGCCAGAACTTTTGAATGTTTGTCTTCAGCTGAGTGCTTATTTTCTTCCTTCAGTTTCTCTGGGGTTTCCCACTATTCTTCAATAAACATGTGTTGCTTTCTGGCAGGGTAAAGCCAAATGCATTTTTAAAAGAAGTAACGGCAGGTCATCTGTCCATCCAGATCAGGAGAGAGCCCATACCAGAAAAGGCAGAGAGGGTAGTACACTCCCCTCTGTGAGTTCCTGCCCTCTTGGTCTTTCCTCAGCCCTTGCTCTCTGCTATGTCTCTCCAGTCACACCCCAAACCCAGAGAAACAAAAGGACTCTTCAAAACTTAAACCCTATGAGAAGGGCCACGCGGAGGCAAGGAGAGCCCTGTAAGACTCTGAGCCATGTGGTCTGTATCTGAGACTGCACATCTCCTTGAGCCACGTTCCATTCCCTCCATGCCTAATGTTGGCCTTGTGTTCTACAGAAGCAGTCAGGGCATCCATACACTCCTCTCTGTGTGCTTTTCTGTATACCTGATCCCATCTCAACCCACAACATCCAGCAGCATGCACCATCTGTCATCTCCCTTCAGTCAACCTGCAAATAGGTAAACACAGCCTGTAAAACCCACCCTTGTCCAAGCTATGTCTGGAGTTATGATCGTCTGTGTCTTTACCATCAAACTTTCTAAAAGGCTATTCTTGTGTGTGACCTCCATGGTATCACGCCCAGTCACTCTATCTCTATGTCTGGCTTAGGACTCCACTACTCACCTCCCATTTTCTTTCAGTACTCAGTGACAACCTCCTCGATCTACCCCCACCCCCTAATCAAGCTGCTTTGCAACTTTTCACATCATCGAACATTGCTGACATTTCATTCCTTGAAATCTCTCTTCTCTAGACATCTGTGCAAAAATGCCTTCCTGGCATCAAAGCCACGTCCCTCCCCTTCCATCCACTACTCCTTTATTCTTCCCCTTTATCTGCCCAAGAAAAGAAGGAATTACCCTAAATCCTTAACTGTCACTCTCTCTACAAGGAATATATCCCTTGGCAACAGCATGATTGCATCTCTCTTCCCCCAAGCACCCATTCCTACATTTTGACTGTCCAACCAGAACCTACACCTGCACGTCCAACAGACACCTCAACTCAGATTGCCTAAAGCTGCACTCCTCCTCTTACCTCCTGCACCTGGCTCCCTTCCTGAGTTGCCACGACTGTTGTGGCAGTTGACACATCAGACTCAACATTCTCAAAGCACAGAGGCACCCCTAAGCCTACTGCAGCATTTTTTTTCCATAGCCGAGATATGGAAGCAGCCCAAGTGTCCAGCAACAGGAGACAAAGAGGTACATACACACAATGGTATATTACTCAGCCATCAAAAAGGATGAGATCCTGATATTTACAACAGTATGGATGTACATAGAGGGTATTGTGCTAAGCAAAATAAGTCAGACAGAGAAAAACAAATACTGTATCTCCAGGGATGAATCCTTAAAAAATGCCCTACATATTCAAGTTTTAAGGCAGGACCAGAAGCAACAGTTTTAGCATATATCACCACGATATAAAATAAAATCTTTAAAAAAAAAAAGGAAATAATAGGACAACAGCAATTAGGGTAAAAAGACTTAACAACTGTCTTGCTCAACATCACCAGCACCACACCAGCTACACGTCTGACCCCCAGACCAGCATAGCAGGTGTGAGGACAGGTCCAAGCAGAGGAAGTGTTACTTGTCACATTTTTTGAAAAATGATAAACAGAAGGGATGCCTGGGTGACTAAACTGGTTGAGCGGCCAACTCTTGATCTCAGCTCGGATCTTGATCTCACGGTGGTGAGTTTGAGTTCCACACTGGGCTCTGCACTGGGTGTGGAGCCTGCTTTAAACTAAACTAAACTAAACTAAAATAACACCTCTGTCAAAAGTACGTGAATTCACAACTTACATGTAAGTCAAGTTCTACTTGTTCTAAGACAGCATGAAAACCAAGATGTCGTTATCAAGACAGGAAGCAAGATAAATTGTGTATTCCATGTGCCGTGAGATGACTCCAACTGTATCCAAGTCAGCCATGGCCCTCCAGACATCTCCAAGAGAGGGTATATTATCCACATTAGCACAGAGGAAACCAAGGCTCAGAGAGGTTAAAAAAAAAAAAAGAGTCCAAGATCATAGCATCATTTAGCAGCATAGCCAGAATGTATAGGAATTACCTCAAAACAGGCCACACTAGTGGAAGAATACCTTAGTGTGGAGTTATGAAAACCCAGGTAGAACGCTGCCTCAGAAAGGCAGATAATCAATAAAGGAAAAATAAAGAGGCGCCTGGGTGGCTCAGTCGGTTAAGCATCTGCATTGAGCTCAGGTCATAAATAATCCTGGGATCTTGCCCTATGTCAGGCTTCCTGCTCAGCAGGGAGTCTGCTTCTGCCTCTGCCTCTGCTCCCCATTCATTCTCATAAACAAAAAAATCAATAAAATCTTACCCAAAAAAAAGAAAAAAATAAAGATTATAAGCTTACAATAAAGATATGAATGATGAGTCAAAGCTTTCAGTGACACACCCACACCTGCCTACAGTTCTCTGGCTAAAACATGGGTGGGATTGATGGGGTTAGAAGAACAGGAGGCACATAGGCCCGGACAGCACAGCCCCAGCAGATGCAGAATCCTGGTGTAGGTTTAGCTAGCTTTCATTGTCCTTTAAAATGTCAAAGCTAAAGAAATCTGGTAGGGTTATTGAAGTCTGATCCTGGGGGATGCCTGGTTGGCTCAGTCTCTTAGGCAGCAGCCTAACATGACTCAGGTCATGATCACAGGGTCCTGGGATCAAGTCCGACATCAGACCCCTTACCCAACCAGAAGCCTGCCTCTCCCTCTGCCTGTTGCTCCCCCTGCTTGTGCTCTCTCACTGACAAATAAATAATCTTTTAAAAGAAAGAAGAAAGAAAAAAAAGAAAAGAAAAATAAAATCTGATCCACAGTATAGAACAACACAAAGGATGGTACTTTCTTGGGCTGATTTCTGTTTGTTTGATTTTAAGTAGGTTCCACAGCCAGCACGGACACTAGTGCAGGGTTTGATCTCAGGACCCTAAAACCATGAACTGAGCCAAAGGCAGACAATCGATTAAGCCACCCAGGCACCCCACTTTCTTGGGTTCTAATGGGACTTTTCCTAGGTTCTAATCCTAGCTGTACTGGCTGCCAGGGGGAATGAAGTCCAGCACCACAAGAAAAGCATCCCAAGGCAGCAGTCCTCTGCAGAAGATTTGCTGGTGGCTGCCATCATCAAAGAGTCAGTGGGTGAAGTTGTTGAAGCACAGTGGGAACAATGATAGCCACTGCCTTTTGGGTGTCACTGAATCATCCTACTCATCTTCAGGAAGCCTGGCCCTTCTCCAGTCAACGCAGCAAAAGCAAACTTGTTAGAAGAACAGGGGAGGGGGTCATCTCCCTCCCTCCCAGAAACTGAAGCAACCAGCCAAACAGTGCAGCACTGGAGTAAAAATAAAAATATGAAGGAATGTGGCTGCACCTGGGTAGCTCAGTCTGTTAAGCATCTGCCTTTGGGTCAGGTCCTGATCTCAGAGACCTGGGATCTGAGACCCACATCAGGCTCCATGCTCAGTGAGGAGTCTCCGTTTCCTTCTCCCTCTGCCCCTGCTCCTAGCTCATTCTCTCTCTCTCTCAAATAAATAAAATCTTTAAAATAAGAAATTTAAAAATGAAGGAATAAATCAAAATGCAGAATTCAGAAACAGAACTACAGATATAAAAACTACATATAAAAACCTGAAATATGAGTGAGGAAGGATTATTAAATCATGATACTGTATTAATTGATTGCCAATTTTTTCTTAGAACATAGAGCACACTGCACTACACGAAAACGAAAACACAAAATTAGGATTGAATACAAAAACAAAATTATCAGTGTTATTCCATCAAGTGTTTCTCTAACCTACTGATCAAAACCTCAGTTCATCCTCCAAAAGAATCTGGGCACCACCTCAGCACACATGAACACATTTTCAGGCCACAGTTCACACTGCTCCAGTCCCCACTCTAAGTCCTGAGCCATGGGCTCCTCCAGGCAAAGCCACCACCAACTAGGCCCCTGCCCTAGAAATTCCCAAACCCAACCACTTCACAACAGGGAGACTCAGGGAGATTCAAATGGGCAGAAACGTGGGACATTGACTTTTTTTTTTAATTAAAAGAAAAATACAGCAAGAAACATTTCTAGCACAAAGTGAAGAGCTAATCTTTCACAATGTCGAGAGTATTAGAATTATCAATACACCATCAGTAGTTTGATAGGTCAAACAGGCCAAAAGCTGGAAACACAAGAGGAAATGCTCACAGCAAACAGACCTGAAAGCCAGGGCCTGGACCGGCTGACATGGCTCTGCCGCTTACCACAGCGAGAAAGTGTAACTTTCCTGGGCCTCAACTTCCCTCCTGGCCAGCAGGAAAGTGGCAACACCACAAAATTCATATCTGGTCGGGGATTACGTGAAAGGAGAATGCTCAGTGAGAGCCCCGCCACACCGCCCGTCCAGCCACAGTCTGTGCCCAGTGAATGAGAATTTCCTCTACTGCAGCCACACGAAGAGCTGAAGGATCTGCACAGGATGCCTGTTTATTTACCAGTCACAAAACCACGTTCTGCCATAAACAGAGAGGGCAAGAGACCCCAAGAAATGGGAATATCCCTCACCCTTGCCTGGACCAGGCTTTCAAGACAAGTTGGAAAGCCCACAGCAGCTCTGCCACTGACTCTGAATGAGCCTTTGGAAGACAACACCATCCCAAACAACAGTTTAATTTACTTCTCTTTAAAAAGCAGTGAGACAAGGTCTTGGCCACATCTTCGTAAATTAACAGCTTAGGAGGCTAAACCCCAATGATTTAGTTATGTCCCCAGCAGGCACACCTCCACTCGTGGGCAGATTCAGGGAGAAAGGGTGCCTCCCCATCCATGAGGACACCCTCTGACATTCATCTGAAGATGCTTCCTACCCATGGGCATTTACTCCCTGGAACCCCCCCATCTAAGTTCCTCTCTGGATGCTGCACGAGGCAACTTCCTCACACCCCCATCACCACTGGTGACACCGCAGCTACCCCCGAGCCTTCAAGCAGGGTGCACCTGTCTTTGCTGCCAAGCGTCCCATCAGCCCAGCTCCATCACTGATTTCTGTACCCATAATTAATTAACTTATGCATGTATGTATTTATTTATTTTTACAGCTTCATTTATTTTAGGGAGAGATAGACAGAGAGAGAGATACAGAGAGAGCACACACACACAAATACAGGGAGATAGAACCTCCAGCAGATTCTACACTGAGAGCAGAGCACACCTCAGGGCTCAATCTCACCACCCTGAGATCATGACCTTAGCTGAAACCAAGTTTTGGATGCTTCAACGACTGAGCCACCAGGCACCCCTCTGTACCCTTAATCTTAAGAAAAGACAGACACCGCTTCTTTCTGTCAGCCACGGCCTCATAAGCCATCTGTCACACAACCAAAGTTTCCAGAGGGTAGGACCAGGTCTGCAACACCAGTGATGCCGGAGTATTTCCATAAAACTACAATCTAGTGAGTACCAGGCTCTGCTCTAAGCTCCTAATATGGCCTTCTATTTTGTACCCCTCACAGACCTACATGCTAGGTATTATCCACAGTGCACAGAGGAGGACACTGAGGTCCATGGCTTACCCAAGCGATCTACTTTGATGTGGCAGCAGCAGGGGCCTGAACCCAAGTCTGTGACTCCAAGGCCACTCCGTCAACTCTGTTACTCATGCAGCCCCAACACAGTCATCAAATACTTCCCTAAACCCTCATCCCTCCTGTGAAAAAGCATGGTCTTCTGCCATTTCCCAGATGGGAAGAAAGCCGGCGTGAGCCAGATATAGTGACCTGCCCATGATGGTACAGGCGATGTCCCCTCTGTTCTCCCCCCAACACCCATGTCATTCTGCACGAGGCCCCATGGGGTCCTTCATGCTTCCAGTGGAAAACTCTGGTGAGACCACCAGTCTCCTGGCAGGCCTTCAACTTGACCCTGGAGGACAGGACCAGTTAGGAGAAACCGGCTAGTTAAGCCTCTGAAATGGGGTCCTACCACCCAGGAAAACCCCCTTATCTCCAGGGCATCGCCCGTGTGAATTAGCTGGATTTGTAGAGGGCTCCACAAGCACCAGCCTTGCTGAGTCACTTTCTCTAAGGTGGTGGCTGAGACAAAAAGGACCCAGGAAAGGAAGGCATAGGCTGTTGTGGAACTCCAGTGCCTTGGCATCAACAATTAATGTGAGCAGCTGCCTCTGCTCACCAGATCTGCATTTTATGTGGGGCACACTGTTCAAAGTTTACACCCCCCATCTCTGTAATCTTCACGACAACCCCTGGAGCTCCCTGCACCATCATTACCACCTCACAGACATGGAGACAAGGCATGAGGGGTGTGTAGAATGATGCAGCTCTGTGCTGGGGCCAACCGGGGGAGGACTCCCACAGGCTTGCTCTTCTCACTGCTGCAGAAGCAGCTGAAAACAACGAGTTTTTCAGTTTGCATTATGTAGAGTGGAAAAGTCAACCATAAAGTTCATTCAATTTTTAAATGGGTTATTCCTCAGGATAAAAACAGTTCCAAAAAATAATTTCCGAGAAGTTCAACATATTCCTCCTTCCAGGTGCCTGGAATGTGATGGAATGTTGTTAAAATAAGTTCTGGCCCATCAGTATGCCAGACAGAAACTGGAAGTAAGCTGTTGCAGGTCCCCAAAAGCTCCGTCACAACCCTAAGAAGAAGACATAGAACTTTCACTGCCCCAAAGTGGTTATGTTTAAAAAAAAAAAAAGGCACAGGTGGAACATTTTAAATTACAGACTTTCAATGCAGGGCCAGTGGGGGTGGGGGGGTTGTCCCCCAACTACCCCCAAATGTTTCAGCTATATATAGTGACTTACCAAAGTGACTCATCACAAGTACCTACAAGGCGACTGACAGGCAACTGACCGATGAGGAAGGTATTCGGACTGCTTAACAAAACCAACACAACTTAGAATTTTCAATATTAAGAAGAGAAAGCCATTTATTAAACACTCGCCAGGCACCAAACCCGCTAGGCACTGTCACACGCTCTACTCATCACAAGGCTGCCAAACTCAGTGCAGAAACTGAGGCTGAGTAAGTCACCTAAGATCATGCAGCACCAGAAACTGGATTCCAACCAGTTCTGACATCAAAGCCCACCCCAGCTTGCTGCAATGCTTCAGAACCTAAGCTTTGTGATGATCAATAAACTACATGCTTAACAATGTTTACACATCTCTGTTAGAATTCAGGGAAAGGTTTTTAAAAATGACATACACAAGGGGAAAAAATAATACAGTTTCTGGAGGCAGGCTGCCCAGGGTTCAAATCTTGGCTCCTCCACTTGCAAGCTGTGTGACCTTGGACTCCTTTAGCTCCCCTGTGCCCATATTTCCATGCATTAAAATGGTAGCCATAACAGACCCTATCTCCTAAGGCAAATAAAGCATTTTGGTGTTGTTGTTCTTGTTTTAAGATTTTATTATTTATTTGACAGAGAGAGAGAGAGACAGGGTGAGAGGGAACACACATAGGGGGAGTGTGAAAGGGAGAAGCAGGCTTCCCACTGAGCAGGAAGCCTGGTGAGGATTAGATCCCTGCACCCTGGGAGCATAACCTCAGCTGGACAACTGAGCCACCCAGGTGCCCACGAATAAAACATTGAGAATCATTCCTGGCATGAGTTAAACCTCAGAAGGTGTGGGCTGGTGTTACTTCTTGCTGGCCACTAGATAGAGTCAGCAGCCTCAGGCCCACTGTTTTAGCAACTCATTTGCATAAACAAAGCCCAGGCTCAGCCACTTTGTGCTTACCCTATGATTTCTTCCTGTCACTAACATCTCTCCTCACTCCTGCTCTGTGGCACTAAGCTCTGGGCCTCAACTTCCCATCTGTCAAATGAGGTGAGGAGCCCAGCTGATCTATCTGAGGTCCTTCCAGCTGGGCAACCTAGGGTTCTTGGTAACTCAGGGCCCAGAAATTTCAGAACCATCCTAACACAAACATTACCAGATGACACTCCCTCAATTTCCTCAAATCTTCTCTTCCGTGTTATGTATAAATGCTTATTTTCATGGCAAATCTTCTCCAAGATCCCAGAGCTCCACGAGCACCCAGAATAGGCTGGGCAGGCATCCCCAGTGCTGAGGCTGGGGACATGATGGTCAGAAGCTCTGACCTCCAGGGGAGATGGATTCCAAATCAAGCTGCTCTGATAAGCAGGTCTTCCCTGTTAGAGAGGATTTCAACAGAGCACAGTTAAGAGGAAGTGCAGGTAAGAAACTCAGAACTTGGCCCACCGGACAGAGGGCAGTAGGACAGTGGGCCGGAGGGGTGACAGAGGGATTGAGAGGAATGGCATGATCAACAGAGGCCAGCCAAGGCAGCACTGATGCTCAATGTGAGAGGGTGGGCTGGGGATACACTGTGAAAATGGCTTCAAAGGCAGGAAGCAAGCCCAGCTCAGCACAAAGCAAAGTCCTGAGCAGGAACCTTCTGGGACCAGGTTGGACACTAAGGTGAGCTGAAAATGGCTGTGGCACCCAGTGCAGTCTGAATCTCACCCATGCCTCTCACAGGCTGGGTGACCCCGGACCAGTTATGCTATGTCCTTTAATGTTTCCTAAAGGGTATATTCACTCCATAACCCTGAGCCATGTTCTCATTTCGGTGAGTGTGGGAGGCCGCAATAAGGCTTGAGACGAGAACCAAACCAGACCCTGACTTGTGCCTCCTTTAAAGTCCAAATAACCTAACAAAAGGTTTAGGACGGGAAAAGTTCAGTAGCACTGGGCAAGAGTCTGTGCTATGTGTTGTGCGCTCGCCTACGTGACTTCCCACACGCTTACTAAACAAATGAGAACAATTCGGTTGGGCTAAAAAGTTCGTTGCTGGTCCTTGCTGCCTTAGTACAACCCATAATTTACTTTCAGGTTTGCTGTATTTGTACTGGCATCAGCCATTTGGCGTCATGAGGAACCATAGTTGCTTAACTAAACACAGATGTAATGTCACTATATATATGGCCTTAAGGCTTTGAATAAACTTAGCACTGTTGGACATCCTCCTCAGTGCTCCTCCTGTCCCCCATCTCTCTGCTTCTCGAGTTCTTTTCTTCATCCTCTTACCCTCATGTTCCTGGTTGATTTGTTGCGCCGGCCACGACAGGTGAGGATCTGATGGTGCCCACTATCTACAGAGATCCAATATATACAACTAGGACAGCCTGGAGGGGGGTGGGCAACCCAGGCTGGACAGGGAGTTAAGAAGGAGTCAGGAAGGGCACCTGGGTGGCTCAGTGGGTTAAGCCGCTGCCTTCGGCTCAGGTCATGATCTCAGGGTCCTGGGATCGAGTCCCGCATCAGGCTCTCTGCTCAGCAGCGAGCCTGCTTCCTCCTCTCTCTCTCTCCGCCTGCCTCTCTGCCTACTTGTGATCTCTCTCTGTCAAATAAATAAAATAAAATAAAAAATCTTAAAAAAAAAAAAGGAGTCAGGAAGAAGTCATTCCCACACTTGAGGCATGGGTTGGTACTGACCAGAGACACTGGGCAAGAGACAGTGTCCTAGGACTGCTGTAAGACTAGCCGGGTCCAGGCAAAGCGCCTAACAGTGTGTAGATGTAACCCATCTGTAAAAGGTGGACGGGGGGTGGTGGTTGCAGCTGGTTGAGCATCTGACTCTTTGTTTTGGCACAGGTCCATTCACCTGGCCCATTCACCTGTGCCTGCATGTGTTCTGTGGTGTGCTCTTTATCTCTCTCTCTCTCTCTCTCTCTCTCAAATAAATAAATCAAAAAAAAAAAAAAAAAAAAAGGAAGTCAGGAAGGATCAGGAGACCTGCTGTTAAGGTCCCAAAGACTCCATCCTCCTCAACTAGCCTCCGGAAATAAAGTAAGTGGATGCCCAGGAGCCTCCTGGACACAAAACTTTCCAAAGCAAAGCTTTCAATTTCATACTGGAGAAAAGGTTGCTGTGCAAATTCAAGACAAAAAAGCCGGCCATGGTGGGGTGGGTTTGGACAGGGCTGGCCACTAAATGCCCACTGCCCAAGCCAGGAGCCTGGAGTCTGTGCAGCCAGTGCTTCCTGAGGCTTCCACATCATAGCCTCACTCTGAAGTTTCCTCCTGGAAGCTCCTTACCCAGGGAGGCCACCTGTGAGCACCCCCTCACACAAACACCCCAGCTTCTGCCCCTCCATCCAGCTGGAGTGAAGGATCCCCAAGCCTGCTCTCTCTGGTCTCTCCTGCACAGAGAGGAGTATGTTCCCCGGAAAGGAGGGTCCCTGAGGATACCTGAGTCCTTGGCCCAAAGACAGCTGGCTTGAGAATGTGGGGTTTCGGTGCTCTAGGCACAGCAGTTCCTAGCGGAAACAGGGTAGGGAGCTCCAAGGTGGAGGGGAGTCCCGGGAGTCTGGGATCACAGATGCCAGTGGCCCCCAAGTGGAAGGGTTTCAGTAACTCCAGAGGTGAGAGGGGCCAGGGGTCAGGCCTGGAGGTGGACAAGGACCACCAACAAGGGGTAGGGGGCCGGAGATGGAAGTGATCCCAGGGTGGTTGCAGGCCCAAAGTAGAGGTGTGGGGGTGGGGGTGGGGGAAAGGGGTCCATGGGCCAGAAAAAAATGGTATCCTGGGGCTCCTGGGTAAAAGGCACTTGAGGTGGAGGGGGCCCAGTGGGGCCCAGGCTGCGTGGGCAGAGCCAGCGCCTCTCAGGCTGGGGAGCCCGGCGATTCTGAGGGACAAAATTTTCCATCAAGTTCTGGAAAAGAAGCCTGTCAGCACAGGCGTCTCTCCGGGGTCCAGACGAGCCCAGTGGTGCTGGGCCCCTTGATGTCAGTAGGGCCCCACGGGTTCCCTGGATACCGAGAAGTGGAGCGAGGGCTGTGGGGCAAGGGCTATGGGGCGTAGGAGCACCAGGCCGCCAGGAACCTGTCCGCCAGGCCCCCCTCCCGCTCCCTTGGACAAAGCAGCAGGTGGCAGCGGGCAGCAGGGCCCCAGTCTCCCTCTCTGCCTAGCGCCCCTACCCCTCCCCAGCCCCTCAGTACCTGAGTCAGCGGGGCACCGATGCACTCCCCCGCGCCTTGCCCAGCCAGCCCAGAACCCCTGCCTTCCCGGGAGGCGCTACTTGTGCAGTTAGTTTGTTGGGCCCACAGAAGGCGGTGGGCGGGGCAGGCAGGTGCGGGCGAGCTGTGGCGGGTGGGGGGCGGCAAACAGCAGTGCAGGCCTCTCTGCAGGCCCTCGCGCCCTCGCCCAGCCTCCTGTTCTGTCCTGTCCGGTGAGGGGGCTGGCTGCGCCCCCTGCTGGTTCCCGCTGCTCTTCTGCTGACTCCAGGACCCCAGTCCCCGCCCAGTCCCGGCCTCCCTGCCGCTCCCTGCAGCTGCTTGAGCTCCAGGCTAGGCCTGCTGCTGCACCTGGGCGGCCGAGCTGCGGCCCCGGTGCGGTGTGGCTGGCCCTTTTCTCTCCCCAGGGCACAGTGGAGCCGCGAGGGAAGGCCTGAGGGGATCTTCCGTCTGCTCAGTGCCAGTGGACACTCTCCAGGGGCCTCTCTACCTGGTGGGCTCCACCCATGGCCATCTTGGAACCCCTGGAATCCCCTTCAGAGACCAGGTGAAGCCCTCCTTGGGGAATCCAGGCTCCTGGGACCAAGGCGAGTTGATCTTGTGTACTGCTGTGTTTGTTCCCTGGCCTGGCATGGATTGACAGTTGCTGAATTGATCTATTCTGGGGTCATCAAGGGCAGAGCAAAGAGTTCAGGGCTGGGATCCCCAGGCCTGGGGTCCACACAGGCTTGGAGCCCTCTTGGCTGTCCCTGACAGAATGACCAAAGAGGAACCCTCAGAAACATGGATCTGCCTTGAACTGGCAGAGCATTCAGGGACAGGAAGGGGAATGTCTCCTTCGCAGAGTATCTGGAAGCCTGAAGTGGAAGATGGATTTGTCTGAGCCATGGTCATTAGTGTTGGGCCAAGGAACCCCTGGCTTGCTTCTCCTACCTGCATCCTAGGTCTAAAAGGGTGTCTGGGTGGCTCCCTCAGTGCAGCATCTGTCCAGGGTCCTGGGATCCAGCCCTGCATCTGGCTCCCTGCTCAGTGCAGATCCTGCTTCTCTTTCATTCTCTCCCTCTACTTGTGCTGTCAAATAAAAAAAAAAAAAAGTTAAGAGGGGGGACAAAAAGGCGCGGAAGTAGGAGGCGTCTTTTCAACTTGTACCCCAAAATGAGCTGATTACCTACCAATCACCCATGAACTCCAATCACCCATGAAATCAGCCTGAGATCAGAATTATACACGTGTGGATCTCTACAGGGGGAGAAGAAGCCAGTGGGCAGGTAAAGCGGAGTGGGAACTGTGAACTGATATCAGAAGATAAACAAAAGGGGGAGAGAGCTACCAGAGGCAACCAGTTGGAAAGTAATACCCCAATACAAGCGAGAGTGCCCTGCGTCTGGGGACCAGCATTAACTCGGAGACTGGTTGAAAGCACTCCAAAAGAGCAAAGCATCTCTGGGGAAATTGTGGGAATCGGGGCGGCTAGGGACAGGGGCTTAAGTCCCTGGTCCCAGGACAGCCTCCCTTGGCACTGAGTCAGAGAGAGTGCGACAGAGAAACCAGCTCTTGGTCCCTAAGCTGCCACCTCAAGGAGAATGCATGGGGTCGGTTTCCTGTGAGGGAATGGGAGCCACACCAGGCGGCAGAATGCAAGAGTCCTGCTATAGAGCCTGAGATACTCCTTTGAGAGAGGTATAAAGGCCCAGCCGGTACCCTTTGATACACGCCCTTGTTTCAGAGCCTGCTCCAAACTCTCGCCCCAGAGAGGTGCGTGAAGGCCCAGCCTGGTGCTCTCGGACCTGTGCCCCATTCTCAGAGCCTGAGACCCGCGCGCGAACCTCTGCCTTCCCTGAAATTGGTGCATGTAAGGTGGGTGCTCTTAGACCCAGAAAGACCGGGCACTCCCAGCCCGGGCCAGCGGGAAAATCTCAGTGTGCGATTGCTGCTTGGAACCTCTCTAGCGGTCTAGAGGTGCCCAAAGCTGCTGCTGCCGTGCTTTTGGGTACAAACAAAAGATCCTACATCCCCAGGGACAGCGACTTGGAACCTGCTCTGCCAGCAGCCAAGGGGGAACTTATTTGGGCTCTGCAGCCAGACTGAGGCTTCTCTCTGAGAGGGAGAGCAGGGTGCGGTTTGTTTTCCTCTAAAACTACAAAAACCATCAAAAGCGGTCAAAGTGAGAAAAAAAGTGAACAAACAAAAAACCGCCAGAGAACAAAAGCCTGAAAAAACAAAAAGTTTCCTCAGAGCCCACCCCCTCGAGGGGGGCGGTAGGACTTAAGTCAGGGAACATCATTGACTGAAAACCCACATGGCAGGCCCCTTCCCCAGAAAACAAACCAAGAACGAGAAAAAAAAAAAAAGAGAGAGAGAGAGAAAAAAAGTACTACAAGAGAACTACCACTACTACATAGGAAACTTTTATCTTTCATTTATTCCCACTATTCTGGTTCTTTTTTTTTTATATATATAGGTAATTTTTTTAACCCCAGCAGGATGGTGGAAGGGGTACATGGCTGAGTGCCTCCCGGGTCTGACCCTGTGTGACACCACCCGGTGCCTGCAGCTGCCCTCTGGAAGGTGTTGCTTTAGTGGCAGAGCCGTAGGGCACCAAGCATGTGTGTGTCTCCAAAGTCCTGGGCACCACATCACAATGCCTTCCTGAGAAGCAGAATCAAGGACAGTTGCTGATCTTCATTCCTTCCTACCAAAGGTATCTCATACACCATCTTTGGAAGTTGGAGCCAGGGGGCGCCTGGGTGGCTCAGTTGGTTAAGTGTCTTTCTTCAGCTCAGGTCATGATCCCAGGCTCCTAGGATGGAGTCCTACACATTTGCCTCCCTGCTCAGCTCCCCTGAGCCTGCTTCTCCTTCTCCCTCTGCCATTCCCCCAACTTGTGCTTTCTGGCTCTCTGTGTGTCAAATAAGTGAACAAAATCTTTTTAAAAAGTTTGGGCCAGGGGACGCCTGGGTGGCTCAGTGGGTTAAGCCGCTGCCTTCAGCTCAGGTCATGATCTCAGGGTCCTGGGATCGAGTCCCACATCGGGCTCTCTGCTCGGCAGGGAGCCTGCTTCCCTCTCTCTCTCTCTCTGACTGCCTCTCCATCTACTTGTGATTTTTCTCTGTCAAATAAATAAATAAAATCTTTAAAAAAAAAAAAAGTTTGGGCCAGGGATGCCTGGGTGGCTCAGTTGGTTAAGCTGCTGCCTTCGGCTCGGGTCATGATTCCAAGGTCCTGGGATCGAGTTCCACATCGGGCTCCTTGCTCGGCGGAAAGCCTGCTTCTCTCGCTGCCTCTGCCTGCCTCTCTGCCTGCTTGTGTGTACTCTCTCTCTCTATCACTGGCAAATAAATAAAATCTTTAAAAAAAAGAAAGTGTGGGCCATACTCTTTAGCCATTCTACTTTCCCTGGGGTAATTTGCCACCTCCCTGAATTTACCTGCATCTTTCCCAAAATCTACTTATCTTCCTGCCTTCGTGACCATAATGAGTCTATAAATTTTCAATAGACAGTGTGAACTTACACTTGCTAATATTTGCATAACATGCACCTCTTTCGATCTCAAAGAAAAGCTTCACACCACAATGGTCTCTAATCTCCAATTAGTTTCTGTTCTGGGATCCCACTGGAATTCTATGCGCCTGTCCCCTAAGATCCCATAAATTGTGGTCCAGTTTCCCAGCCAGCCAAGGAAAGCACATGGGAAATCTTGCTGAAGTATGAGTAAGAGCCAACGAAAGGGAACATATTTATCTGCCTCGAATGCTGGGACCTGAGGAAAGCAAGTTTCATTACAGACAAATCAGGAAGAAGGTTCAGATTGCTTTTTATGTCACTCTGGAGTGGAGGTCTGCTCACTCACAGAAGCTCAAAATCTTCACAAAGGACAATGCCCCCCACCCCCAAAGTCAGCTGGGGATTCTCAGGAAAACTTTAATTGAAAGTATTACGGATTCTCCAACTTCCCAAAATGCAGGAGGAACATCTACAAGCAAGACTGTCACCACTTTTAGGCAATTACACTTATTTACCTTTTTTCTTCCTAGAAAATCATCCTCTCTCCCAATCCATGATCTTCTTTTTGTAACAGTTTCCTAAAGAAGGAAACAGGTGTCCTCCCATTCCAGTTCCATCCAAAATAATAAAATAAAAATCTTTAAAATTAAAAAAAAAATTGTGATTTGTTGAGACAGAGCACATATGCAGAGGGACAAGCAGACTCTTCCACTGAGCAGGAAGCCCGATTTGGGGCTCGATCCCAGGACCCTGAGACCATGACCTGAATGAAGGCAGATGCTTAACCAACTGAGGCACCCAGGAAGCCCCCAAATAATTCAATTTTTAATCACTTTGCCATAGACACTTTTGGGTGGCTTTGAAACACCAGAATCTCATTGACTTATCAGTGTCCTCTTCACCATCTCAGAAAAGGACTGGGTGACTCTCAGAGGCCTCTCTCCCCTCCTGACCCAGGTCCCAGCCAAAGGTCCTTCACATTAGAGTATGAGGAACTGAGCGGGATGGGGTGTGGAAGCACCCTGGGGTGGGGTGGGGGGCTCTGGGGCCCTCCCACTCCCAACTTCAAAGACAGCGCCTGCTTTCCCCTGCCTCATATAGGTACCCTGGGTTTGCCCTCTTTAAGGTTCCTGGTTGCTGCAAAGGTCTGAAAATCTCCTAAGTAGCACAAAAGCCATCATGTGCATTTTGGCCACACGGGACAGAGGGAGTTTAAAGGAAGAAAGATAAAGCTCCCCAGAATGAGCCAGCAGCTCTGGGCTTCCCCGCACATCTTTCCTGACCTTCAGAACCCTGGGAAGGAGCCCCTTGGTGCAAAGTCACAGGGGGAGCCCACGCACAGCCCAGGCCTCCTGCCCCAGGTCCTCTCCAGCCATAAACTGACCCCCTAGCCCCTTCCAAACCGTCTACAGCCTCAAACCACTGACGTGCGGTTCAGCACCCATCTCCAGAGCGCAGGATGCACGTGGCTTCCCGGCACCCTTCCGTGGCCGCTCCCAAAATCACCGTGGGAATGTCGCAGCAAGGAGACAGGGAATCGATTTTTATCCTCTGGGTTGTTTTCCCTCGTAGCCCCTCAGGAGTCCCCACGCAGCAATGCCGCGTGGGCCCTACTGCTCTGAATCCACTTCCCCGGAGGAATCCGCTTTTCTTCAGCGTCTGTGTCTGCAAACCCGGCTCCTCTAACACCCCCCACCAAACTTACCAAGAACCAACGGGGGAAGAAGTTCATTTCTGGCCGACAAGCCTTTAATCCCTGAGAGCTGTGGCTGATGCAGGAGCAGCTTTTCTCCAAATGGTGATTTCGATACGAGGTCGTTTTGCCTGCCAGCCCCCAACATCCCTGACGTGTGGCTCCCAGGGGCCTCCCCGCGGCCAGGCCTGAGAGTGGAGCCCACCCTTGGGCTCATTTTCCACCACGCTGAATCCAGGCAGCGGCCCCGTCTCACTACAAAGGGTGCTGAGTAATGAGGTGCCGCCACCAGGAAGAGAGGCAGCAGGTCAGACAGATCTGGAGAATGACACTGGCCTTCAAGGGCCCCTCACAAGGGAAATACCATTAAGTAGCAGATCTGAATAGATATACTGTGTTCCACATTCACGCCGTAAGGATGGGGTTTCCTCGAGCCCTAATCAAAGGAACTCTTTCACCTGAGATCACTTGACCAATCGGTGACTCAGTTTCCTTATACTAAAAATGAGGATAACAATACATCACAAGATTGTTTTGAGGAGCACACACGTTACAAAGTGTTTAGAGGCACCTGGGTGGCTCAGTGGGTAAGCATCTGACTTCAGCTTAGGTCATGATCTCATGGTCCTGGGAGAGGGCCGTGTCAGGCTCCTTGCTCAGCGAGGAGTCTGCATGTCCCTCTCCCTCCCTCTTCACTTCCTGCCCTCTCTCTCTCTCTCTCAAATATATAAATAAAATCTTTAAAAAAAACGAAGTTCTTAGAAAACTATATGCACATAGTACAGGACACACAAGCACTTGTTAAACAGATAAAAGGGTACAAGAGGCTGGCTTCCCTTCAGATTTCTAATAGGCTCCTGTCTGGGGGTCTCTAGCTCTTAGGAAGTGGGGAGGCTGCAGAAGCCCAAGATTGTAGAGTTCCTCCGAGGCCAAGTTCAGTTTTCTATGCAGGACAGAAAACCTGTAAAACACATCCCAGACTTGCTTCGCTGCCTTCCTAGTAGGGAATCCGTTCCCTCAAGAGTGGTCCAACCTCTCTTCCACTATTTGGGATGTAGAAAACGTTTAGACATTTCTCCATTGGTGCTGATTCCATCCTCATTTTTAACAATCTAGCTGTGTGTTCATCTGGTCTTCTGTTAGTTCCTTTATTCAACAAACATAGAGGACTCACCGTGTCCTAACTGTGACCAAGACATCCAGCATCTCATCCCACAAAGGAAACATATTAGCAAATGTGGCAGCAAAGAGGGATGGGGTAAGGCAGTGACATCTGAATCAAGATCAAACTAACAAGCAGAGCCTGCCATGAAGAACATTCCAGGTATGGGCCCCATAGGCATGAAGGCGGAAATGAATAGATTATGTGCAGACAGCAGGACCGGGGACTAAGGGGACACTGGAAAGGAAGCCTGCGGAGCAGCTGTCGGCATTGGAGGCCTTGCGAAGGACTCTGGAATTCCCTTTGGATTCAGCCAGAAGCTACATGAAGGTTTAAGCGGGGAATCATCAGATTAGCCTATATTTGTAAACGATCACTCCTCTTCCACAGAAGAAATGGGGATGGGGTGGGGGTGTCCACGAGCCTAGAAGCTGGAAATGGAAGCAGATGAAGTTTCCAATATCCTGGCCAAGGAGTGAGTCTGTCGCAGTGAGAGTGTCAAGATTTGCAGTTCTAAACTTTTTAGTAAAGTGGCTTATTAAACACACAGCTAACTATTGCCCGGGGTTCCTACTTTTGTAATAAGTTTTTTCTGAAACTCAAAAAGGGGAGAGGGGCTCTCTGCACCACGTGCCAGTCAGGGCGGAACATCATCGTCACATTACAGGGTGTTTTCAGAGCCTGTTATCCTTTTAGTACGACATCCCTCCCACCCCGAGACAACACCGTGCCTCTTTCCGCCAACAGAAGTTGAGTTTTTCCCTTTCCCTCTTCCTTCTTTCGAGGGCAGAGCTCAGGGCTTCTCCAGAGATTCCATCCTAAGTTCATAGATCTCACCGAGCCGACCACATTCCCCTCCCTGTGGGCGCCAGGAAACGCCGGAAACATCTGTATCTGCACCTGAACATGGGACCTTGGATCCCAGCTACAGTTACTTGTGCTGTGGTAACAAGGACATCATGTCGCGTTTCAGGACATTTTCGTATATAAGGCCTCGGGTCGGGATGCTCAGGGTAGGAAAAGGGTGGGTTCGCCCCTGGGCAGAGTGGCATACCTTCTCTCTCCTCCTGGCCTTTGCCCGAGTTGGAGATGCCCTGTTCCTTCCTCTTCACCTGAGTAATCATTATCTCTGCTTCCAGAAGCAGCTCAGGGGGCCACCTCCATCCGAGGGGCCACCTCCTCCCCAACCCCACTGGACCAGGTGACCCTCCCCAGAATTCCATATAAATCCCTGTTAACGTTGATCCCACTGCTTCCCAGAGGCTCTTTCTCCTTGTCTTTACTTTGTGTCTCCTGCTGGACCCCAGGAGACAGGTCTCACTCATCATTTTATCCCAGCAGGGTTCAGTATGTTGCTAAATTAACACATGGCATGTCCCGCACATCACTGGCAGCTGGATGAACTGGAACACAGTGTGGCAGCATGTACTGAAGCAGGGGTTCTCATACCACCAGGGGATTCAGTCTGTGAAGCATCTGCCTTCGGCTCAGGTCATGATCCTAAGGTCCTGGGATCCAGGCCTGCACCGGGATCCCTACTCAACAGGGAGTTGGCTTCTCCCTCTCCCTCTGCTTCTCCCCTCCCTCTCAAATAAATACATAAAATGTTTTCAAAAAATAAATTTAAAATAAATTTAAAAAAAATTAAGCAGTTGTTCTCAGCTGCAGGTGATTTGGCTCCCCAGGGGACATATGGCAATGCCTGGAGAAACGTTTGGTTGATGTAATTGGAGGAAAGGGCGCCACTGGGCATTTGGTGGGGAGAGGCCAAATTGGAGGTGGACAACATCTGGCCATGCACAAGACAGGCCTCAGCAAAACATCACCCAGTCCACGAGGTTGACAGGGGAGACCCGCATCTAATCTAGGACCTGGAAAACCTTTTCCTAGGTTTACATGATCAAGGGAAATATATCTGTCCATCAAAACCACAAGAATGTCTAAAGCAGCTTATCCTCGGAAGCCCCAAACTGGATGCCATGTAAAAGACCATTAACAGGAGAACGGATAACCGACTACAGTACCTACGTGATGGAAGACAACAGACGATAAAGAAATTTAAGATGCCACATACGCGACAACAAGAAGGAATCCACAGATGTCCTGAGGAACCGAACCACCAGAGCAAGGTAACAGGCAAACTTGATCGCTGGTGATGGAAGAGAAGCAGGGGGCAGGGAGTGACTGACTGGGAAGGAGCAGGAGGGAACCTATGGTGTGCTCAGAATGTTCCTGATCCTCATCTGGGTAGTAGTTACACACAGCGTGCCGCATGCTAGGACTCATGTGCTGTGTGTGTGTATTACACCTCAGCAAGCTTTACCAAAGGCAACGGTCCTCCAAGAGCCCCAGCGGGCAAAAATCACACACTGGAGCAGGTCCTCCGAGCATGACTTTCTAAGGATTTCAGTGCACAGCCGGCAGGAGCATTGTAGATATGTTTATGGAGACCTATTTCACCACAGACACCAAAAACCTTACAGTGGGTCCTTGATTCAATTCTGCTTCGGTCATTTTCTGCTAAGGATTGTGCTACAGATGTGCACACAGACTTAGGTTTCAAGAATATTTATCACAGCAGAACAAACACAAGAAGGAGGCAGCAACAACACGGACCCAGAGGAAACTGTGTGATACCGCGGACTCATTAAAATCGACATTTAAAAATGTAAATGGAAAATGACTACAATATATTAATTACAATTATAGAGCAGGTCACCCAACAAGCTGACACCTCAGATATATGAAGAATATACTCAATATGATTAACTATGATTAGCTAAGGTCATGAGGGGTTATGGGATTTCTTAAAATTTTATCATTTTTCCCTAAAATGTACATATATTACTTATTAATAAGAAAAAATACACAATCACACTTCTTAAAAATAAAGGTGAGTTTTCAACTCTAAAACTGAGTACCAGGGGCGCCTGGGTGGTTCAGTGGGTTAAAGCCTCTGCCTTCGGCTCAGGTCATGATCTCAGGGTCCTGGGATCGAGCCCCGCATCGGGCTCTCTGCTCAGCAGGGAGTCTGCTTCCTCGTCCCTCTCTCTGCCTGCCTCTCTGCCTACTTGTGATCTCTATCTGTCAAATAAAATAAATAAAATCTTTAAATAAATAAAATAAAACTGAGTACCAGACCCCACACAACTCCCAGATTCCCCATGGATTCAGAGCCCTGCTGCCTGCAGAAGCGCTCTATCGACGCTCATCACAGTGGCTGAGACAGATTAAATAAAGAGAGAACATTGCAGATTTCCTGTCTCTTCTCCGACTGTGCAGATTGGTTACACAAATCCAAATCCATACATGCATTAGATCTCACTGAACTGCGTACGCCCTGAGAAAAAGACCCTGTAAAGCAATTCCCTGTAAAAATACAAAAGTATTTCTGACAGCAGAAGTTTTCAGATGCTGTAAAGAAAAAAAAAATCTAAAAAGGCACGACCTTCCCTGATTAATCAAGTCTCCCTCGAGAGAAGGCTACCACTTCCCCAGGTAATCTCATCGCCTCAGATGAAACCATGTTTCTCTGTGAAGTGGAGGTGATCGCAGCTCTCTCGGAGTACTCGCAAAGGTTTGGCGTGATTATGAAACGGAACACTATGACCGACCGGGGCCCGCTGGTTGTGGTCACCGTCATGCCCACAGCCTGAACACCACCTCCCTCCAGGAAGCTCCCTTCTCTGAATTCTGTGTAGTAGGGGCACGTGGCTGACTATTAGGGAGCACTGCATAAGGCGTACCCTGTCGCTTGCCCAGATGCCCAGCTCCTCCCGGAGCCACCGAATGCCATACAGAGCTAAAGCTGGGAGCAGTGGCTCACCATGGACACCAAAGATGAGGGCTCAGGTACCTCAGTTCACAAACCCATTACAAGCATATACATTTAACTCGTGCTTTAAGATGTTTCTCCTCTTACTTTTCAGTCAAAAAAGACTTTAAGCCGAGTAAACCAACAACAAACCCTAAGATAAAACATTTAACCGTGTTAATTTCCTAAGGCCTACGGTCGTCTTCAGCTTCTCAAGGTCACACCTCCCTGCTGAATGTTTACCGAGGGTTGCTGACACGGTACACAGAAAAAAAAAAAAAAAACTCTTAGGATGTCCAGCCTCTAAGAGAAAAAGCAAACAGCTCAGAATGCAGCCAGCCACGGCAAAGGAACCACCGACAAAGCCAAACACAGAGGGGCCCCTGAGCATCTGGGAATCTGCCTGTTCCTTTGCCTCCTCAGAGGAAATGAGTCACAAGACTGCTCAGAATGGGAAATGAGAAGGGCAGAAGTCCAGAAACCAGCGCGTCCTGAATTTCCTGCTGCTTCCAAGGAGTGAGCCCGCCTGCTGTGCTGCTGTGTCAGTTATTTACACAGTGGGCAGGTGAGGCTGACAGCTTGAAGGGGTTATTTTAGAGGGAGAGCTGTAAGTCTGATCAGGAGAAGGTTCTGGACCCTGGGGTCCCAGCACGCATCTCCAGCTTCCAAGCTGACCCTCCCTTCAGACAGGGTTTAAGAGGCAGCAGGGCAAGCATGGTCTTTGTATTTAAATCACCTCAAGGGGGCCCATATCTCCAGGCACAACCAGAAGCCAGGGAGGAGAAGGAAGGGGGAGAGGGAGAAGGGTACCTCCACTCCTATCTGCTGGCTGCACTTCTGGAGCACCTGATCCAGGAAGCTAAATGTGTGGACAGAACAGAAGGAAGAATCTGGGAAAACTGGAAGACTAGAAGAGCTGTTCGTGGACTAGTCTCAACCTGAACCACAGAAACACCTCTGCCTCCCTGCCCTCCTCCCCTCAGCTGGGAACCAGGTGCCTCCCTACTGCACTCCAGATGCAGATCCATGCTCAGGGGTGCCCAGTGCCGATGCCTCTCTCAGGCGCAGGGACTCTAGGGCATCAGCGGGACTCCTAGACAGCACCTGTGATCTCTAATTTAAAACCAAAACCAAAATCCCCAACCAGCCCAATCCAGCACAAGCAATACATATTTATGTGTAAGACACCTATGCACACATACACATTCACTTATCTACACACACACACACACACACACACACACACACACACACACGCTTTTGCAGCAGAAGGCAGGTATGAAACCTGTTCCCTAAGTCCTTTGCTTTCCTCATCTGCTTCTAGCAGCAACAGCCATTTCTGCTACAGATTTTCCTATTCGAGGGTTGATCACAGATCCAAATGCCACCATCCTGTTTGCCACCCTTTCCTACCCCACCGGCCCGCTGACGTCTGTCAGTGAACCAGGGAACAAAGATGGAAGACAGGCCCAAGCTGCCTTCCTAAAGTGGGGTTATATTTGACACTTTAATAAACCTCAGAGCCTGAGCCTCTCTGCTCTCAGACTGGCCAGGGTGCAGCTCTCACTCTTACCAAACCCGTCCACCTCTCCTCCCCCCACCGCGGGGCACAAGGGTTTTCGCTGCCCGGCATCTATTTCCAGGCCCCATAAATCATATCCCATTGTTCCAGGCCATCTGAACTCATGCTTAATAAACCATCCACCTCACCCTTCCGCCACCACCCCGAATTTCCCACAGGGAAAGACTGTTTCAAGAAGAAAAGGAAATTCTTCATTAGGGCTGGATTTTAAAAGCAAGCTTCCACAAAAAACCAGAAAACAAAATTGGGTATAAATACCATCCAATAACCACTAAATGTCTTTGGTTAAAGCACCTGCCTGCCTGTGATTCTCAGGTCCAGATGTGAGCTCAGTGCACATCCAAAGGAAACAGAATTTGAACCTGATGCCAAATGACAAATGATCCTGAACTTCATGACCATTTAAGTGCCACAGTGGCTAGACTAAATTGCTCTGATGCAGAATTTCTCCCAAGTATAGGTTCCTGAGAAACATAATATTGCTTGAAAATGTATTTAGGTGCGCTCATCCTTCTCAGACCAACACTCATGGGCTCTTAGTCATAACCAGGCTTAAGCTAACACGATTCCCCTATTTTCCCCAGAGAGGGAGGGAAACAAGAGGACATGTCTCTCATGTTCCAAGAGCAAAAACTGGATCACAGCACTCACAGCATCAAGTCTGCCAAACCAGAGCTCTGGGTATGTACAATTCTTAAAGAGCTAATTGAATGGAAAACAAGGGGCTGGAAACCCTTATGACATTCTGGGAAATGTATGGGCTTTAAAAGGATTATGCAGGGTGATGTGACTTTCAAAATTCCCAAACTCTGAACTGAAGCCTAAATGAGAATATGTTAAATTCACCCATTCCAAAACACAGCACAGTTGACTCGGACCCTAGAGCCCAGCTGTAGCTCAGGGTGTCCACACTGCAGCCTGTCTGTGGGAGGTCTGCAGACCACTCCCTGCTGAGAGAGTCCAGCCAACCCAATCAGCCTACCAGTAGGCTGTGGCACAAGGTCCAGATCCTAGCCCAGGCACCAGCCAGGGTTCCCTTTGGCCTGCCCTCTTATGGTTGAACAACAATCATGGAGAGCCACAGGGAGAGTGGAATTGGGTCCAGTATGGCCACTCCCTGGTCCTCCACAACACTGGTTGCACACTCTTCAACACAAGAAAATGGTGTGCAGAAACAAGGGCCTGCCACAGTAGGCTGTCGAGCAAGGAACCGAAAGCATCAGGGGACAGGTGGGACTGCTGGCTGGTCTCCACCTCTCCCAGAGGGCAGAGGCCGCAGAGCTTCTGCAGGCTAAGCAGAGACGTCAGAATTACCTTCCCAAAAAGTAGGCAGTAAAGGAGGATTTCAAGCAGCCACAACCACCAGCAGGCCTGCGACCTCCAGATATCAGGGGCTTGACCATGACCGTGTAGGTAAGCAGAACACACAAGTGCCTTCTGGAGCGAGAGAAGACAGCTTAACGCTGATAACTGGTCCTCTCACTCTTCTCTGCTCTCAGCAAGTGATCCTGAAAGGGATGGACAAAGTTTGTCAGATTCACTGGAGAAAACACGAGCCAGTGAAGACGTCCCGGCTCGCACTAGGCCTCCCTCCAAAGGCTGGCTGCCCCACCCCTGGCACCTGGGTAACGCTGCTCTGGGGCCATCCACACAAAACGATTTACGTACCCCCCACCCGCAACAAACACACACAGACACAGACACACATTCACACACACACACACACACACACACAAGCTGCATCGGGCTTTAGGAACCTAACTCAAACGCACCCCTAACAACAACCCCACAGGTGTGACTGGGTTGGACACTCCCAGCAAGGGAGGGAAGGCCCCCCCTCTTGGGTCCTTGCCAGCGGCAGGGTGCCACCTGGGCCTCCGCCTCATCCTCTCCATCCGCGGGGAAGTCGGAGCGGCCCCCACCAACCACCACCACGCAACCAGATTGATTCTCGCACTTCAAATCCCCGCTGCCAGGGCCCCATCTGTGTGCTGACCGAAAAGCCGCCCTCAAGCAGCCAGCCCCCGGAGCGTCTGGAGTTCTCCCAGCCCCGCGCTCACGCCTCCCCAGGCCGCCCCCGCCCCCGCAGGCCGCGCCTTACCGCCAGTGTCCACGAAGCGCTGGGGCGGGCGGTCCCGCAGCGTGGCACTCCAACCCGCGCTGGCCTCGTCCTTGTCGGACTCATGCCCTTCCGGGGCGTCGGGAGGCAGCGGGGGGCCGGGGCGCTCGTGTTGGGCATCCGAGGAGGCGGCGAAGGAGGAGCGCGAGGCGGCGGACGTGCTGTAGAAGGCGTTCCCGCCGCTGTCCGGGCCAGACTCGCCGAACACTTCGTCCCAGATGTGCAGGCTCCCGTGGCGCACGAGGGCCACCTCGAGCAGCGCCGGCGCCCTCCTCCGAGCGCTCCCGCCGACCTGGGCCATGGCCCCGACCGCCGCCCGCGCGCCCGCCCCCCAGAGCGAATTCCCAGCCCCACGCGCCGGGCACCGGGCCCGCGCCGCGGCCTTCCGCCCCCAACCAGCGCAGCCCGCAGCACAGCGCCTGCCGCCCCACGCCCGGCCGGCCCGCCATCTTGGCCACCTCGGGCCCAGCGCCCTCGGAAGCGCCCTCGGAGCTCGGGCGCCGCAGGCTGCAGGCCGCAGAGGGACGCAGGGCGAGAGGGCGGGAGGCAGGGGCTGCGGCCGGGCCCAGGTGCCACCGCTACCGCCTCCGCTGCGTCTCCTCCGCGCCCGCTGCGACCCCGCGCGCCCTACCGCCGCACCCCGCGCTCCCTGGCCTACATTCCCGGGCGCGAGCCGCCAGAGACGGACCGCCTCCTCGCACCTCCGGCCCGCCCCCCGGCCAATGGGGAGCAGGCCGGGGCGGGGCCCGCGCGGGGCACGCCCCACACACCTCGGCGGAGCGGGGCGAGGAGAGCAGCTGCGGCGGCGGTGGCGGCAGGGTGGAGGGTGGCTTGTGGCTTCCTCGCCTGCGGGCGTGTGACCCGGGACGGCCACCCGCAGGCCCCACGCGGCCCCGCAGGAGGAAGGGAGGAACCCAGTGTGTGTCGGGGGTTAGGGGGGACGCAGCCGGTCTTCCCGCCGCCCCAGCCGGCTCACGGAGCGTGAAGCCCGCGCTCTCGGTCCCCTTCCGCAGTCGGCGTCGGTGGCGGCGGGGATCTGTCAGCCCCGGTGGTTCTGAAGCAGGCGCTGCGGAAATTCCAGGTAGGCGCCAGGCCTGAGGGTCACGGTTCCCGTGGCTGCTGTGGCTGCTGCTGCTTCGGTGCTCCACAGCCGGCTGTCCCTTGAGCTCTTGCAAGCACAAGGGCTATCTGGCTTCCGGGAGCCTTGCTCTAATAAGGAGCCCTCCTCGCTGGTTCATTCCTGGGGTCAGGTGGTGACTCAGTCTCGCTTCAATACCCCTGTAATTTGAGGGGGTCAACATCCGATCTCAGTCATTCCTTCCGTCTTTGACCTTTGACATCTTTAAAATCAAAATATTCATTACCTTCCAAATATTAATTACTCTAACACCACCACTGCAACATCTTCACCCATACATTTGACACACTTGTCTGTTAAAGTACGGCACAATCACCCAGGCTTCAGTGTTCTGATAAACAATAGATCAGAAAGGTTTCATCCATCCCTCTGCCTTGGCCAGGAGTGCGTGGCACTCATTCCATTGATGACGATACACGTGATCAGGCGTTTCTTGCTCCTCTCTCCCTCCCACACTAATGCAATAAGTCACAATGATGGTAATTGGGCCATAAAGTCACTTGCACTCTGAAATAAAATAAATCCACAGAGATGTGAAGGGCTTGCAAATCCTACTGGGTATTAACTAAATAAGGATTACACGAAAGGGAAAGGCATATTGCTATTTCATGCATAAAGGATGCAGATGCATAAAGGGTGAAGATGTTGGTACCACCAGCTAAGGTCGTTCTAACAGCAGGTGAGCAGCTTCTGCTCTCGCCCTCCCCTCGCAAGCCCCTGTTTCCTCCTCCCAAACCAGAGTCTCTGTACCAGCATGAATTCCTGATCATCACTGAAAGATGATATATAAAAAGGAAAGGATTCACATGACATTGCTTTGTATATGAATTGGCTGATATACGTGAAATTGTTTGCAAAGCATTTCAACTCCGTTGGAAGAATTCTGTCACAGAAAAGAACTGGTTTCCAGCACTTCTCTAGACTGTGTTAACCAGGGAAAGATTCTGAAGAGAGTTCATACAGGTAATCAGACTTAAAAAGGTCATTGACACATAGATTAAAGACGAAAAGTAAGATTGCGTAGCTCAAGTTCAAATTCTGCAATTAGGAATTCTGTAATACTCCTGTAAAATTTAATGACATATATTTTAAAAAATAATTGAAAGGGATCAAAACACTGAAATACATAGGCAAGAACTCCTTCTCTTCTCCAGGCAGCCAATGAAAAAGTCAGCAGCTAAAGTAAGTATTTTAAAAACAGTGGCTAGCTTTGCTACCCAGAGGAAGCAGGAAGTAGAGCAGTAACAGTTACAAGGATGGAATCAGTCTTCCATTGTGCCAAATCTGCATTTGTATGGTGCTAATCTCAAAGAAACCTTAGAGTCTTTGTGCTTATGAGCTCTCAAGTGCTTGTAGCTCACAGAGCATGCAACACTGGGAGAGGATTATATGGTCACAAAAGAAACAGACTGGGAAATCAAATTGTTATCCAAACCCTGGCCCAACAAAAATGAGATGGCTATGTCCATTTAGAATCAAGGGTTTAGCAACCAAGTGCTACTTTGTTTAAACAAATGTTTCCGACCAAGAACAGTAAAAATACTTCAGCCTTTAAAAACAGGTGGCTGATTCTCCTTGTGAAAGGAGGGGAGGAAAGGGAAGAAAACAACTGGAAAACAAAAACCAAAATACTTTCCCATCTGCTTGGCAACCTCCTACTCGATGCTATGATTATGGTTCTACATCATTAAGTTTTACAAGTAATGTTTTCTGGGAGGATAATTATAGAACCAGCATTATACTGAGATCTTTTTAACTTTGAGTCATTTAAACACATCTTCCAAATAATACAACTTTGTAATATAATTAATTTTAAGATTAATTATAATTAATATTGAGCTTTTGGTTCATAGTCTGCACAAAAGGCTCCAGGGTAGTAAGAACAACCCATTTCTGTAGTAGATTCCTTAGGCTTTGTTAAGCCAGAGAGGTTCATGCTCTTGTGAAACTGGGGATAATAGCCATATTTCATTGAGTCTTGGCCTCCTTTTCTGGTATAGTTTAATAAGAAACAAAAAATGCTACCATTCAAACTATAATACAATGTTTTCTTTTCATTAGTATTTTAATTTAAATGTATTCAAAAAGCTCTTTGGTAAGTATTTAGACAGATTTTTATTACATATGGCCTTAATGCATACATAAAATAAAAGTTAAAATTTTTGGTTAACGTTTTTCCAAACCTCACATTAAGAATCTCACTACTTTTATTTACTTTCTAACTGAGAGATTTCAGTGCCCAGATTTTTCTCACAATATGTTCCTCTGAGCCACCCAGAGCTTTTGTCATGCTGCACATAAAAAATTATTATTAGACATATAGCTGACATCCAATGTTAAATTAGTTTCAGTTGTACAACATAGTAATTTGACAATTCTATACATTACTCAGTGATCACCACAGTAAGTATATCATCACGTCACCATATAAACTTATTATAATATCATTGGCTGTATTCCCAATGCTGTACTTTTCATCTCCAGATGAGAACAGGAAATTATTTTATTTATTTTATAACAGGAAATTTGTACCTCTTAATCCCCTTCACCTATTTCACCCATCCCCCATCCACCTTCCCTCCCATAACCACCAGTTTGTTCTTTGTATTTAAGAGTCTATTTTTGTTTTGTTTTTTTTTTTTTTGTCTGTTCACTTGTTTCTTTTTTTATATTCCATATAGACGTGAAATTACAGGGGCCCCTGGGTGGCTTAGTGGGTTAAAGCCTCTGCCTTTGGCTCAGGTCATGATACCACGTTCCTGGAATCGAGCCCCGAGTCGGGCTCTCTGCTCGGTGGGGACCCTGCTTCACCTGCCTCTCTGCCTGTCTCTCTGCCTACTTGTGATCTCTCTCTCTTTCAAATAAATAAATAAAATCTTCAAAAGAAAAAAAAAAGGAAGTGAAATCATATGGTATTTGCCTTTCTCGGTCTGACTTATTTCTCTTAACCTAATACCTTCTAGATCCAGCCATATTGTCACAAATAGCAAGATCTCATTCTTTTTTATAGCTGGATAATATTCCATTATATATCTATATACACCATATCTTTACCCATTCATCTACTGATAAACACCTGAACTGCTTCCATATACTGGCTATTATAAATAGTGCTGCAGAAAACCTAGGAGGGCATATATCTTTTTGAATCAAGTGTTTTTATTTCCTTTGGGTAAATATCAAGTACTAGAATTACTAAAGCATATGGTAAATCTACTTTTAATTTTTTGAGGAACCTCCATACTGTTTTCCACAGTTGTTGCACCAATTTACATTCCCACTAAAAATGTACAGAGGTTCCTTTTTCTCCACATCCTGGCCAACACTTGTTCTTTCTTGTCTTTTTAATACTAGCCATTCTGACAAGTATAAGGTGATAGATCTCCCTGTGGTTTTGATTTTATTTTCCTGATGATGAGTGATATTGAGCATCTTTTCACATGTCTATTGGGTGTCTGTATGTATTTTTTGGAAAAATGTCTATTAAGTCCTCTGCCCATTTTTCAATTGGATTATATGTTGGGGGTTGGGTTTTTTGGGGGTTTGGTGTGTGTGTGTGTGTTCTTTACATATTTTGGTTATTAATTCTTTATTTTATTTATCATTCACCACTGTATTCTCCCATTCTGTAGGTTCCCTTTTGGTTTTGTTGTGGGTTTCCCTTACTGTGCAAAAGCTTTTTATTTTGTTGTAGTCTTAATAATTTATTTTTGTTCTTGTTTCCCTTGCCTAAGCAGACATACCCACAAATAATGTTGCTAAAACCAATCTCCAAGTGATTACTGCTTATTGTCTTTTAGGAGTTTTATGGTTTCAGGGCTCTCATTTATTCATTTAATTTTTTTTTTAAGTAAGCTTTACACTGAATGTGGGACCTAAACTCACAGCCTCAAGAATAAGAGTCACATGCTGTAAAGGCTGAGCAAGACAGGCACACCTCACACTTCACATTTAGATCTTTGATCCATTTTGAGTTTCTTTACGTGTATGGTAAAAGAATGTGGTCTAGTTTCATTCTTTTGCAAATGGCTCTCCAGTTTTCCCAACACTGTTTTTGAGGAGACTTTCTTCTGTTACATATACTTGCCTCCTTTGTCAAAGATTAATTGACCATATAATTGTGGATTTATTTCTGGGCTCTCTATGCTGTTTCCGTTGATTTATGCGTATATTTTCTCCCAGTACCCTACTGTTTTGATTACTATAACTTTGTAGTATATCTTGAAATCCAAGAAACTGATACCTCCAGCTTTGTTCTCCTTTCTCAAGATTGTTTTGCATGCTACACTTCTTATAAAAGTATTCTGAGGTCATCCATTCTGCTTGGTTTGATGCTGGTAGGGTTTCTCTTTTTCTTTTTTCTTTTTTTTTTCCTTATCTGAGATTTTCATATAATAACCAGTTTATTTTCTTTCTTTAAATTGTCCTCAAAAGGCCTGTGGCTTGGCATGCCAAGGGATGTAGATGATCAGTTGTGCCCTAGGAGCAGTAACCACATGGCACAGGGTCAAGCTGTGGTAACTTTATAGGGACTTCCACCTGCTCAGCCCCAACTATAAGACAATTCCTGACATTGGAGATGTGAAAGAAAATGGGAGGGGAGGGGCATCTTAAAATCCATAAAATATGGCATATTGTCTCCTGTTTGTACTTTTACAATTTCTGATTTTGCAAATGGCCAAGCTGCCGCAGGGAACAAAAATGAGGTCCTAAGGTGGCAGAGACTGACCTGGCCAGCCCTGTACTGCACAGTCTATGCGTTACTGGATCAGTATGAATGGAGAAAGCAGGGGTGAGTCAGGGAAGCTGCTGCTTCTCCCTACATTGCCTTCATCACCCACAGGGAGGGGGCCCAAAGCCAAGCAGGACCTCCTGGAACTGAGACAGGGGAGGGGAAAAGAAAGCTGAACGATGCCACAGCTGCTGAACCATGACCAAAATATGGGGGAGAAGGCTGGAGGCAAATGTGCATGGTACACCGTGACATTTGGAGTCCTAGGTGACATAGAAGCTTAAGGATCCAACCTTGCTCAAACTGATTTTACATGATAATTTTATCTACTAATCAACCCAGAGATGCAGAGAATGAAATAGGGCAATACTATAGAAAATGCTTGAGAGAAATCTCTCTTATGATTGAGATAACCTGATATTTCCATTGATTCATTCATTCATTCATTCATTCGTTCAACAATTATGTACTGAGTATTATGTATCAAATCCTCTTCTGAACACAGAATAAATAAGGAAAAAACCCACAAATACCATTTTTATAGCACATGCATTCAAATAGAAGAGAGAGAACAGACAGTAAATAAATAAATATATAATATGTCAGCTGTTGATAAGAAGTCAAAAGTAGAGAGGGACAGAAACTATGTTGATTGTGATGGTGCTGGTGCTGGCTGTGTGTGCAGTTAGGGGAGATTACTCTGATAAGAAGACATTGGCAGATCCTTGAGTGGATTCAGAGAACAAGACGGGTACATTTAAGAAGAGGAAACAAGTGCAACGCCCCAAGAAAGGCACGCACTTGCTGTACTCTGTTAAACACTAAGGAGGCTGGTGAGCGGAGGCAGAGACAGCTGAGTGAAGAGGTAGGAGATGAATTGAAAAGGAAGTTGAGTGTTAAATTTTGTGAGACTGAATTTTGTATTGAGTGAAGTGGGGAGCCATTGGAGATCTTAGAGCAGAGAAATAACAAGGTCTGACTTTTGTCTTAAACGGATTGCTTTAACTGCTGAGTGGAAAATAAACTAGAACAGAGCAAAGATGGAATCCAGAAGACCAGATAGGAGACTATTACAATAACTCATAGAAGACGGTGTTTTGGACCACAGTGGGAGTAACTGAAATGTGGAGAACTGGTCAGATTTAGAATATATTTTGAAGATAGAATCCACAGCTTCTACCAAAGAATTAAACAGTGGCAGTGAAAGAAAGAGATGAATCAAGAATGACTCTACAGTTTCCTGTTTGAGCTATTGCAAGACCAGCAGAGCTCGAGAAGAATAAGAGCTTGGTTTTGAACATGTTGGGTTTAACTCATCTAGGTAGATCTGGAAAGCAGGCAGTGGAAGAAAGCTCAAAATCCAGGTCTGGACTGGAGGTGGAGATGTGGAGTCATCAGGAGATAGATGGTAGAAGAGGGACAGTCACCAAGGACTCAGTGTAGACAGAGGAGAAGTCTGAGGTTGGGTCCTGGAGCACATTCATACTCAGAGATCAGGGAATTGAGAAGAAACCCCAAGTGGAGGGGCTTGTCCTCACTCAGAAGGGATTGGAGTAAGGGTTCCACCCAGGTAAACTTAGTGGGATTCTGTGGGTCTTCTTTCCTTACCGATTTTTCTTTTCAAGATTTATTTGAGAGAGAGAGCGAGAGAGCAGGAGCACACACATGCAGGGGGAAGAGACAGAAGGAGAGGGAGAGAATCTCAATCAGATTCCCCGCTGAGCATGGAGCCTGACGTGGGGCTCGACTCCATAACCCTGAGCTCATGACCTGAGCCAAGATTCACACGCTTAACCACTTAGCCACCTAGACACCCACCCAGTTTGTTTTTCATTCTTTTCTTAAAATATTTTATTCATTTATTTATTTGACACAGAGAGAAAGAGAGAGAGAGAGAGAGAGAGATCACAAGTAGGCAGAGAGGCAGGCAGAGGGAGAGGGAGAAGCAGGTTTCCTGCTGAGCAGAGAGCCTGATGCGAGAGCCTGAGACCCTGAGACCAGGATCTGAGCTGAAGCCACCCAGGTGCCCTCAATTTACTTTTCTCAGTGAAGTCATCAGAATGGTCGGTCATCAGCTGTATCTGATGGAAGGTGTTCAATTCTCACTCTGAACAAAATGGCTGTACATTAGAATCACTGGGAGAATTTTAAAAGCACACTTATATCCAGACCCTAATTGGATATTAATCTGATTGGTTCTACACCAATTAGATCAGGTCCTTTGGAGGTGGGCACTCCTGTGTTTTAAAGTCTTCCAGGCGATTCAAAAGTGTGGCCAGTGTTGAGAAGCCCTGGCTTAAGGTTGGAGGAAAGAAGATGTGAAATAGTCAAAATATTTCACGAGAAGAATGGAGATTCTGTCGGTCAGAGAAACATACTTGGATTTGTGGCTGAGAATTTAATGTGAAAGGGGCGCCTGGGTGGCTCAGTGGGTTAAGCCGCTGCCTTTGGCTCAGGTCATGATCTCAGGGTCCTGGGATCGAGTCCCACATTGGGCTCTCTGCTCAGCAGGGGGCCTGCTTCCCTTCCTCTTTCTGTGATCTCTTCCCTTCCTCTCTCCTACTGTGATCTCTCTCTGTCAAATAAATAAATAAAATCTAAAAAAAAAAAAAAAGAATTTAATGTGAAAGCTTCCAGCATTGTTGCTTTTCTCACCAACCACCTTCAGCTGCCAGGGGCAGACATAGGGTGGACAGAAGGTTGGGTTTTTACCAGGGTGGGGTTTTATCAGGTATGTATGATGTATGATGGAGGTGAGAGTATGGGACAGGGATTATAGTTATGGGAGTGGACTCTGTGCCAGCTGCGGAGGCCTGTGAGAATTTGGGGTAAGGATCAAGAACCACAGAAAATAAAATAGGGGGACGCCTGGATGGCTCAATTGGTTAAGCAGCTGCCTTCGGCTCAGGCCATGATCCCAGTGTCCTGGGATCAAGTCCCACATCAGGCTCCTTGCTCGGCAGGGAGCCTGCTTCTCCCTCAGTCTCTGCCTGCCACTCTGTCTGCCTGTGCTCGCTCTTGCTCCCTCTCTCTCTCTGACAAATAAATAAAATCTTTAAAAAAAAGATTCTCTTCAAAAAAAGAAAATAAAATAGGTAAATGGATTCTTCTGAGTGACTTAGATAATTAATACTTCTTGAAATAATTTAGTGCAGCCAGACCCCTGCAAAGCAGCACAAACAACTCTGATGAGTGCTTCAATCTACCACTTCTTCCCAGGGCTTCAATCAATTGCTTTCAACAAGTGAACATTGAGATATTTAGAGCAAAGGAAAAAAAATAAATATTGGAAGTTCGCATTTTTTTAAGATTTTATTTATTTATTTGACAGAGACACAATGAGATAGGGAATACAAGCAGTGGGAGAGGGAGAAGCAGGTTTTTCCTCTGAGAAGGGAGCCCGATGCGGGGCTGGATTCTCAGGCCCCTGGGATCATGACCTGAGCCAAAGTGCAGATGTTTAACAATTGAGCTACCCAGGCTCCCCTGGAAGTTAGCTTTTTACATTCTTGGAAAATGGGGTTTTGTACATTTATGTCCTTTTTCTGTCCCCTTGTGGATATTTTCCCTCTTGAAGCACACCCAACCCCTGCTCCACAGTTGTCCAGTAAAAGAAAGGGATCTGAGTGCCATCCCCAAAGTTCACTTGCGTTTAAAGGAGAAACAATCCTGGGAAGCTGTTTTACACAAAAGAGTAGATTGCTCAGTTGTAGAAACTCAGGTATTATAAGAAAACGGGAGAGATATTCGTTACTAGAAGGGGGACTTGCTCAGTGTTTCTAAATTCACATTGGTAGATTGTTGAACTGTTGTAGGCTGAGTGTTAAAATCACATCTTTCCCTCCGTTTTCTTACAAAGACAATGATGGTTCTTCCAAGATTGTCTGTGAAAGGCTAGGCACCTGCAAAACCACACATTTGACCTGAGCCATCACCCAAGTAGAATGTAATCCGCTCTCAGATCATAGGAGAAAAAAGAGAGACAGAATCCCAAGAAGAAACACTCACGTCAGGATTTTCATCAAATTTAGTGCACGTCTCACCATTTATCTTCATTTGCGGTAATTTTTTAAATAAACACTAATGTCGAATTGCCCTGCGTTACAACGAGCAACTCAATTATCAGAAAATCACGAGTCTCCAACGTTTGTTCTAATTACTAAAGCAGAAGAGTGGACAGAGTTTAGAAAATTTTCAACAAGGCTTAAACAAGAGAGATTTTCCACTTTTTTCTAATCAGGTCAACATAGATACCACTTTTCCTACAACCTTGTAGGCAGTTGGTATTTTTCAGAGATATCATTTGGTTCTTTATAGAAGGCTTAAAGTTGGAGGTCCATAAAAACGATAATCAACTTTTATGTGTGCCTTCTATAGGCCAGGAACTGTGCTAAATGAACAGTATCTAATATAATCCTCCTAACAAGCCCTGTGAAGTCAATACTACTGACTATTCTCACTCCAAGGGGGGGGCAAAGCAGATGCTTCGAGAGTTGAACTCGGTTTTCCAAGTTCATACAGCTCGTATATGATGGAATCAGGACTTGAGCTCAGTCTAATGCCAGGTTGGACCCTCAGTGGCAGCTACTGTAGTTTTTTTGACCGTCACCTGCTTCCCTCCCCCACCCCCGCCCCCATCTCATTCCCATTTAGGGATAATCAGCCATACCTAAATGACAGTGGCCAGGCAGGAAGGGTGGCTACTGGGTTTAATTATTTATATCCAGGGGGAAGAGCCGCCTCGCCCCATACGTTCTGCTTCAGCTCTTGCCCTGCCAGGGGAGTAGCCATCCTTCAAACCATCAGTGTTAATTGCTGGTGAGGGATGAATTGGGCGGCAGGGGTCACACACAGTTTACTAGTCATGCATATTTCTTTCAGAATACCTAAGTACCATTCCCTTGGAGATGAGAAATGATGGGAGGGATGTTAAAAGGGACTCCCAGAAATATTTCTGGACCAGTCATGATCACTAGCCCTTATGATACTCTTGGAGTCATTTTACTGGTTCTTGAAATGAGTGCACTTGCCCTAGGATGGCTTGGCCCCTCCCAGTAATCAGAAGCTCCCAGAATGGGTCAAAGATTACTTTATTTGCTATAATTCTGCAAGTTGAATGTATCTCTCAGCCATTTCCTGTGAATGCTATTATGGGGCAGGCACAGGGGGATGACTATGGGACAGAAACATATCAGGCGAGAGGGATCCTATGCTTTTGTATGAAGGAGAAGCCCATTCTCCTTGGTGATGGGAGTTTTCCTTCTGCTCTGACTCCTGCCCAGCCGGGATCAGTGGGGAGCCTCCTCCTTTGGGCGACAGGTCTCTTTCTTTCTAAATCTTCTTTTTTTGGGACAAAAAGCAAGACTACCCTTCTTTTCATCTTTCAGCTTTTTCATCCTGGCCAACGACACTCAAACACTCTCGCCCCCAATTTGGGCTGCTAGATTATGCCAAGAGGCCACATACTGGATATATTACCTCAGGCCCAGTGTTTGGACTTCACTGAACCTTAATTGTAACATCTGAGAAGGGTTGGGGAGGCGGATGTTGTGAGGATTCATTAAGACAATGTTAAATTTTTATCACGGAGTCAAGAAAGATCTCTTGTTAGGAATGTGTTCAATCTTACCAGGATAGAAGGCAAAATAGCATTTTACATATATTTTTTAATAAAGTATTTCTTTTTAAAAAATTATTTATTTGACAGAGAGACAGAGCAGGAATACAAGCAGGGGAGTGGGAGAGGGAGAAGAAGTCTTCCTGCTGAGCAGGGAGCCCAATGTGGGCCTCCATCCCAAGACCCTAAGATTATGATCTGAGTGGAAAAACGACGCTTTAAGGACTGAGCGACCCAGGTTCCCTGCAAAACAGCATTTTTTAAAAGATTTTATTTATTAATTTGACCGACAGAGATCACAAGTAGGCAGAGAAGCAGGCAGAGAGAGAGGGAGAAGCAGGCTCCCCGCTGAGCAGAGAGCCCGATGAGGGGCTCCATCCCAGGACCCTGGGATCATGACCTGAGCTGAAGGCAGAGGCTTTAACCCACCGAGCCACCAGGCATCCCGGAAAACAGCCTTTTAAACAATATTTTTATTTTTATTTTATACATATATATGTAAACAGAGAATTGAATGTATACATATAAATATAACTTGTAAACACATTTGATATATATTTATGTTTATCCTAGGATGCAACACTGCCCTCCTGAGCAGCGCAAGAGGGTGGGTTTTTACAAAGAATCACCAAACAGCTTGACCCAACTGAATGGCCTGCCTTGCGCTGCTGCTTAAGAGAAAGCCTTGAGTTGGGAAAGGTTTGACAAATACTGAGAAAAACCAGTCAATTAATATGTTAAAAACACTACCCAACCACAGTATGAACCATTTAGACATATGGCTTTAATTTTTACTTTAGTCTCCAAAGCCTAGGGGTCCCTGGGGAAAGGGGACAGAGGGAGAGAAAGGACCAGCTTCTCTGTGGGCCAGGTTTCTGGGGTTGCTCCCAGCCCTGCCCCCAGAGGGAATGCCCCCACCCAGGGCTTTGCTCCCAGAAGGGCCCCTCCCCCAGAAAGCCCCTTCCCAAATGGCCCTGACCTTTGGCCACACCCTCAGAGGTCCCATTATCCACCCCCAACCCCCTCACACCCCTTTACCCTGCCAAGCACCGCCCTCAGAAAGGTTCTAAGGTGAAGTCAGTGTGCTTCTCTCTCAATGTCTAGGAATTACTCAGTTTTATTTTTGACTTTGTGTTTTTTGAGCGAAGTGGGTGGTGTAAGGACCTACTTTATATTTTTATATTTTAGCCAGAGGCTTCCATTGAGGTTACACAATAACCTTGTTGTTTAACCCTTAAGCTGTCCCTGCTCCCCTTCTCCCAGGGGACTTACTTAAAAACAAGTCCCGGAAATCAACCTCAGGTAACAAAACCCAAATACAAGGGTGGGTCAGGCCAGGTAAGACATCTGATCAGTGGAGGGCTGCATACTGTCTCCCTAGCTACCAAGGAGTATGGGTCCCGCCCTTTGTGAGTCTTTTGGGCGAAAACTCTAACCAAGGTGATAGGCTAGGTCAAATATCTACTAAAAGGTAAGTTGTAATTCAATTGGTCACCTAGCATCACTGTGCAGCTTTCTCTGTGTGTTACAATTTCATTGGCCACCTGTGCATGACCAGGCCCAACCGCATGGCCTATGTCCTTAAAAGCTAGTCTGTAAAGGAGAGAGGGGTTGACTTCTCTGTAAGAAAAGCGGCCCTGGCTGGTCAGTTTGATTCTTGATGCTTGGTGCAAAATAAAGCTTTGTTTGACCTTCGCTTTGTATCAGTCTCGCTCTTTTAATCATGGACCCATTATTGGGGCATAACAGGTGGGATAGTGGAGCACGTACATAGTGGAGGGGACAGCCCACTGTGGGTATCCACCATTCCTTGCCTGTACTGCTCATTTGCATGTACTGCTCGCCCTGTCCGGTGAGCACAGCATGGAAATGGACACCTCGTGAGTGGTGGTCAACGAGACTCACTGACCACGTGATGTCTATGACCGAGTCAACCGGAGCTCGCCTTCCCTACAGACCAGAGCTTGCTCTGAGCACCGGCAGGAGGTGGTGGCCTCTTGTGAGCAGCCCAGAACCCTGTCTTGTCCTTTCTCACTCATGTCACCTCCCTGTGTTAGCCAAGCCTTGGAAGTGGTGACTTAGGAGGGAAGGGAAAGAAAGGCAGCCTCAGGCTCCTGATCCTGTCAAGTTCCGTACTCATCAGGAAGCCGAGGGCAGCAGGGTTGGTGGAACAGGTGTGAGTCCCCAGGTGAGGTAAAGATGGCAGAGCTGGTCTTGTGCAGGATTTCTACGGTTCTGATAAGAAGAGGGCACGTGGGTGTGCCCCAGCTGTGGAATCCCTGCGTGAATTATTTAACACTGACATTGCACCCTGCGAAGATGAATGGCATAAATCATGCCCATAATCACATTATAAAATTTTTATTTGCTTGGAATGACATTAAATGCAAATAGAAAACAGCAGCCATGCCCCTTCAGAAGACAGATGATGGAGGAAATGAGCTTTCTATTTTAGTACCTTTAACAAACACTTCCTCCCTGTTTTTGCCCAAAGGGCCCTATATCTTCATTTTGCATGGGGCTTGTAAATTATGTAGCCAGCCCTGGGGACAGCTGTGCAGTGTCTCAATGACCCAGTGCAGGGAATGGCAGGAGCCTCCCTCCTTAATACAGTAGTGTTACACAAGCCCCTGAAGCTGAAACAGAACTTCAGGATAAAGTCTGGGGGGGAGGTCCTCAAATTTCTGAGTCATGGGCTGTCATAAACAAAATAACAGCCGGGTGGCTTAGGCAACATACAATTTATTTTCTCATGGTTCTGGGCTCTGGAAGTCCAAGATCAAGGTGGCAGTAGGGTTCGATTCTTCAAATGTCTCTCCTTGGCTTGCAGATAGCTGTGTTCTCCACTCTGTCTTCAAGCGATTGTCCTTCAGTCTGTACTGTCTGTGTCCTAATCTCTTCTTCCTGTAAGCACACCAGTCCTGTTGGCTTGGTGCCCACCCCCAGTGAGCTCGTTTTCCCTTTATCACCTCTTTAAAAATCCTGTCTCTGAATACTGCCACATTCTGAGATGCTGGGTGTTAGGACGTCAACGTAGGAATCTGGGGGCATCCAACTAAGCCCATAACAATAGTCAAAACTGGATCCGAAACTGAAATTTAGACACATTTTAAAATGCTAAAAGTGTATATATATAATTTTTGTGGTAGACCTGAGATGGTTGGTAGGCTGAGATGTATTTGTAACCTTTGAGGGAAACATCCTTTGGAATGATCAAGAGAACTTCTATGTAATTCCATACATCCACAATTAAACCCCAGAGCTTTTTAATTTGGAATTTGGCTGTTTTGTGCTTGGTGGTAACCAAAACCAGCCTAGGGCTTTTCTTTTGTTTTGGCAGAAATGTAGGAGGCCGAGGACTTGAGCATTTAGACATCTTGCTGCTCTTTGGTTTAATCATACTCTACTGAGTTGCCCGAAACTAATTAAGCTCTTGGCTCTGTAGAGGAGAGATGATGTTCATTACATGTCATTGGCCACAATGTTCCTTTTTTAAATTGTTGTTAACATTTGTGTTATTTTTCAGTATAAGAGACAAGCTTTATCTTAGTTTGGGCTGATGTAACAAGAGCACCATAAACTAGGTGCTTTAAAGACATACTTATTTCTCTCAGTTCTGGAAGCTGGGAAGTCTACGATCAAGACCCTGGAAGATTCCGTGTCTGTTCAAGTGCCCACTTCCTGGGTCACAGATGACCATCTTCTCCCTATAACCTCCAAGGTGGAGGAGGCGAGGGATCTCTGTGGGGTCTCTCTTATGGAGACACTAATCTCGCCCATGAGGACTCCACCCTCATGACCTAAACATCCCCCAAAAACCCCATCTCCTAGTTATGTCCCTTTGGACATTGAGTTTTCAACTTATGAATCCTGGAGGGATACACTGTCTACAGTGAGCTTCGTCAAACATCTTTTATGTTCAAGGCACTGTTTTTTGGCAAAATTAATCATTTCCTACACACCCTTTGAAGCAAGAGTATTTCTGCACTTTGCCTTCCTTTAGAACCTTTCTCTAGAGAGGATCCTAAAAAGTTCAGAAAAGATGCAGAAGAAACCTGCTGGTTAGCTCGTTTTTCACAGTAGAGCAGAATTCATTTTGAAGTAGGTTAATCTTAGAAATCCAGGCAAAGACACTTCGCTTGAAAATCATCTCAAATGATCAGTTAGTTTTGTTAGTAGGAGTAATAGTAACTATAAGATCAATAGAACAACTTTTTGTTCTACTGTGGGCCTACTGTGTGCTGGGTACCTCGGAGCACCTGAGTCGATCCATCTCGTGATCCTTTCAACAGCCCACTGAGGGTCACACTGTTTTCTCCTCCACGTTATGGATGAGCCTTAAGTCTGGGCCAGAAATGACACAACTTTCCCAAAGCCATATTGCTACTGAGGGGCCAGCTGGGATCTACGCCCACTCTGGTGCCAGAGCCTGTGATTGCAAACGTGGGCTGCACTAGCTGTTCAGAACAAAGGACTGTTCATGGAGGTGACACAGCTAACCCGTGAGACCCACCACCCTTTTCCCTAAGGTCATCCCGGTATAGCCTGCAGTGATGGCCCGAGTTAAGCATTTGAACTTGGTGCTGCAGAGGGCGTGTTTTAGGGACAAGATTGGTGTTAAGGGGGTCTAATGAAGCCCAGAGGGAATGGAAGGAAACAGGACTTGGGGAAATATCTGGGTCCCTGGAGCAGTGATCTCCTTCTATTACTGTGCACCTCTCTTTCACAAAAATAAATACATACATACATACATACATACATACATACATACATACATACAAAAAATATTTGCGGACATAGCACAAATTTAAGCAAATTTTTGATAAATTATAAACTCTACTACTCTACTAAATTATTATAAAAGGCATGCAAAAGCGAAACAGTTAAATGGATGACATGAAATATGAATAAAACATAATATTTTCTTCCAGCCCCTTACTGGACTATTTGTCAAACTCCCTTTGGAGAAGACTTTTTAAAGATTTGTTTATTTATTTATTGAGAGAGAGAGAGACAAGACGTGTGTGCACATGTGAGTAGGGGGGTGGGGCAAAGGGAAAAGGAGAGAAGCAGACTCCCCATTGAGCACAGAGGCCTCACTAAGGGCTCAATCCCATGACCCTGAGATCATGACTTGAGCCAAAATTTTGAGTCAGACATTTAATCAACTGAGACACCCAGGTGCCCTGGAGAAGACTTTTTAAGAAAGAGATAGGACACTGGATTTATAGAAATAATTCATAGAATTAATCTTTAAAAGTGGGAAGATAGAAATGTTTTTTTTAATTTTTTTAAAAGATTTTCTTTATTTATTCATAAGAGATGGGAGGCAGAGGCAGAAGCAGGCTTCCCGCAGAGCAGGAAGTCCAGAGTGGGACTTGATCCCAGGACCGGGGATCATGACCCTAGCTGGAGATAGACGCTGGAGATACTGATAAACCAAACTTTAGGGAAAAATACTGAACTTTACTGGGAAGATGAAGCAGAACAACAGCATATGGCAGCAACATGAGTTTTAGATAGTTGGTCACCCAGAAGGCTTAAGGTGGAGAGAAAAACAAAAGGCTGTAGTGACCCAAAATTGTCCGAGTTGTGACCCAGGAACTTCCGGGTGACATAAAGATTTGTTTATTTATTACACGGACAGCGCCATGTGGGGACAGAGCGAGGGGGAATGAGAATTCCATACAAACGTGTGAGTGGCTCTTCTCCCATCTCCAGGGGGGAAGGAAGAGATTGGGTTTACTCCAGTAAGCATGGTGATGAGTTGGTGAGGTAGGTTGACTAGATGTCTGGACACCTGAAAAAGCCAGCTAAGGGGGCTTCCTGGCCATCTTGTCAGTGTCTTATTGAAAGCTTGTCATGTGCAAGACTTTCTTTTAACAGGTTGCCAGGTGAATTGATGTACAAATCAGACTACCGGCCGCCATGTGTCATTGCTCAGGTGGTCCATGACACAGTGCCCTGCAACTAAGGGGATGCCCTTAGCATTACAGACATCGTTCTGTCTTTGTTATTTTGAAATTTAGAAAATATCTTATTAATTTGTTCACCCCAAAGAGGCAATTTATTGCTTACTATGACAGTCTTTTGGTAGAGGACACAAAACTGCTTTCTTTGTTATGAAAATCAATGTGTTACACCAATTTTCTGAAAGATAGAAATGAATTGCCTCCTTCCAGCTGGGTCAGGACATAAGTGTACCCTATGTATTGGTTTTTCAATAGATTCCATTTACAGATTGTACGTGTCTCTCAATACAAAAGACATTTGCTCACATTTATGTGTAGAACATTCCCGAACCTGGTCCAGGTTGCGGATGAAACCGTCACTCTGACAGGCAAGGCATAACGAAGAAGAGTTTTCCTGTAAACAATATGTGGTCATGGAAGGAATCAGCACTGCAATTCGTGGCTGATTCCAAAGGCTCTAAGAGGTGGTAGATGCACAGGCAAAGTGGTGACTTTTGCAGAGGAAGCAGGCTGGGGAGAGATAGCAAAACAGAAGTTTGAGAGGGCCCTAAAATCTCCTCCTGTGGGATTATTGGCCATTGAGCTTGAGAAAGGCTATGGTGAAAACTTGAAAGAGCATCAGATCAAACCCTTGGCCACTGGAGGTTGAAACTGACATGAGCAGCACTATCTCTATTCTTGACCCAAGGCCACAGGATGACAAGCTTTGCTTTTTCAATGTGGTCTCAAGTCTCTATACTGCCCTATAAAGAAAATAATACATATAAATGCTGAGAGTGTAAAGTGTAAGCAGAGCTCCCCTTGGCCATTTCCTAAGTTTTGTCCACTCCGAAGTGAGTATCACTTTGGTGAGTGCATTGCAGGAAATGGCCTTAATGATCATTGGCAGACCTCCACTCCAGAGTGACATAAAAAGCAATCTGCACCTCCTTCCTGATTTGTCTGTAATGAAACTTGCTTTCCTCAGGTCCCAGCATTCGAGGCAGATAAATATGTTCCCTTTCGTTGGCTCTTACTCATACTTCAGCAAGATTTCCCATGTGCTTTCCTTGGCTGGCTGGGAAACTGGACCACCATTTATGGGATCTTAGGGGACAGGCGCGTAGAATTCCAGTGGGATCCCGGAACAGAACCTAATTGGAGATTAGAGACCATTGCGGTGCAAAGCTTTTCTTTGAGATCGAAAGAGGTGCATGTTATGCAAATATTAGCAAGTGTAAGTTCACACTGTCTATTGAAAATTTATAGACTCATTATGGTCAAGAAGGCTGGAAGATAAGTAGATTTTGGGAAAGATTCAGGTAAATTCAGGGAGGTGGCAAATTACCCCAGGGAAAGTAGAATGGCTAAAGAGTATGGCCCAAACTTTTTTTAAAAATTGTATTCAGTTATTTGACACCCAGAGAGCCAGAAAGCACAAGTGGGGGGAATGGCAGAGGGAGAAGGGGAAGCAGGCTCCCCGCTGAGCAGGGAGGCAAATGTGTGGGACTCGATCCCAGGACCCTGGGATCATGACCTGAGCTGAAGGCAGACACTTAACCGACTGAGCCACCCAGGCACCCCCTGGCTCCAACTTCCAAAGATGGTGTATGAGATACCTTTGGTGGAAAGGAATGAAGATCAGCAACTGTCCTTGACTCTGCTTCTCAGGAAGGCATTGTGATGTGGTGCCCAGGACTTTGGAGACAGACACATGCTTGGTGCCCTCCGGCTCTGCCGCAAAAGCAACACCTTCCAGAGGGCAGCTGCAGGCACCGGGTGGTGTCACACAGGGTCAGACCCGGGAGGCACTCAGCCACGTACCCATTCCACCATCCTGCTGGGTTTGGAAGAGCGCTATCTAAGTCCCTGCTGCCGAAGGACCATCCAGAGAACATGTCCCATGGGGCATGCCGGCATTCCTTTACCCCTTCAGGTTATTGGCAGCAAGGCTGGAAATTTTTTTAATTGCCTGGGAAAATGATAGCAAACAGCTCCAAAAAGGAGTTTCAGAACGCAGACTTCATACTATGTTTTGAGTACATTTCATTCATTTGGCAGGTACTGACAGGGTACTTAAGTGCCAGGTGCTGCTGCATTAGAAACGGACTTGAGAAGTTAACAGGAGGGGGCTCCAGCCCTCAACCAGCACATAGTTGATCAATGGATGCATGTGACAGACAGAGCACTGTGACGGGGAGTACTAGGTGCTGTCATAAGAAGGGTATGCCTGGAGTTAAAGGAATACTCGGGGGGAGCCAGCACCAACACTCGGGGAGAGCTGTGGGAAATATGATGGATGCAGATGGCTCCAGGGGAAACCAGAGAACTGCTCAGATCCCTGCTTCTTAACAGCTCCAAGTGCCCCCCGCTTCAGAGTGGGGGCTGGGCGAGCAGGGAGCTGGGGTGGGCGCAGCGATGCCTAAGTTCCGACCTCAAGCCCCTGCGCTGTTTCACCTGTCCCTTTAGGAGTACAATGACATAGGATGTCACCAACGGAGGATCTACCCCTGCATCCTGGTACTGGGAAAGCACGCGAGGGCTGCGGAGCTGAAAGCAAGAGTTGGTAGTTCCAGTAAACACAGGGTTTTAAAAAACTATATACCGGAAAATATCCGGTCTTATTTGCATGTGTTTGTATCATGCACAATTTTTAACTGCAATCCTCCTTTTACCTTCTTCCCTGTTGTTAAGACTCTCCTCTCCTCACCACTGCCTTTGTCCCTATAATACCTGTTGACAGCCTGGTGCTCATCCATGAGCTCATTCGCCTCTATCCACGCACGCATGGGGCTCTGTCACTGTTTAACAAATATGGGCTCATTTTATCTACCTCTTGATCTAGTGCTTCCCAGTTAATAATCCCTCCTGCATAACGTTCTTCTGTTTTTATCTTCATTTTTATAAAGAATGGCTGCTCACCTTTTATCAGGTGCCTTTATTTTTTTATCAAATGCATTTATTGCTATGGTCTTAAGAGTTTTTTCACAGTTAATTTAGTGATGAGGTAAATCTTATTGATTTTCTGGTCTTGAGCTCCCTTTATTTTCCTGGAATGAATCCAATTTGGTCTCAGGATATAGTCCTTTGATAGATGCCTGACTTCTGTTATTTGCTAACATTAGTTCAGTTTCTGTTAACTAATCTGTACTAAGCCAGATTTGTTAATAGCTTCCCCGTTCCTCCCTCTCAGGTTTGGGTATTAAAATTGCGCTCAGCTTCATCAAGTGAATTGACTTATTATTGTTTAATTGCCTGTTGCCATTTAACAGTAGAATGACAGTTATCCAGCTGCAAACCTGTCTGATCTTGGAACTCATCTTCTTAATTTTCCATTCTTGAATCATTTGGATAATTTTGTTTTCCTAGGAAATCATCGTTTCTTCTAGGTTATCAAATTGATTAGTATAAAGTGCCTTGCAGTTTAGTGATTCTTTTATATTATGCATTTGCTTTTATATCTCTGTTCCCAATCCTTATCTGTTTTGCAACTCTCTCCCTCTCTCTGTCCCCTCCTCCCTGAAACCCCCCTTTCCCCATTCCCCTTCCCTCTCCCCACCTCCTCCCACACCCCATCTTCCCCCTCTCTTATCCTTAATAGGGCATGTGAAGTTTTTTTTATTATTATTATTTCATTAGTCTTTCATAGAAAAAACTTTGAGTTTATTTGCCCCTGATATTTTTTATTAGTTTAAAAATTTATCTTTATTATAACTACTTCCTTTCTTTGGATTGAGCTGCCCTTTTCTGATGGGTTTAAATGAGTACTTTCTTTTATTTAAAAAAATGTTTGAAATTGAAGACATTTGACAATAAAGTCTCCTTAGAGTATAACTTCTGGTGTCTTCTGTAAGTTTTGGTATGAAATAGTCTCCTTTCCATTGCTTTCAAGATTTTCTTCAGTCGTCTTATGATTTCTTCTTTGACTGAAGACTGTATTTCTTAACTTGTATGTAGTTTCAATTTTTTGTTACCAGGTTATCTAATTCTGATTCTACCGGATTGTGATCAAAGAACTGTTCTTTAAATCTTTAATTTGGAAGGCTTGTAAAGGTTTCCTTTGTTGCCTAGTATGCAATTAATCTTTACAAATATGGCTTTCCTTAGGTGTAAGAAAGAAATGTTTTCCGAGGGAAATAAGGATGTCTATTTTCTTTTTCTTTTTAAAGATTTTATTTATTTATTTGACAGACAGAGATCACAAGTAGGCAGAGAGGCAGGCAGAGAGTGAGAGAGAGGAGGAAGCAGGCTCCCCGCGGAGCAGAGAGACCGATGTGAGGCTCGATCCTAGGACCCTGGGATCATGACCTGAGCCGAAGGCAGAGGCTTTAACCCACTGAGCCACCCGGGCGCCCCAGGATGTCTATTTTCTGTGTGTCCTTGTTTTTCCCTCCTTCTAGTAGATACTCCCATTTGAAAAGCTAAAATTTTACCTTGTTATTGCATTTTTAGAGTCTTCAGGTATTATGTTGTTAGATGTATACCTGCTTATACCTTTTACATCTTCTTTCCAAACTCTGCCTTTACAAATGTCCCTCTTCATCTTACTACCTATAACTTTAGACCCAACTTGTCTGCGATGAATTTTGCCATTCCGGCTTTCTCTTTTGCATGGTATCTCCTCACCTGATACATTCTCAATCCCTTTTGCATTTTAAGTATGTTTCTTGAACAGCGTGGATCTGTAACCTCCTGATAGGCGCTTTAATAGAAAAAGTCAGTCTGTACACATTTAAATTAATGATAAACAGTCATAATTTTATTCCTCCCATCTTATTTTGTTTTTATTTTCCCCATTTTTGATGTTTTTAATCAAGTTCATTCTTTTTGTACTTGATAAATAGAGAAGTTCTTTGCATTTTTCGATGACAGCTTAATTGAGATATAATTCACAGGCCATACCACTCACCATCTAATGTGGACAATTTAATGGCTTTCACTATATTTAACTATACTATACTGAACTACCTACACATTTTCATCATCCTCAAAAGAAAACTTTAGCCATCACCACCAGTCTTAGGCAACCGCTAATCTACTTTCGGTCTCTGTAGATTTAGCTATTCTGGAAATTCCATATAAATCAAATTATGCAATACGTGGTCTTCTGTGACTGACTTCTCTCAATCAGCAGAATGTTTTCAAGGCTCCTCTGTGTCCTGGCACATATCAAAATTCTATTCCTTTTCAAGGCTGAATAATATTCCACAGGCTGGATGGATCACATTTTATTTATCTCTTCATCAGTTGATGAACATCAGGGTTGTTCTCACCTTTTCGCTATTACAAATAAACCCTAAACTTTCATGCACAAGTTTTTGTGTGGGCATAGTTTTTTTCTTGGCTCTATACACAGGAGTGATATTGGTGTGTCATATGGCAACTCTGTGTTCTGCATTTTGAGGAGCTACTAAACCATTTCTAATGTGGCTGTGCCATTTTCCAAGCCCATCAGCAATTTACAGGTTCCAGCTCTTCACATCCTTCCAACACCTGCTTTTGGGGTTTTTGATAGTAGCCATCCACGTGGGTGGGAGGTGGTATCTCACCATGGTTTTGATTTGCATTTCCCGAATGATTAGTGATGTTGAGCATATTTTCACGTGCTTATTGTCCCATATATTTTATATATACCTTATATGTATCTTTAAATATATATTATATATTTCATATTTTATTTATATTTAAATTCATATTTAAGAATGTAAATATATTTACATAAATATGTTTATATAAATATATGATCATGTAAAATATATTTATATATACATTTATATAGTAATGTATACATTTGAATATTAGAGAAAGGTATATTCAAGTTCTTTGCTCATTTTTTAAGAGATTTTATTTATTTATTTGAGAGAGATTTATTGAGAGAGATCACAAGCAGGCAGAGAGGCAGGCAGAGAGAGAGGAAGAAGCAGGCTCCCTGCCGAGCAGAAAGCACGGGGCTCGATCCCAGGACTCCGAGTTCAAGACCTTAGCGGAAGGCAGCAGCTTAACCCACTGAGCCACCCAGGCGCCCCTCTTTGCTCATTTCTTAACTTGGTTGTCTTTTTATTTGAGTTGTAAGAATTCTTCACACAGTCTGAATGCATGTTCCTTATATATGACCTGCAAATATTTTCTCCCATTTAGTGGCTTGTCTTTTGACTTTGTTAATGGGGTCCTTGGAAGCACAAAACTGGGATATTTTGGTTGAGTCCCATTTATTTGTTTATTTTTTTTTTAAGTTGCTTGTACTTTGGTGTTTGACTGAGGAGCCGCTGTTAGATTCAAGACCACTAACATTTACCTTTGTGTTTTCTTCTGAAAACTTTATCATTTTACTTTATTTTTATTTTTTAAAAGATTTTATTTATTTGAGAAAGAGACAATGAGAGAGAGCATGAGCGAGGAGAAGGTCAGAGGGAGAAGCAGACTCCCTGTGGAGCTTGGAGCCTGATGCAGGACTCAATCCGGGAACTCCGGGATCATGACCTGAGCCGAAGGCAGCCGACCAACCAACTGAGCTACCCAGGCATCCCGAACTTTATCATTTTAATGCTTACATTTATGTCTTTGATGCATTTTGGGTTATTTTCTCTGTATGGTGTGAGGCAGGACTCCTGTTTCATTATTTGCATGTGGCTGCTTGGGAGTAAAATACTGTTCTTACCCCCATTGAATTGTTTGGCAGTCTTGTCAAACATTAGTTGACTGTAATTTATTTTTCTTTTTTTTTTTCCCATTGAGGCATTTCACGTGCCATGTATATTATATTTCTAGGAAAAAGGAATCCCAAGATTTTCCCTCCTGCCTGGATTCTTCCTTCTTCATGGTGCATGATGCCAGAAGAATTTTTCCATGCAGTGAAACCAAACTGAGGGGATGGAAATATTCTGCCACTTTTCTAGATCTTTCAGTTATACAAGTCTAGGGCTGGTCATGCCACACTTGTTTAACTTGCCCGTGAGGTTCACAGCAGTTTTCCCAGCTCTGTGGTCATCAATAATTTCAAATTTGCCAATGTACTCATGCTTCGTCATCACAGTGAGGAAACGGGACGATGACTTTGGTGCAGGGCCTCCTAAGAACCTGGCCTTCGCCCCCCCTTTCAGCAGTGTTAATGTTCTTGAGGGCATCTGTGGGACATTTGTTCACACTGTTACTGCGGCACAGAAAGATGGCAGAAAAAGCTTTTTTCCATTTTATTAATATTTGGTCTTGTTCTCCTTCCCTTTCTCATAACCGAATGCGTATTTCCCCTTCGTCATTTGAAAACTGCATACTGTTCTCCAGCTGTTTTCCCCAGACGAGACCTTGTGTATCAAGAATCCTTATTTCACAGTTATTATACACAATCTTAAAGATTTATGACTGTCCGCTTATTTTACACATGCATACACACGAAGCACTAAATACGAACTTTATCTGAATGGCTAAATGTTGGCCAAGACAGAAGCCAGTTGTAGTGGGAACTGATAGGATAAAGATACAGTCTGAAGTTTTTGTTCTTTAAAAAAAAGCCTTCATGGGGCGCCTGGGTGGCTCAGTGGGTTAAGCCGCTGCCTTCAGCTCAGGTCATGATCTCAGGGTCCTGGGATCAAGTCCCATGTCGGGCTCTCTGCTCAGGGGGAGCCTGCTTCCTCCTCTCTCTCTCTCTGCCTGCCTCTCTGCCTACTTGTGATCTCTCTGTCAAATAAATAGGTAAAATCTTTAAAAAAAAAAAAAACAAAAAAAGCCTTCATGGGGCGCCTGGGTGGCTCAGTGGGCTAAAGCCTCTTGCCTTCAGCCCAGGTCATGATCCCAGGGTCCTGGGATCAAGTCCTGCATCGGATTCTCTGTTCAGTGGGGAGCCTGCTTCCCCCTCTCTGCCTGCCTCTCTGCCTACTTGTGATCTCTGTCTTTCAAATGAATAAAATCTTAAAAAAAAAGGCCTTCATATTTTATTAAAAATTTTAGGTGTCCGAATTCAAAAGGTTAACAATATAGTACAATAATAATAATAATAATAATATATCATCTAATAATAAAATAATAATAATTTCTCCTGCATAGTCACTGCTGCACACTAGTAAAATGAGATGTTTCTTTTCTTTTCTTTTTTAAAGATTTTATTTATTTTATTTATTTGACAGACAGAGATCACAAGTAGGCAGAGAGGCAGGCAGAGAGAGAAGGAGGGAAGTGGGCTCCCCGCTGAGCAAAGAGCCCAACGTGGGGCTCGATCCCAGCCAAAGGCAGAAGCTTAAACCACCCAGGCGCCCCGAGATGTTTATTTTTATTTGGGATTATGGAGGGGCAAGGTGTTTTTGGCTCTCCTGCTGAAGTAGGGACTCAGTCAGTATGGTCTCCACCTTTTTCCCTAATAGTAGCTCTGGAAGATGAAGACGTCCCTCCATCTCCCAGACATGAGGGTTTGACCAGGACATGGGATGGTATAAGCTCATTGACATAGTCTCATGAACTAAGCCCTGGTTTATTGGTCACAGTCGTTCTCCAAGTATTTTCAGGAATAAACTTCAGGTTTTGCCCTTACTCTAATTTTTCTTTCTGAGATTTCTGACTGCAATCGCTACTTCCTGCAGTCACTCAAGGAGAATCGAGGCATGTGGCAGTGCAACAGTGTGTTTTTCTTTCAAGATGACAGAATCACTCTTGATTTCTGTACGCATCTCGGATTTTCATATACGGACATGGATTTTGGTGTCTACCCTGAGGAGATAATACATATGTATTCTCACATGTATTCTCATGACACGTCACCTGGGTTACCCAGAACTTTCTGGGCCCGGCAGAAAGGCAGAAACCCAGGTAAATTCCTCATTGTTCCAGCAGGCTGTCAGCCCTTCTGGATGTGTTTGTGCATCGCAGTGTCTGCTGTGTAAGATACAGAAAGAGCACAGTAGTTCAGGGGAAAAATATTTAGGAACACATTTTCCAGGAGGAACCAGGATTCAGTTTGGGTGACTCGACCATTTTTCATCTTCTGACGACTGAAAGTGGTAGTTAATCTACAGTCATGGTTTTAACATGCATTTCGAATGTAATGTGAGTTTCTATCAACATAAAACTATAAGAACTGTCTTCCTAAAGGGCATTCATGTAAGTCTCGTTATTTTCCAGCTTGATTAATGAAAACAAAATTTTTCTGTAATGCTTTCTTCCTACTCTGTATTAGTTTTCAGGACTGGATTGAAAGTGATTTATTGTGGATAGGGTTATACCTGCTCGTGGAATTGTTTTCTGTTCCTGGGTTTTTAAAGGTGGCAGAGTTGACTTTCTGATTTTAATTCATCTTCACTAGATGAAGAATTCACAAATAGGACTTTTTCTTGAAATAACCATAGCCTAGGGGCGCTTGGGTGGCTCAGGTCATGATCTCAGGGTCCTGGGATTGAGTCCCACATCGGGCTCCCTGCTCAGTGGGGAGCCTGCTTCACTCTTTGCCTCCCCCTCTGCTTATGCTTTCTCTAATAAGTAAATAAATAAATAACCTAAAAAAAAAAGAAGTTGTATTTGACTGGAGCTTCATGTGGAGTGACAGATCAACAGAAAGACAAAGGAATAAGAGACAGGAAGCAATGAAGGAAAACACAGAGGCGCACAGTATAGACAGATGTTCCTCGGCTTATGACGGCCTCGGCTTCTAATAAACCCATTGTTCAGCTAGAAATCTCTAGTTGAAAATGCATGGAAAACACCTAAGCGACTGAACATCAGAGCTTAGCCCCGCCAAACTTAAATGTCTTGAGAACACTTACAGTATTGCACAGTTGGGCAAAATCCTCTAACACAAAGCCTATTTCACAATAAAGTGTCTGGTATCTCATGTAACTTACTGAACACTGCACTGAAAGCCAGAACAGGACGGTTCAAGTGTGTTGGTTGCTGACCCTCGTGATCACGTGGTTTGCCTGGGGGCTGTGCTCGCTGCCCCTGCCCAGCATTACAAAAGAGGACCCTACTGTAGATCGCCAGCCTGGGAAAAGATCCAAACTAAATGCATATCACTTCTGCACTATTATAAAAAGTCAAAAAACCATAAACTGAACCAAGGTGAAGTCAGGGATCTTCTGTACCAGGTGTGTTAGGGAAGGTCAAGTGCTCCTGTCTGGCCAGGAACCATAGTGGTATGGGGGAAAGTTCCACAGTAGAAAGTTCTACAGCAGAGAACCACTAGGACTCAAGCACCAATGGTCACAGGTTACGCCAGGAAGACTGGATGCTCTTCTGTGGGCGATGAGAAGCCACGAGCGACTCAGGAAGGCTGAAGAGCTCTGGGCAGGTGGACAGCTGAGGGCTGCAATGAAGAGGGACAGGTGGAGCTGGGAGACCAGGTGGGGAGAGCCCGCTACCCTCGAACAAAAGGCAACAAAGGTCTGGACTGGGATGACGGAGATGGTGGAAGGTAATGGGATATTCATGAAACAGAACTGTAAAGCCATGGAAATGAAATAAGAGAGGGAGGGAAAACTGTTCATGACTTTAATTGCCATCAGTATAAAACGTGTTGAATTAAAATGAATTGGTATTTCTAGACCGATGATGACATTACAATAATGGAAGGAAACCAATTTTGATTTTGAGCCTGGTTAAGGAGACAGTATAGACAAGAGAAAAGCAGAGGCTCTGGAGTCACACAAATGGCACCGTTGAGATTCGTCCCCACTCTTCATTCCCTTTCCTGTAAACCCAGGCAAGTGACACCTGCCTCACAGCACTGGTAACAAATAGGGAAGAGCACACGTTCCCACGTTCCCGGGTCAGACAGGACAGCCAGGGATCAGCAGCACATGAGGAGATGACAGGTGGTCACTAAACTGAGCTCAGGTGCATACACAGCATTTTACGTCACCTTGAGATGGCTCCTCTTGTGACCTCTCGAAGAAGATGGCAGTGGTGAGGAACGACCTCCTGGAGCTTATTAGCATACATGATCTTCAGGCCGTCTGGATGAGACTCAACGATCTGCTCTACAATCACCTAGCAGAAGGAAGAGCATTTTATTTTTATTTATATATTTGTTTGTTTGTTTGTGTTTTTGTTTGTTTTTAAAGCACCTAAAAGAGAAGTATGAACTATACACTACAGAGAAAAGAATCGTGTAAACCTTAAAAATGCACTTCGTCCTTCCTCCTCCCCACTCAGTATGCTTTCTAAACAGGTGGTAAGTAACAATGGCATGAAAATCTAGGTCCCGGGATTTGGGAATACTGCTCCAACCCTGGGGGACACGGAGGCTGAGGGACAGAGACTGGCCTGAAGCTAAAACATCACACACACTCATCTGCTTCCCTTCTGAGCTTAAAAGCGAAATACTGTATCTGCAGACAACAGCTCTGTACCATCTTCACCCTGGCCTTATCCTCTACCGTGTCCAGAACAGGGAAAGGGCTGAGATGGAAAGTGATGGAAGAAAACACATATTATTTGCTTTAGTATTTAATTTTTTTTGGTGAGGCTGAGTTGCAGGAGGTGAATGACAAGCATACAAACTTAAAATACAAACGTGGCCACAGTTCATTTAATGACACGGAAATGTAAAGTACTTCCCTAATTTAGCATATTAGATTCAGTTCAATGAAAAGGGCATAAATTAAATAACTAAAATATTTTCATTTAGTGACAAAGAATAATGTGATCTTTTTCACCCTCACAGAGAGAGCTATGAACTATAATAGGATACATACAAAGAACTGACAGATCATTTACTTTTAGAGTCTTAATAAAGCTGAGAAGATTACTGAAATTAATCCTTCAATTTCACTTCTATCACTGGGATACTGTCTCGTTTTAAAACTGAAGCCTTTTATCCTGAAGTCATGGTGGGTAGCTTTATACTTACCAGACAGAAAGAACACTCGCACTGGCAGGTGACTGGAAGAAAGCCCTCAAACGCTGAGACTGGCTTCATGACTTCTGTCAGCTTGAACTAGATGAAACCGACGCTCTCTAAGTTGGAAGCTGCTGATTGCTGGCGGCCTCACATGGTGCAGCCCATACTCCGGCCGCTCAGAGGCAGGATACACTGACTCCCTGTATTTAACTGTATCCTTAAAGGTCAAGAACACTGGGTAACTAAGTTCTGGACTTAAGGTACTACCCCACTAAATCGCCCTTCAAAGCCCTTTATCTTTGAATATTCCCTCCCTCCCACCTTCCTAGCCTGGAAAACTCCCCCATGGTCTTCAAGACTTAGGCCACATCAATTCTGCGAAGACGCTTCCCCTCACAGACTTTCCCTGCGCACAGAGCTGTCTTCCAGCTCCTCCAGTGGGCACGGGCGCCTTGGTGGGGTCACGCTTTTCGGCAACTTCATTAACGTATAACTTATGGAAATGGAAATTGACCTGAAAATGTTCTGATCCGTACCTTCTTCCTAGGCAAGTCCCTCACCCCTACTAAATTAAGATGATCCCTGATTTATGGCATCACTGTAAGAGACCAGAGCGCATGCCTGATTCCTGCCATGCTGATGGGCACCAAGCGGGACCAACCTTTTCTTACAACCAGAAGAGCAGGAACTAAGAGCATCTTCAAGGAAGAGCCCTGAGCTCTCTCGCACCCAGTCAAGAAACGAAGCCAGATTAGATGCTCTGTGTTTGTGGAATGAGGTGCATGGGGGCACAAACCTCATCCATGTACGGTTTCACCAGTACTTGACCAACTAACGCCTCTGCATCCCATGTCTTGTCAATTGTAGCGTAAGTCTGGAGGCAGTGCCATATGATGTCCACATTGGAAGTCTGAAGCCCTTCTAGAAGCAGGCCTCCCAGGGACTGCTGCAGCATGGCTGTAATGTGGGCTATACGCTGCAAGAACAGAGAGACCAGGAAAGAAGGTCCAGGCACCACAGTTTCTAAAAGCTCAAATATATGTGTATAATTTATATACATAAGTGTTATATATATAAAGCGAGCCTCTAATTCTACCAGAATATATGTAAGATTAAAATCCCAACATTTCCTAGAGAATAACAATGAATCTCTTCTCCCCATGATTGCTTTCGTTCTTTTTTTTTTTTAAAGGTTTTTATTTATTTATTTGTCAAGAGAGAGCACAAGCACACAAGGAGACACAGGCAGAAAGAGAAGCAGGCTTCCTGCCAAGCAAGGAGCCCAAGGTGGGACTCGATCCCAGGACCCTGGGATCATGACCTAAGCCAGAGGCAGTGGCTTAACTGACTGAGCCACTGTGGCGTCCCCTTCCTATGATTTCTTTGAAAGTAAGTCAGCTTCATCAAAGTGAAGTTTAGACAATTACGGAATGACAAAAAGTTATTTGCCTCTTAAGCTACGGAGTAAATCTGACAAACGTGCATTTAAACCCAGTCAAGGGCTTTGGATAAATAAACTCTGACTACATCATATGATGTGTCAAGTTACATGAAATTCAGAATTAATTTTACTTGCATAGTTTGGAGACTACGCTTGTGTCTTTACACAAAATCTATCTAGTGTGTCATAATGGAAGCAGGGTCCCAAGCAGGAGACACTGAAAAAAACAAAATTCAAAGCTAGCTTCAAAATCCTGTAGAGTAGCAATTATCAGGGGCAATGCTAGGTCAAACCAAAATCATCCAGGAAATTCGCAAACAGCAAATTGAAAATCGAAACCAACCCTTGCTGGTCTTACTTTGTCCAGAAGAGCCATGCCTTTGCTCTGAACAGCATGAAAGTGTAACTGGTTAAATTCTGTGGCAATTCTCTCCAAAATCTGTCTAGTCCAGAGAGGGCTAGTAGAGACAATTAGAGAAATGTAATTCCCAAAGTTAAAAACCTGCCACCCCCACCGCCCCCCATGCCTTACAGTGCTCAGGCACCTGCACCTGAACGCCATCAATTTTCATGACAAACTGTCTGTGCAGCAGGCCCCAGTGCAAGGGGTGAGGAGCGGGGAGGTCGTAGAAGCCACCGACGCAGCCTGGCCCGGGCCACAGGGCCCAGGCAAGGCGATGGAGCTATTTTAGGTCAGTGTGGGTACAACTGCATGATTCCTCCACGTTCCTCGGGCTCTCCCATTCGTGCCCTTCTTCTCCCTTCTTCTCCCATTCTCTAACCCCCTCCTCTCTCTTGCCCTGTCCTACCGTTCATACCCGAAGCCCCCTCTTCTTCTCTGCCTGCCTCATTCTCCCTCCCAAGTACCTCCCCAGTACCAACTACTGCTGTCTCCTCAATCAGCTAAAACTGACCGCCTAGCAGCAACCTGGGAAATCGCTCAGAGCAGTGGACTCCAAGTTTAAATTTACCCAACGGCAGAAAGAGCAAGCTCAGTGCTCCGGGAGCTGGTGAGAAATCACTCACAGTGCATCTGCCATCAAGTGGACTGGATACACTTCCCTCTTGCCCCCCACATTAGAAAGCGTCAACCCCATTCAAAAGGAAGTCGAACAGTGAAAGAAAAAAAAACACACAACAAAGGCCCCAAAGCCCCTCCTGGGCTCTATGAGGCATCCCACATCTGAGGATGGGCAGTCAGGTAGTGAGGAAACACACTGTAAGAAAACCCCAAATCTCTGGAGACCTGCCATGGTGTGCCCCGTCCCAGAGCATCAGAACTGGTGTGGAGGGAAGGCAAGTGCTTGGCATGAACACTGCCGAACCCTAATCCCAACCTCTACTGACTGATCCCATGCGCATTTCCTATTTATCCTTTTCTCGGCATTTCTGGGCCTGGCAGAGCATGATGGATTTACTGTGCGCTGACACTGCTCTGGCTTTCCTGACTCTAGAGCTCAGAGCTGCTCTTCTGGAGAAAAAAGTCCTCCAAGGTAATTAATTTTGAGCAAGAAAGCGCACAATGTCTGTTTATCAAGGACAGTGTTGCAAAGGGACAGGATTGTAAACACAGAGCTCACTGAGGTGTTTCTATCCGAGGAGCACAGCACCAACAGCAAAGATGGGAAGAACACTGGAGGGCCAGCTCCCCAGGGGCCGAACGTGGACATGGCTGGAGGAGCTGCAGGCGCTGCCAAGGGCCGCAGTGAAGCAGAGCCGCTGGAGACACACGGGCTGCAGAAGGGCCGCGTGCAGACTGTCTGCTAAGTGTGGACGAACGGGGCAGAAGCACGAGTGCAACGGGCTAGAGACACAAGCACAGTGGAGGCTGACCACTTAGTTGAATGCCTTGATGTGAAAGGGGACAGAGACCTAGGACCAGAGAATCGCTTCCTTTGGGATGTGTCCGTTCTTAATCTCCATCATGAGACATGCGGAGCATATGGTCTCTCAAGTTCCTTCCAAATCTAAAACCTTAATTCCTAAAATTTAGAAACCTAACTCCGCCTGCAAGGGGAGGGACTGTTAGCGTCACACAACAGAGCACTCAGGGCACCAGGCGACCTTGACGCAGGCAGCCCAGCTGGTATGTGTAGGACCAGCCCCGGCTACTCCCACTGCACCACTGTGCGTCTCACAGTGCTGACAGGACCTAACTACTCATTTTCTGAGTCACTCATCTACCCTGGCTGATTGAAAATTCACACCAGGAAGGGAACAAGACAATCACAGTATAACAAAGAGAGCCATCATCTTTTTCCTATTTCATAAGTTTTTCCTTTCCTGTTTGTAAATTTCAACTGGATATGTTTTATACTGTTTCATAATAATATAATGCTGGTGCAAAATACATCAATGGTAATACTCTGGGCATGTCTAGGAAAAAAATGAGATGGAGAAAAACCAAGATGAATGGTAGGTATGCCTTAAAGATCAACAGGACTTTGCTAGTCCTCAGGGAAGGTGATTCCAAATATACTTTTACACTGCAAGCATAATGACGTGTTGGAACTGTGGTCTATAACCAAAGCGTTTATAGGAACGTGTTATAGATTTCACTATTTCATGCTCTCCACTCTCCTGGAGCTACATTCTAGCCACAAACCTGGATTTTCTTCTTGTTCAGAAATGAATTCTAACTAAGCCGTCCCCGCCTAATTAGATTGGATGTGAAGTATTAATTTATGTGCTACGTAGTTAAAAAAAAAAATGCTTACCTGCTTGCTTCTAGTGCAGAGGTTTCTTTCGAACTTTGTGAATTTAAGATTTTTTCAATCTTTTCAACTTGTATAAGCCTCAACACACACATCTATAAAAATAAAAATTAAGCAAACAAAACACGTCACCATCTTTACTCTTAATCATCTTTATTTCCCATGCTAAATGCAGGAAAATATAAGACCAAAAGTTAACTTCAAATATATAGGGCATGCTATATTTTGAATATTTCTATGAAACACAGAATTCTCAAGAATGCAAATCTTAGTTCTAGAATAAGCATACTTCCATATTCTATTGCAAGTTTATAGAGGAAAAAAAAAAAAAACCCTAGACTTTGCTTTCTCATATTCTATACTCTTATTTCTTTTTTTCCCCATCCTGAATCTTTCTATGGGCATTTCTTTCCTATTTTTTTAAAAAAGATTTGTTTATTTGAGAGAGAGAGAGACTGCATGTGCGCGTGCAGGGGAGGGGCAGAGGGAGAGAGAGTATCTCGAGCAGACATCCTGCTGAGCACAGACCTCAATGCGGGGCTCAATCTCATGATCCTGAGATCATGACCTGAGCCAAAATCAAGAGTCGGACGTTTAACCAACTGAGCCACCAGGCGCCCCTCCATTTGTTTTCTTATGGCCCTTTATTCATGTTTTAACTTTGGCTTCCGATTGTACTGGCCCTCTCAGTTTACATGTGCATATACCTATATGCCCAAGCACCAAATCATTAAAGACCTTTTACACTACAAATATTATCAAAGAGGTTGAGGGACATTATGAAAACTCTCATCCTTAAAGAACAAAAAAATACAAAGTCATCCATTCAATAAATAATAATAATAATGAACACCCCTGGGAGCTCGATATTCATTCCGACGGGGGGGGGGGGGGAAGGGTGGGGGGGCACGAGAAAATAAAGCAAGAAATACACCCTGCTCTCACAAAGCTTACTGTTTTGTCTGGAAGCGCACGACAAGCATTCTTTGGACAAAAGCTGTGAGGAGATCCAGAGGCGAATTAAACAGAAGCCTGTCCCTCAAACAGGCTTCTCCCCACTGAGATTTTAACAAATATGCTAATAATACACATAGAAAACATTGTACAGAGCAGCAGGCGAGAGTCAGAAGCCCAGACTCCCAATGCCCGCTGTGCCCCTACATCGTTATGATCATGAATGATATCGGGGACACTTGGAACTGGAGATAGCACTAAGGGGCACACTCCCGGGGTGAGCCCTCAGATGTACAGAGCCGTTGCCTGTCTCACACACCTGAAACTAAGCCAACACCGCATGCTAACTACTGGGAATTGAAAAAATTAAAGTGAACACCAGAACATAAAGAACACAGGATCAGAAAATAACAGCAAACCTACGGCAGAATCCTGAGTTTGCTTTGGAAAGCCCACTTCTCCCCTAGTCTCTGATATAGGCCTATTTTCTTTACAGGGCTGCTGACAATTTATACAGTCGTTAACTGTCAAGCGCTGCACCGACAACAGTTATCACTGTTTCTTGTTCTGGAAAAAGTGGGTGATCTTGAGATCGTGTGGGTACCTCTGAAATTCTGTCTTCTTATTTCAGGTAGATAACGTGACATAATGCATAAAATGCACATGCGTGAGAGCTTTGAAAAAAAGCTAAATTAAAAAAAAAAAGAAAAAAGCTGAATAGTGCTGACAAGTTCGTGGAGACAAGAGGAGAGGGCTTCAACTGGCATGCAGCATAAGAAATCTACTGGAGGGGGCGCCTGGGTGGCTCAGTGGGTTAAGCCGCTGCCTTCGGCTCAGGTAATGGTCTCAGGGTCCTGGGATCGAGTCCCACATCGGGCTCTCTGCTCAGCGGAGAGCCTGTTTCTCTCTCTCTCTCTCTGCCTGCCTCTCCATCTACTTGTGATTTCTCTCTGTCAAATAAATAAATAAAATCTTTAAAAAAAAATGAAATCTACTGGAGGGTACCTTTTTCTTATGTCCTCTTGTTTACACATTCGTTCATCTACTGCCCGAATTCCTTCACTGACTGATGACCTGAGGCTCTTTAAAAGAATAATAAAGAAAATGTATTACAGACATTGTTTTGTCACATTATCAATTTCCTACATCTCATTCAATTCCACAGAAATTAATACCTGTGCACCAGTACTATGCAGATATTGACCAAAAAAAAAAAAACATGATATACCAGACACAGTTACTGTTGAGGGGACTCATGACCTGGGGGCATAATGACACGAAGGCAGGGTCACATGGCTAGAAGAAGAATGACATATACAGTGAAAGTTATGGGGATGAGGGGGCTTAGAATGGAGAACAGATAATATGAAGCAAAGTACAGGAGAGTCTGGAAATTCGACGGGGCTCGAATCGGACTCTGAAAGCCATGTGTACACAGCTGCCGAGGTGGGGAGGGGATGGGGAGCAGATGTAAGTGCACACACACTCAGGGGCAGGGTCAGACAGGCACACAGCCATGTGCACTGCAGGCTTCCTTCTGGAGAGAAGCAGAAATAGGAATGGAGGGCCAACTTCACTGAGATGAAGTCTTTAGATTCTGCATATTTTGGAGAACGAAAGAATGTCAAAGCACTGATGCATGATGATGAAATGTGGGTATGGAAATACCAGGAATCAAGAATGAAGAACAGAAGACCAGAAAAAGGCAGAGCACAGAGGTAGAGAAACATGTCCAGAAGCTAATGAATAAAGAGATAATTAGGAATTAGGGCCAAAACAAAGGTTAACAGAAACAACTAGAATGAAGTAGGCATATCACAAAAATTCCAAGGAAGGTGAATTAATTCACTCCATCAACATTATGAAACACCTCCTGGACGTCAGTATTGTGGCAGCCTACAGGGATGCAATGAAGACAGATATAGTCGTATCCCTCAGTGGTCTGAGAATCTCACAGAACAGCTTCAGAGTTGGGACCAGAAAGGCAGGTCAGGCCTGTAGCTGAGCAGGACCAAAGTGGCCATAAAAACAGGCCATGGAAAATGGAGGGGATACGGTGATGGCAGGGGGTGAGGCGGGACAGGAGCCTGTGTGAGTAGAGCAAATCTGTCTCCAGGGAGGGGGTTTGAGAGAAGAGTGGGAGGCCAAAGGAAGGCTAGGCTTGGGAAACAACACCACTATGAGGCCCCGGGAGGAAGAGGCACACCAAGGAGGCAGTGGGAGAGCCCCACAGCGGCTGGTGTGGAATCCAACAGCGGACCATGAAAATCCCTTCCATTCCAAGGAAAAGTATCTTTAACACGATTTTGTAAAATTCAAATGAGACATAAACCATGGAAAGTATTGGCTACCTCAAGGCACAACTCAAGATTTTTACCTGTTTCACGAACTCTTTCCTGCCTGCCCCTCCCCTAGGCTTTTCAGCACTGATATTTCCATCACTCTGCATTTTTCTTGGTTCTAACCATGTACTGTGTCTTCCCTTAAATTATGTTCTCCTTATATTCTCTCTAGGATGCAGGCACTGTCTTAGGGGAGGGACGCAAGAGGCCACTCAAGCTAGAGGAGACACACAAGGAAGGATGGTGTCGTTTATGACAAGTTTACGACAGGGCATCAGAATGGACAGAGGCTGTAAGTCAGGGCACCAGACACAGATGGGGGGGGGGCGGGAGGGGAGACAGGGCAGCACAGTTTTTTGTTAGAAGTGATGCCACAACTGCCCCTCCACTGTTCACCCAGGTGGAGTTCCTATTCCCAATGGCTTAGAGGTGGGGAGTCTCATTCCCACAACAGAGATTTTTCTGAGAGAACATGCAAATGTAACATTTATTAAGTATTACATTTTATTTATATTATCCTTTAGTTCCATTAGGGATTACACAGTTTTTGTAGATCAGCCCAGGAACCTAACCACACGTAGATTACGTGGGGTGGGGGGGGATATTTACAAGATTACAAACTGTTAAAATACAAGTCATTCGTAAGTTAGAAACCACTTACATATGACCAAAGTGGCATTAATAAGTTGAATTTGGAAATATGCTTCCTCTCCCCTGACATTTTAAGGTTGTCTACTCTGAGAATATGTCTTCTTCAAATCGAATATGTTTTTTTAGGTTTTTAGCATATGCAAAAACAAAATCATTTACAACTCTTCTGAAGGTGAATATTATAATCATGAACCATTAAAATACAACCACCAGTACCACCAAACTAACAGATGAAAAGAATTCTTAGAGAAAAGCCGACGAGGACAACAGGCGTCACAGAAGACTGTTTTCATTAATTGGGGACTTACCAGAACTTCTCGTAACTGTCCCAAAGGCACAGAAAGTTGATTGAGGGCTTTGTCCATGCCAACCTAAAGGCAAAACCAGGTTGGCACAAACACATCACGATAAGGAGTAATAGTGACGTATCTATTTAACGATCAAAGCAGTACCAGATTTAAGTTATTTTTTTGGCACAACCGTATTTTGCTACATAACTAGCTAAACAACAGAAGTGTTATTTGGCCATTAATGTTGTTCATAGAATATGAAAAAAATCTGTTGAAATACATGAAACTATAAAAATAAGGGAAGTCAGGAGAAACGAAAGTTTCCTTAAGAACAATTTGCCTTTAGATGACATTTTAAATGAATGTGAAAAATTTTCACAGAAGGTGAACAGTTCTCTGTCTGTAATTGATGATACTCAGCCAGCTGATGTGAAAGTCTGACGGGCTACGTCTCTCTTAAACATTATTATAAGCCTTGAGAAAAATAGAAATTAAACAGAAGTAAAATTTTCTAGGTTTTTAATCCTATTGGGATATTTATCTTAGTGGTATATTTCCCAAAAGCAAATGTGCATCATTAATTTTAATGCTTCTTGAAATTCCCATGGAGCTGCAACTTTCTGTGCTTCTCTGGACAAACAGATTTAAAACAAAATGAAGCATCAACAAGGAGACTTTCTGCCAAGTAACAAAATTCAACATTTCTAAATGGCTTTTACAAACAATTGATAAGCTCACTGCAAATCATTCTTATATTTTTATAAAACCAAACTTTTTAAATATCAATATTGGCCAATGTTCCCTCAACCTAGTTCTGGCTAACAGATATACCTGGGAGTAAATTAAACATTGTAAGAGTGGTGGACATTTGCTCCTACAAATTAGTCTAAATCAAGGAAGACTTCAGGGTAATCACTTACCAACTAATAAAACAACCTCTTGGGTATTATCCTTTACTTTTCACTGTTGACTAATGAATTTGAAACATAATCAAACTAGAGCAACCTTAAATAAATAAAAACTAAAACAAAAAAATGTATTCCAAAAAGTTTAGTTCTTTTATTAATGAAATTGGTAATTTCTTCAAGTTTCTGGTGGGGTTGGTGGGGTAATCAACTGAAAGGTTTCTAAAAACTCTGCCCTTTTAATAAATATGAAGGAGAGAGAAAGTGTGTGTGTGTGTGTGTGTGTGTGTGTGTAGGACTTGTGAATTTCAGGTTTACCAAGTTTGTGGAAAGGTTGACAAAATCTGCATAATCCTTGTTGATGATCTCGACCATGGCTATTTTAAGAAGTTTATAGTAGAGTTCCAGATCTCCTCTTAGTTCCTCCAGCTGGACATGCTTCCTACAGTCAGACACAAAGTGATCGATGTCGAAATCTTCCTGAAAATCAAACCAGAAAGAAAAAATGATTGCACTGATACCACATTTTACATAGAAAAATAAGATCAGCAAAAGAATAAGAGGCTGTATTACTGCAGGGGAACACACACAGGACATCAGGGGGTCTGCTCACTTTCTAAGATTATGGGAAAGGGGGCCCCTCACCAAGACCATTCTCTCCTGTTGCCTAACTCTACAGGCATTTTATTTCTTTTAATTATACATTTCAAAGAGGCTCTTCTCAAAATAGAAACAGCTTTTTCTTCTTAATTTTAACACAGCGATTCACATCCTTCCAGACTTTGTTTTGGTCTCTTTACTTTTTTTTTTTTTAAGATTTTATTTATTTGAGAGAGAGAGACAGAGAGAACAAGTGGGAGGAGGGGCAGAGGGAGAAGCCAGCTCTCTGCTGAGCTGGGAGCCTGATGTCAGGGTTCATTCCAAGACCCTGAAATCAAGATCTCAACCGAAGGCAGACGCTTAACTGACTGAGCCACCCAGGTGCCATAGTCTTTCTCTTTAAAATATAAATTACTTTTGGGGTGCCTGGCTGGTTCAGTGGTTATGGGTTCAAGCCCACATTGGGCTTTCTGCTCAGCAGGGAACCTGCTTCCCTGTTTCTCTCTCTGCCTGCCTCTCTGCCTAATTGTGATCTCTGTCTAATAAATAAATAATTTAAAAAAAAATAAAATATCAATTACTTTTTAAAGAAACTGACATATAATGGACACATGTTAGTTTCAGGCGTACAACATAAAAATTCCATATTTTTATCTGTTGTGAAATGATCACCCTAAGACTAGTTAACATCCATCACCAAACATACACATTTTTTTCTTGTGCTAAGAACTATTAAGCTTTAGCAACTTTAAATATATAATAATATACGGCACCTGGGTAGCTCAGTGAGTTAAGGCCTCTGCCTTCGGCTCAGGTCATGATTCCAGGGACCTTGGATCGAGCCCCACATCAGGTCTCTCCTCAGCAGGGAGCCTGTTTCCTCCTCTCTCTCTGCCTGCCTCTCTTCCTACTTGTGATCTCTGTCAAATAAATAAATAAAATCTTAAAATATATATATATATATATATATATAATATACTATGCAGCCATCAAAAGAAATGAAATCTTGCCATGTGCAATGACGTGGATGGAACTAGAGGGTATGCTGAGTGAAATAATCAGAGAAAGACAATTATCATACAATCTCCCTGATATGAGGAATTTGAGAGGCAAAGTGGGGGGTGTGGGGGTAGGGAAGGAAAAATGAAACAAAATTGGATTCAGAGGGGGGCATCTGGGTGGCTCAGTGGGTTAAAGCCTCTGCCTTCGGCTCAGGTCATGATCACAGGGTCCTGGAATCGAGGCCACATCGGGCTCTCTGCTCAACGGGGATCCTGCTTCCTCCTCTCTCTCTGCCTACCTCTCTGCCTACTTGTAATTTCTGTCTGTCCAATAAATAAATTAAATCTTAAAAAAAAATATTGGATTGGGAGGGAGACAAACCATAAGAGACTCTTAATCTCACAAAACAAACTGAGGGTTGCTGGGGGGAGGGGTGTAGGGAGAGGGTCGTGGGGTTGTGGACATTGGGGAAGGTATGTACTACGGTGAGTGCTGGGAAGTGTGTAAGCCTGACAATTCACAGACCTGTAACCCTGGGGCTAAAAATACATATTTCTAATAAAAAATAATAAAATTAATATACAATAATACACAGTATTATTTACTACAGTCACTATGATGTACATTACATCCCCAAGGCTTATCTTATTAACTGGAAGTTTATACCACTGGACCCCTTCATCTATTTCCTCTACAACCTCGCCTCTGGCAACCACCAATCTGTTCTCTATGACTTCATTTTGTTTTGTTTTTTAGATTCCACATGTGAGGGAGATCATACAGTATTTCTCTTTCTCTGTCTGACTTATTTCACTCAGCACAATATCCTCAAGGTCCATCCATGTTGTTGCAAATGGCAAGACTTCCTTCTTTTTATGGTTAGTATTCCATCGTATACACACACATTGTCTTTATCCATTCACCCCATTGGTGGACACTTTAGTTATTTCCAAGTCTTGGTTGTTGTAAATATTGTGATACTCACTACCGTGAGTGTGAGTCTTGCTAGCCGCTAGAGCCAGGTGATCTAGAAGTATACCTGGGTAGCAACTGCAAACCTCGGGGCATCATACGAGCATTCAAGCTCCTTTCCAGGAGATACCAGAAAGCAGAAGCGAGGTAGAGGGACAGCGCAAAGATGGTACCCATCAGCTCCATCTTTGGAGAATACCTTACTAGGCTCCCAGATCCACGTTAAATTAGATGCCTGCCCCTCAGGGCTTTAAGATAAGCAAATGAGCCTCTTTCACAGAAATCTGATCCCATTTCAGTCTGCTGCTTCTGTGCTGAGTTCCAGGGTGGGTCAGTCTACTCGCGGGACTGCTTTAAGAACTGTTTCTCAGTTTGCTATAGCCTTATGGGTCTCATGGGTGCAAGCTCTGATGGCTTTCAAAGCTGGATGTTTTGGGGTCTTGTCTCTTAGATGTACGTCTTGGAAGTTGGGGTGCCAGAAGTGGGGCTCAAACCCTTTGCTCCTCAGGGAGAAGCCTGGGGTTTTGAGTACCCTCCCAATCCCAGGTCGCTGTACCAGGGGTGGGGTTTATGGCAAGACTGATTCTTACTTCAACATAGGTTTTTTTTCCTTACTCACCTAATGTGTAGGAGTCACTCAGCTAGTTGTAGGGTTTTTTCCACAGGAAATTTTTCCATATGGAGCTATAGATTCAGTGTGTATTTCATAGAAGAGATGAGTTCAAGATCCTCCTATGCGACCATCTTGAATGGAAACCCCAGACCTTCTCTATGTATGTGTGTACACACACATATGTGTACACACACACACACACACACACACAAATATTCATGCTCTTCTAAACTATTTCCCATCTAGGGGCACCTGGGTGGCTCAGTGGGTTAAGCCTCTGCCTTCTGCTCAGGTCATATCTCAGGGTCTTGAGATCAAGCCTCACATCAGGCTCTCTGCTCAGCCGGGAGCCTACTTTCCCCCCTCTCTCTGCCTGTCTCTCTGCCTCCTTGTGACCTCTCTCTCTCTCTGTCAAATAAATAAATAAAATCTTAAAAAAAGAATAAAAAAATAAAAAATAAAAACCCATTCTATTAAAAAAATTTCCCATCTAAAAATATAACTTGAATGTCTTTACATAAAACACATACATTTCTATTAATATTTTATGTGCATGCTGAGTGTCCCATTGAACAGATGTCCCAAATCTTTCATAACCTATTTCCAAGTATTGGTCTCACAGGATTAGCTATCCTGTGTTTCCCCTTTACAATACTGTGATACCCTGGTAGGCTTATATGCTTAGAGGCAATAAATTACTATCTAATTCCCCTGTGACTCTGCTACTCCATGACCTGTTTAGTCAGCAAGAATCAAATGTGATGATTCCCAAACTAGTTAAGGACACCTACACTTACTTTTCATTAAACACTATGTAAACCAACAAAATATGACTGCAAAAAAAATCACTGTTCTTTTGAAAACTAACACAGCTACTTTGGAAAGATTTGATACAAAGAAACCAATAAGAAAATTTTTGCTAAGTTAGGTATGGGTGAGATGACCAAGTACCAGGCAGGTAGGGAGTGATCACAGGATTCTCACTCAATTCAGTTAAAGAAACTGAAACTGAATGCAAAAAAAGACAACATAGAAAGCTTTTTTTAAAGATTCTTTTTATTTATTTGAGACACAGACAGACAGTATGAGCAGGGAAAGGGGCAATGGGAGGAGATTCCCTGCTGAACAGGGAGCCCAATGTGGGACTCCATCCCAGGACCCCGAGGTCATGACCTGAACCGAAGGTAGATGCCTAACCTATTGAGCGACCCAAGTGCTGTGATAACTCAGAAATCTAATCTGCAGGCCAGTTTCCAGAGAAAAGACCTGGCACTGTTTCAATGGAGAATAAATGTACATATTTTTTTCCAAATAAAATGCTAAAAACTGTATGTACCATTCCCTAAGAGTACTTGTTTAAACTGACTTTTTTAGTTAATCAACCAAAGACTGACCCTGCTAGTGTCAGAGAGAAGGACTTCATTTAAAACCGTAATTTCACAGTCATCTACAGAAAGCCACCTGCTCCTTACACTGGTGACCAAATTAGCCTGGACCTTTCTCTCCGGAGACAATTTCAGACCTTACATCATAGTTATGTAGTACATCACGGGAGGGGGTCTCGGTTCATAATCCTGGCCATCCTACTCATCAACTGTATACCTTTAGGTCGATCACTTTCCCTGCCTCAGTTATACATTGTTGAAGTTCTTGAACTTCATGATGGCATTCTAAATTGTATAACTGGGGTGCCTATGTGGTTAAGCATCTGCCTTTGGCTGAGGTCATGATCCAAGTCTCTTGGGTTTGAGTTCCACATCAGGCGCTCTGCTGAGCAAGGAGCCTGCTTCTCCCTCTGTCCCTTCCTCCTGCTCCTGCACTCTCTCACTCTCAAATAAAATCTTAAATAAATAAATAAATAAGTAAATCATATAACTTAGCCTCAGTGAACAAATGCTATTAGGTAATATTAGTACTCAACTTACCATTTATGCATTTGTTCTCAGATAAACAAAAGTTGCATAACACATGACTAAATAACTCGGAACATCTGTGAATACTGGGTTAGGCAGTGTTTGCTGTGAAAAGCAAACCCAAACTCACAGTGCCATAATAGAGACCCATTTCACTTAACCAAGAATGGTTTTACTACTTTAGGAATGGTTTTACTTTATAGTGTAGATTCCCCAAGTATTCAAAAAGAAAGTATTTACAACCCATACATTTATGGTCAACTGATTTTTCACAAGGATGCCAAGACCATTTAATGGGGGGGGGGGACAGTCTTTTCGAGTGCCTACTACTGGGACAAGTGAATATCTACATGCAAAAGAATGAACTTGGAACAGCAACGTCACACATACACAAAAATATAACTCAAAATGGATCAAAGATTTAAATGTAAGAGTCAAAACTGTAACACTCAGAGAAAACAGGTGAAAATCTGTATGACTTTGGATCGGGAAAAGCTTTCTTAGACATGATACACAAAGCAATAAGAAATATTAGATAAGCTGAACTTGATCAAAATAAAAACTTTCGTGTGTCAAAGGACACTACGGAGAATGTGAAAAGACAACCCACAGAATGGGAGAGAGTATCTGCAAATCATTTGTCTGACAAGGATCTAATAACCAGTATATGCAAATATACTCTTAGAACTCAACAACAAAAAGACAAATAACCTAATTTAAAAACAAGCCAAAGACTTTTGAATAGACATTTCTCCAAAGATGATACACAGACGGTCAAGAGCACATGTCGGGATGTTCGACATCCTTAGTCATTGGGGAAATGCGAATCAAAAGCACATGCAGATGCCACGTCACACCCACTAGGACAACTATGGTAAAATAAGAAAAAGAAAAAGAAAAAAAAAGAAGAAGAAAAGTGCTGGCAAGAAGGCGGAGAAGCTGGAACCCTCCTATATTGTCGGTGAGAATGTAAAACAGTGTGGCTAAGGCAGCAAACAGCTCGGTAGCTCCTCAAGAAGTTACACACATACAATTACCCAGCAGTTCTACGTCTAGGGGTATGACACCGACAGAACTGACAACAGATGTTCCTGCCACAACCTGTACATGAATGTGTACAGCAGCGCTGCTCGTAACAGCCAAAAGAGTATATACCCAACGTCCATCAACTGATGAATGGATACATAAAATGTGGAAGAGCCTCTTACACAACCATAAAAAGGAATAAACTGTTACATGCTACAACACGAGTGAAGTCTGAAAACATTCTACTCTCAGGTTAAAGGAAGCCAGACACAAAAGGTCACGTGTTATACAATTCCACTGATATGAGATGTTCCAGAAAAGGCAAATCCATAAAAACAGAAAGTAGATTCATGATTGCCAGGGAATAAGGGGAGGGGAGAATTGGAAGTAAGAGGTTTATTTTTCGGGTGATGGAAGCATTCTGGAATTAGACAGAAGTGACGTATGTACCATATACACAGTAAATATACTAAAAACCAGAGAAGAGTACACTTTAAAATGGCAACTATTATGCTTTGTGAATTATATTTTGATGAAAAATGAAACAACTTAAATATCAACAAGCTAAATGCTAGGATACATTAAAAAAAATCCAAAGTAACACTAATCACAGGAACAATGGCGTAGCTACATGAATTTCAGACAAAGCAGATTTCAGAGAAGGAAAATTATCAGGCATAAAGAGCAGCATTACATAATGATAAAGAAATCGACTGACCAAGAAGACACAATTATCCTTAAGGTATGTGTGCCTGATCAACACAGGTGAGACACAACCTAACAGAACTGCAGGGAGAAATAAACAATTCCATTATCACAGCTGGTGACTTCAACACTTCTCTATCATTAATGGGCCGATCCAGCAGCAGGGCAACAAGGATTCAGTCCAGACATGGCACACTTAACACCACCATCAATTACCGTACAACAGATGTACACAGACTATTTCGCCCAGTAATAGTGCAACACACATTCTTCTTAAGCTCATATGAAACACTCATCAAGACAGAATAATTCTGGGCCACAAAACACAACAAATTTTTAAAAATAAAAATTATACCAAGTATGTTCTCAGACCACAATGGAATTAAAAATCAGTAACAGAAGATAGTTGAAGAAGTCCAAAATACATGGAGATTAAATGACACACTTCTAAATGACAGGAGACCAGTCTCAAAAAAATACAATGTAGCAAAATGTGTGGAATGTTGCTTAAAGGGAAAATACAGTACTGAATGCAAATATTAGAAAAAAAAAGATTAAAGTCAATAATCTAAGCTTCCATTTTAGGCAACAACAACAAAATCAAATCTAAAATAAGGAGGGGCTCCTGGGTGGTTCAGTTGGTTAATCATCTGCCTTTGGCTCAGGACATGGTCCTAGGGTCCTTCCTGCTCAGGGAGGCTGCTTCTCCATCTCCCATTCCTCCTGCCTGTATTCCCTCTCTCACTGACTCTCTCTGTGTCAAATAAAATCATTTAAAAAAACCCTAAAGGAAGTAGAAAAAAAATAAAAATTAGAGCAGAAATCAATGTAATTAAAACCAGGAATTTTTTTTTAAATCAATAAACCCCAAGTCTGTTTCTTTGAAAACATCAATAAAACAGATAGACCCTTAGCCAGTCAAACAAAGAAAAAAAGGTAGAAGACATAAATTACTAATATCAGATGAAAGAAGGGAGGGCTACTGCTAACAATCCCAATCACTGTAAATTCAACCAAACATTTATGGAATACTACACAATTCTCTAAAATCTCTTCCAGAAAGTAAAACTAGAAGGAGTACTTCCTAAATCATTCCTAAATCATTCTAGGAGATCATTATTACCCTGACACCAAAACCAATACTACAAGAAAAGAAACTACAAACTAGTATCTCTCATGAACACAGACACAAAAATCTTCAACAAAAATTAGCAAATAAAAGCAAACACTATATTAAAAAATTATACACCAGGGCCATGTAGGATTTATTCCAGGTATGCAACATTAGAAAATGTTCAACATTAGAAAATCAATGTGATCCATCATATCAACAGAAAGAAAATCACATGATCATATCAATGAAGGGAGGAAAAAAAACATTTAACAAAATCCACACCTCTTCATTATTAACCCTCAGGAAACTAAGAATAGGAGGACTTCCTCAACTTGATAAAGAATGTTTCCAAAAATCCACAGCTAACATGATATTAATACTGAGAAAATAGAAGACAGGGAATCAAGGCAAGGATGTCCCTTCTACTACTACTATTCAATACTATTCTGGAAGGCCAAACTAATGAAATAAGGTAAGAAAAGGAAACAAAAGGTATACAACCTGGGAAAGAATAAAACTTTGTTCACAGATGACATGACTGTCTACAGAAAATACAAAGACTTCACACCCCACACCCTCCTGAAACTAGTCAAGTGATTATAGCAAGTCTGCACAATACACAGTTAAAATACAGAAGTCAATTGCTTTCCAATGATGTATCAGACAAAGGGCCAGTATTCAAAATTTATAAAAAATTTATCAAACTCAACATCCAAAAAACAAAAAAATCCAGTCAAGAAATGGACAGAAGACATGAACAGACCAAAGAAGACATCCAAATGGCCAACAGATACATGAAAAAGGACTCCACATCACTCAGCATCAGGGAAATACAAATCAAAACCACAATGAGATACCACCTTACATCAGTCAAAATGGCTAAAATTAACAAGTCAGGAAACAACAGATGTTGGCGAAGATGTGGAGAAAGGGGAATCCTCCTACACTGTTGGTGGGAATGCAACTCTGGAAAACAGTATGGAGGCTCCTCAAAAAGTTAAAAATGTAACAACCCAACGACTTAGCAATTGCCCTATTAGATGTTTATCCAAAGTACACAAAGTGATTTGAAGGGGCAAAAGCACCCCGATGTTTATAGTCAAACTATTGAAAGAGCCCAGATGTCCATCAACAGATGAATGGATAAAGAAGATGTGGTATACACACACACACACACACACACATTACTCAGCCATCAAAAAGAACAAAATCTTGCCATTTGCAAGGACATGGATGTAACTAGAGGAAGACAAATACCATATAGTTTCAGTCACATGTGGAACTTAAGAAACAACAGATGAATATAGGAGAAGGGAAGGAAAAATGGAAACAGACAGGGAGGCAAATCACAAGAGACTTAACTACAGGAAACAAACTGAGGGTTACTGGAGAGGGGAAAGTTGGGGTAACTGGGTGAGGGGTATTAAGGAGGGCACTTGTTGGGATGAGCTCTGGGTGTTGTATGCAACCAATGAATCACGAAATTCTAATCATGAAACTAAAAGTACACTGTATGTTAACGAGATTGAATTTTAATTAAAAAATTTAAAAGTCAATTGCTTTCATATATACCAGCAATGTACAAGTGGAATTTGAAGTTAAAAACACAAGACCATTTACATTAGCATACCAAAAAAATTAATACTTAGGTGCAAATCTAACGAAATATGCACAAGATCTATATGAGAAAAAGTATAAAATTCTGATGAAAGATAACAAGCAAGGTAAGATGTGAAGTGGAAAGAAAGTCCATAATCTTGGGTAAGAGCACTCAATACTGTTAAGAGGTCAGTTCTTCCCAAACTGATCGACAGACTCAATGCAATCCCAATCAAAATGCCAGGAAGTTATTCTGTGGATACCAACATGTTGACTCTAAAATTTGGATGGAAAACTGGAAAACCAAGAGTCCCAGAGTAGTCAACAAAATATTAAAGAGCGGGGAAAAAAAGGAAATTGAGGATTGCCACCACCCAATCTCAAGACTTACTATTAAAGCTATAGTGATTAAGACAGAAGGTGCCTGGCAAAAGAGACAGGTGCTTGGAACAGAGTGGAGAGCCCAGAACAACATCCACACACACAGGCAAAGGCAACTCAATGGCAAGGACAGTCTTCAACAAATGGAACCGAACAATGGGACATTGATAAGAAAAAACAAACAAATGAAAAGAATAAAAACAAACTTTTCACACCTTTCACAAAACCTAAACGTAAAATGCAAAACTTCTTAAAGATGACATAAGAAAAAATGCAGGGATCCTTGGATTTGGCAATGACTTTTCAGATATAAAACCAAAAGCATGATCTACGAAAGAAAAAAATTGATGAGAGGGACTTTGTTAAAATTAAACTTCTCTGTAAAAGACACTGTTAAGAGAATGAAAAGACAGGACAACTGGGTGGCTCAGTTGGTTAAGCAGCTGCCTTTGGCTCAGGTCATGATCCCAGCGTCCTGGGATCGAGTCCCACATTGGGATCCTTGCTCCGCAGGGAGCCTGCTTCACCCTCTGACTCTGCCTTCCACTCTGTCTGCCTGTGCTCACTCTCGCTTGCTCTTTCTCTGACAAATAAATAAATAAAATCTTAAAAAAAAAGAGAGAGAGAGAATGAAAAGACCAGTCACAGAGTAGAGAAAATATCTGCAAAACACAGCCATGGTAAAGGACTTAAAATAAGAAATATAAAGATGTCTTAGTAGCAACAAGAAATCAAACCTAATTTAAAAATGTGAAAAGAGCGGTGGCTGGGAAACCCAGTCAGTTAAGCATCTGCCTTTAGCTCAGGTCCTGGGACTGAAATCCACACTGGGCCCCCGGCTCAGCGAGGAGCCTGCTTTTTTCCCTCTCCTGCTGCCTGCTGCTACCTCTCCGTATGCTTGTGCTGTTAATAAATAAATAGAATCTTTAAAAACGAAAAAAAAAAAAAGGATCTGAAAAGATGCTCAACTTTGTATGTCATTAAGAAATTGCAAATTTAAACAAGGTACTATTACATATCACGTAGAATATAAAAAATCCAAAGCACTAGTAATACCAAATGCTAGCAAGGATGTGGGACAACCGAACTCTCATTCACTGTTTGGTCAGAATGCAAAATGGGAGGCACTGTGTGAGACAGCTTGGCAGTTTCTCACAGAACTAAACACATTCTCACTATAAGATCAGTAATTGTGCTCCTTTGTATTTACCCAAAAGAGCTTAAAACTAGTGTCCACACAAAAACCTGCACACGGATATTTACAGCAGCTTTATTCTCTGAAGTGCCAAAACTTTGAAGCAATCCAATCTCCTTCAGTAGGTGAACAGGTACACTGTGCCACACCCACACAACGGATTATTCGACAATTAAAAGATGAATTATTAAGCCACAAGACTTCGAAGAACCTTAAATGCATATTGCTAAGTGAAGGACCAGTCTCAAAGGCTAAATACTATATGATTCCAACTCTATGGCATTCTGGAAAAGGTAAAAATTAACCAACATTTTAATTTTTATTTATTTTTTAGGTCATCTCTATACCCAATGTGGTGGTTAGAACTCACAACCCTGAGATCAAGAGTCAGATGCCCTAGCAACTAAGCCAGCCAGGTGCCTCTAAAAAGGTAAAACTCTAGACAGTAAAAAGATCCCGGGCTGAGGGGTGAGCAAGGAGGGTGCAGAGAGAGGAGAAGAAACAAATAGATGAGGTACAGGGTTTTTCAAGGCAATGAAACTAGGCTGTAAGATACCAACAGTAGGTAAATAACATTATACATTTGCCAAGACCCACAGAACTATAGAAAGAGGAGTGAACCCTAATGTAAACCATGGATTTTAATTAATACTGTATCAATGCTGGTTCATCAGTTGTAACACATGTACCACAACAATGTAATACATTAATAATAGGAGATAATGAAGTTAGAAGAAAAATATCTTCTCTTTGTACTCAGGGGTATTTCCTATCTGAACCCAGTTAAAGTACAAATCCCCCAAAAGGCCAGAAGTTGGGAGATCACAAGAGGTGTTGGAACACAGGAAAATAAATGAGCAAACCAGACAAGCTGCAGGTAATTAAGAACCATTAACCATGAGAGAAGCAGTGACATCACTCAAAATTAAAACCAAGTAGAGTTTAAAAGTTTAGCTACTTTACTAACTAGCTGCAATCAGGGATGGCAAACAAAGACTAATTCAAAGTAACCTGGGAATTAATCATTTAAAACTTACCAATAATCTGAAATTAGTAGCTTTAATGCTATGAAAATTACATAGAATTTGTAAAGATTGAAGTTCTCTAAGCTGCCAAGAAGTAAAACACTCCTTCCCAGATACATGGACTTATAAAATCACTATATACTATCTCCACGAGAAGCAGAATCCCCAAGAACCATCACTCTGTAATGATGAGAAGTACTAAGAGGGCATATGAAATTTATGAAACATGTCCCATTTCATCGAGACAAAAAACCAAAATAGTTAAGCACTAATCTGCACACTACATAGGGGTTGAAAGACATAGAAAGTTTGTGTGAGCTCACGTATGTGTGTGTTTCCAACCATTCTTGAAAACAATGGACAACAGAGATGAATAAATGTCCCTGTATATCCCATAAATATTCCTCAAATATTTATCATGCAACTCCAGCTCTGCTCTAAGACCTGGGGACACAGTCATGAAAAGAAAAGACAAGGTCTCTGCTTTTAAGGAGCAGATATTCTAATGCAGAAATGAGAAAATAAATATGTAAACAAACATTATATTAATGAACAGTGATCAAATAGTGATTAATGAATAGTGATCATAGCTAAAAAGAAAACAGGACACAGTAAAGGTTGAGTGACAAATGGGATGTATTTTAACTTGGATGAACCAGGAAATATAGAACAATGAGTTGAGATCCAAATGACACAAAAGAGCTAGCCACCGAAAGTGTGGGAAGAGTGTTCCCGCCCAAGGTATCAGCATGTATACAAAAATGTCCTTGGAGCTCTTCCCTCCAGCCCCTGCTCTCAAATCTCTGACCCAGCTAGGTGGGGACATAATCTAGGACTTGTGTCTCCCAAAACTCATTCTAAATCTTTGTTCGGTGACTAAATTATTCAAGCTTGAGAAATTAAAAACATATGCTAACAAGATCTTCCCACCATCTACAGAGAGATCATCTTAAAAGCATCATGAAATAGTAACACTGAAATTCTAAAAAACTTCTGTTCTAACATTTTAATCAATTTTATATCAAACTCCTTTCTTGAATTTATATACCCATTTGACATATTTATGAAGAGACAAAAAAAAAAAAAAAAAACAACAAACCCTACATTCCGTAATGTATTTATCCATCTAACAAATATTTGAGTACCTAATTACACTCTGTTCCAGCTGATTTCTTCTCTTTATCTCTTTTTTCCCCTCAATTTAACACCAATTATAATCTATGTAGGCTTTTAGTTCGCTTTTCAAAATTAATTTCTTGAGCTATTTAAAGGAATTATCCAGTGCTAGAGTTCTCAACACTGGTCACACATTAGAATCACTTAAGGAACTTTTTTTTTTAAGATTTTATTTATTTATTTGACACAGAGAGAGAGATCACAAGTAGGCAGAGAGGGAGGGAATCATGCTCCATGCTGAGCAGAGTGTCCCATGCAGGGCTCGACCCCAGGACCCTGAGACCATGACCTGAGCTGAAGGCAGAAGCTTAAACCTCTGAGCCACTAAGGCACCCCCTCACCTGAGGAACTTAAAAACAAAAAGCCCAAAGGGCACCTGGCTTGTTCAGTCACTGGAGCGTGCAGGTCTTGATCTCAGGGTTGTGAGTTCAAGTCCCATGTTGGGTATAGAGATTACTTAAAAAAAAAAAAAAAAAGAAAGAAAGAGCCCAAGCCCCAGTTTGTGATTAATTTGTTTAAATGTTTCAAGAAATTTGATGCTAAATGTTGTAAGACTAGTTAAATAACAAAAAGATATATTTACATAATACTTCTTGCTCTCAAATTTTGAACAAAGAACTTACTAATAATCAATGACTTAGTAGGCCAACATTTTATTTAAATAAGTTTTATGATACTACAAAGAGTGAATTAGAAAATCAAAAGCAAGGAGAAATGGGCATGATGTGAACATGGGGAAGCAAGAGAAAGCAAGAAAGTATGTGACCAGGAAGCGAATGCTTAGCTCTGAGATCCTTCTCTGAGAGGACAGATTAAAACCTTAAAAGAAAGAAAAGAAGGATCCCATGCACTCAAGGAAAGAGAAGTCCCCCAACATCCCTCCTGCTTTTTCCAATATAAACACACAGCTGGGCCGACTTACCACATCCTGGTTGGTACTGACTTTATCAACTTTTCTATTTAAGCCAAACTTGACCGGTCAATGATGGATGGGCTGTGTGCCAAGTTTACCAGTTGTACAACTGACTGTGTAATGGCTGAAACTGAGAAACCGGGGTGAAAGTATCAAGAGGCTCTAAAGATTGCGAAAGAGCCAAGATTCAAATGATTACCACGTACACACAAGACAAACTATGCAGATGACTGCTCAGTATGGAAGTACTTCAGAGTGTTACACTGTGGCATCAGCTGACCCAGACCCAGAAGATTGCTGGAGTTCCCATCATGGACATCTCTAACCATATAGACGACACTGAGCAAATGCCAGATGATGATGGAGCCCCTCACTCCTATGTCTTAATAGAGTTCCTCAGCTCTCCTTTACCAACTTTTCCTGTTGCCAGTTCATACAAGCAATTCTCCTTACCCAGTTCCTCTGTTCTGAGCTATGGCTAAAGACACTCACTTTTTTTATGTTTTGAAACTGATTATCTTGTACCATTTTACTTTTTGTTGCATCTTTTTATAAATCAGATGACCACTCACAAGACAAAAAAAAAAAAAAGGAATGGAAAGGAAAGGAAAGATCAAAAGGGAGGACAACAACAACAAAAAAACAGTTCTTTTTTGCCGGGAACCCTTCTTACAAGTGCCAATCAGATAAACTTTATCTGATGTTACATCGTCACAACTCCTCTATCATCAGGGAAAGTAGTTCACATAAGAAAATTTCTCTATAAAATGAGTTCCAGGCTTACATTCCATATTTGGCTAATTAGAATTTCATTACGATGTCTGTCTCACACTGATGCGGAAGAGAATGGAATCTTGTCATCAAGACGTGACATCGAACTAAGAACCCACAGGGTAAGCACTCAGATCCTGTGATACAAAGTCAGCTCCTGGGGATGGGCGACCCTGGGCAACAGTGGCTGACCTGCGGGCCTGTGGCTATCTGCCGTCTGTCACTCTTCCCTCTTCCTCCTCTGTCAGCTGCAATCTCCAGCTGCTGTCAACAAAGTCCACCTCAAACAGCCATCACTTCCCTCTGGTCCCATTTACCATAGCTAAGCTCCAGGCCAGGCACCCAGATCACCAGCCCTGTGGGAACTTCTTCTAAGGTAAGAGGTGGCCCTATTGGTGAAATACAGGTGCCAAGGCATGCGGACATTGTGCCATCTTCTGCGCTATTAATGTTCTGATTGTCCCACTTCCCTCAGTTCCCACCTGTGACCTCTGGAAAGGAACATATTACAGTAGGATTTCCAAGGACTGATGCGTGGGGGTCAGGAGATCTGGCTTGTGATTGGCCCCAACTAGCTGTGTGGCTTTAAAGGAAGTCATCACACCTCAGGCCTCAGTTTCCTTATCTGCAAGCCAGGATGGACTAGAGTCTTTTCAGAGGAGCCGGCAAAGATCACATAGATAAGCACCACCTCATTATACTAACAAGCAAACAGAAGGCCGGAGGCGAGTGATTTGCCCCAAGTCAGACATAAGCAGGCAGAGAGCAGAGCCGAGGATGGGACCCACATCTGCAGGTCACAGCTAATCAGCCAGCACAGTACAAACAGATCTGAGCAGCTGCTCATTCTTCCCCTTTTTCCGTTTTGTCCATCAGAATGCATGCTCCCTGCAAACAAGGACACACAGGACCTGCTTCCTGCCTCAAAATTCCCAGTTCACCCAATTAGAACAGGGAGGAGCCTCAAGGACTTACCCCCCCACCCCCACACACGGTTCTTTTACCTATGGAACATGAGGGTACATACATTCACTGTCCAGAGGGCTCCTGCCTTCACTTCTCATGGAAAAGGTCATCATGTGCCTACCCGGGGTGCCAACGAAGCCACAGGTTCCAGAGAGGAACTGACACAGAGAAGTTCGAAGGAGGCAGATGTCTCATTGCAGAAACAAACTGTCTACCAAGGAAAACTACCCCATGGGGGACTGATTCTCTTTGAAATATGTTCGAGTGCGTGGGAAAATGGTTTTTCAAGAGCTGGTGGACTGACCAGTCACCTGGTACATACAAGATCACATCCGCATTCTGACAAGAGTGGCTTGCCTGCAGTGTAGACCAGGGGCCAGAAAGACAAGGAAGGCACATGGAGACTGGGTGAGAAGCTTCTACGGTGTGATGGCAAGGGCGCACTGCAAAGGTACGAGAAGAGATGGAAAGAAGTATATGGACTCAAGAGGTTTAGTAAGCGAAATCCACAGGACTTGGTGTAACAGACTAGATTTTGGAAAGGTGACAGAGTAGGAGTTGACTTCTGGTTTCCCGACTCCAGGCTAAATGGATGAAGTGTTTACCGAGAGAGGCAATAGAATAAGAAAGGTGGTTTTCCGTGGAGGAGGTGCTCATGAATTCCGTCTTGAACCTGATGAGTCTGAGGGGCCACAGACACATCCGAGAAGAAAGGTCAGCAAGTCCGATACACAGAACTGGTGCTCAGGAGGCGTGTGGACCAGAGACAGGAATCTGCCTTACCTGCTGATAGGTGGTCATGAAGCTGCACAAAAGGTCATCTAGGGAAAGAAAGGAACACGGGGCTGAGCCCATAATCAGCATTCAGTGGCTACCAGGAGCATGACTTTGCACAGGAGACACATCAGAGAGGTAGAAGAAAGACAGGAAGCAATGCAGAGCATTTGGTCTACTGCGATGTCGAGTAAGGAGACAGAGAAAGGTCAGGTGCGCTGACTTAGAAACAGTTTTGGTAAGAACTCTTTAGTGGAACGACAGGGCCTGAAGGGTGGAAGGTGGGAAAGTCAAGTCAACCCCTGAACACTGGCTGTGATGCGCCACAGTGACAGGGCAATACCTAGAGGTGGGGCAGTCAAGTGGGAGAGGATCAAACAGGAGCGCGTGATGGGAAGGAGTGCAGGGGAGAGGATCCTTGCAGGCTCCTGGAAGGGCGGGAGGGCATGGACTCCGAGCCAGAGTGGAGACTGAACCCGAGGAGGAAGGAGAGCCCCTCCCCATACCAGGCGAAGAGGAGAAGGGGACAAATACAAGAATGGGATCATGATCAGCAGGATGGAAGAGGTCCCGTGGGATGGCTGCTAATTTTTCTGTACGACTGGAGATGAAAGAGGAAGGCTACTTGTGATGTCAATAGCACACCCATGTAAATGGTCTAATTTATCTGTTATGCCACTTTCTCCCCCTACTACCAATACCTTATGTCCTGCTCATCTATTAGTTGGATGTCAACCCAAAAGATTTTCGGATTTCTAAGCTGACAAAGTATGATGTTGCCAGTGCCTCTGCCCCAGGTGACCCTTCCCCATCTGCCATTCCTGCACTTTGATCACCTACCTCTTTTGCATACCTTTCCCCTTCTATTTCTTATTAGATCTCATAAACATGACTTTTTAAGTAGTCTCCTGCCACCAGTCAGCTCGAACTCAACAGATATGACCATGCAACTTCCTGCTGTAAACCTGACTACAGCTCTACCATGAAGACTGCATCAACGTGGACCCCTCAATGTATGCAGTGTCCAAGGTGCAACCCGCAGCCCCACCCCATCTCCCTTTCTACCATCCCAGTCTCATTCCAAAATGTGCCAAACAAGACACCTATGTAGAAATACAACCCCGACAGCAAGCTCTCCGCTCATTTCTGCCTCGGAACTGTAACTTAACAAAACATCTCTCTGATGGAAACAGAAATTGCAAATAACCTTTATCTCCAGCTCCCACATAGAAGATCAATACCACTTTACACAGAACAGCTGTTCCATGTATTTTCCTTCTATGTATAAAGGGGTCATGTTCATTAACACTACAAATTGTACATTATATTCAGAAATTTCAGAGCTTTGAAAGAATATGGAATTGCTGGCATTCTAGCCACTTTCCCAGTTTGCTCTCTTCCTACCTCTAAGTCCTACTTTAGAACTGCTATTTTGAGATTTCTATTTTCCGAAGCTGCTTTGACCAAAGGCATTCTGTCAGCTCAGAGTGAGAAAGATGGCAGGGCTAGGAAGTGTTAGAAAATGCTAGTGTTAGGCCCAAAGAAAGCCTGACGAAGTCCAAAGACAGACAAGCTAAAGAGACTTCCGTGCTTTGAGATTCTTTAAGTCTATGTGTGTGCCTTTTCTTCTTCCAATGACCTCTCTCCTCATCACGTGTCCTTCATTAACAAAAGGTTTCTGGATCAGAGAATTCACTCTGTGCTCTCCTTCAGACACTCCATTCACTTTACACCTTTTATTACAGTGGCTTAACATCACCATACAAGAACAAGAGTACAATATACCTTCGTCTAGACATCCCTACATATTAAAAATGATATGGCCACACCGCAGAGGATCCAGACATAAGCACTTTTAAAGCCAGAGTTTGGGAGATGTGATCTGAATGCAAGTATCAAAAAGGAACTAGCTGGTTAACCCAAAAAAGAAAAAACATATTATGACTTGAAGCCATAAAAAAGTAAGAAATTCAAACTCTTCAGAATTTTAGGTACCTACAGAGCCAAAACTTTTTAACACTGAAACCAGCTACTAAATCCCAATCTTTAGAAATTAAACATATACGTTTTGATAGTTCAAGTACAGACCCAGAGGGATACAGAAAACAGATAAAGCTCCTCCTGGCTCTGATTCAAACCTTGGGACATTTTCAAGGCTATGTCTGATGAACCTTTCCTGTCAGTAAAGTCTTTTCAGTTTAAATTTCTATTCTGTAAGTTTATGTCCTACAGTTATCTGCTGCCAGCTTGAGGCTGACTTCACCAAGAGAAGTAGGGCAACATTAGAAAAGGAGCTTGGTATGCTTTGTAGTACTGGACCAGAACCAGTAAGGACAGTACAGTCTTTCAGATTTCTCATTCTGAGCTTAAGACGAAAGTCAGGCATAAACGTTAGCTTAAGTGCCTTTTTGACCCGATTCCTGGTAAGTACGTGTGTTCAGAGATGTGTTCAACGCACAGTCGCTGAGCTTCTAGGCACAAGGCACTGGGAGGCTTCTGTCAGGCTGGGGGAGCGGCGGTCTTACTGTGCCGCACGGTACCAGAGGCGGGGGGTCCTACGGGTCCGGGGCTTTTACGTTTAGCTCAAAACCACTTGCCCTGAACTTTCAGGCCTTTTCATTCAATGTGCACGATTTCACAGGAGTGCTTTCTCCAGGTTGCACCTAGCCCACCCGAGGCCAAGAGACTCACTGCGAAGTGCAGTGAGGTCCCTGCCGAGGACCCGTCCGGGGCGGGGACGGCCCAGGAAGCCCGCAGGAGAAGCCCGAGGAGAGGCCCCGGAGGGCCAAGGAGGGCAGGCCACCCACGGCCCAGCTCCGGGGAGCAGAGCCCAGGCGCGCACCTTCATGAACACGTCCTTGTTGAAGCAGAGCCTGTCCGGCCCCTTGGGCAGGTTCATCCTACTTCTCTCCATTCCGCCGGCCGCCGCCTCTCAGCACCGACACTGGAGCGAGGAGGAAAGGTAGGAGGCTGCGCTCCTACCGACGCTACCGGTGAAGCCACGGCGTTTCCACCGAACAGAAGGCACTGCTTCCTCCAACATGGCAGCGTCTGCGCCCCGGCCAATGAAAGAGGACTCCGCAGGCCCGCCTCCGCCTGCCTCCGCCAAGAGAGGGGTGCGGACCGCTAACGCCGAGCCAGCAGGTGATGCGGCCCCCATGCGGCGGAGGGCGACACTACAACCTCGAGTAAGTTTCTGCGGAGCAGCCCCGCCGCTGGTGATGCGGGGTGAGCGGGAGAGGGGAGGGCGGGAAGGGTCAGGGGCGCTCCCTCCCCACCTCGCCGTTTCCCTCGGAAAATCGGCCTGCGAGCCTTTTCCAGGACCTTCTCCCGAGATTGTCCCGCAGGAAGCATAGCTGTGGCGGGATGCTGGCCCTTTACTTCTGCGGCCGGTTGTCCAGAGTGGGGGGCGCGTCCCGGTGTCAGGCCTCCGGTCCCCTTGCGCTGCCGCTGCAGCCGCCTGGGCGCGGAGTCCTCTGTGGGAACCCGGCTTCCGCCCTTAGCCCCCGCACCCACCCGCGAGCGTGGCTTCTCCCCCGCCGAGCTTGGCTCCAGCGATCAGTAGGGAGGAAGGTGGTCAGCTGGCAGCCTCGGGTCGTCTGGGCAGCTCCCAGCTCCACTTCGGCTCAGCTGCTGGGAGGCCACAAGTTTGGGTTCTCAGAGCTCTTAAAGAATCACCTCGCTACTGGCCGACAAAACGCAGCCGACAAGTAGATGTGGGAGCATGTTTATGTCCAGTCCGCTCTAGAATGGGCAGAATCGTGTGTTTGGCTAGCGTTGGTTCAATCGCCACACCTGACCCCCTCCTCCTGCCGTCCACCCCACATTTATTTTGAGATTTTTCTTTCCTCTTCCCTTGCTCTTCTCCCACTGTCCTCCCCTTTAGTGGGAATGTCATGGTCAAATGATGATTCATTTCTCTTTTTTTTCTCCGTGAGACTCTGACAGCTCAAACCACAGATCTCACGCGTGCCCTTCAGGCTGCAGCTTTGCTGTAATAGCCCAGGCCTGGGCTGCCCCTCCCAATGCTGTGATCTCCCAGAGATAGCACAAGCAGTCCTTAGAAAGGGATGGGACACAGCAAGACAATGGCTTACAGTGAGTCTTGCATTCGAGTCACTCCAAACGGGAAACTGGTCACTTTTTTAAAAACGTGAGTACAGGGACGCCTGGGTTGCTCAGTTGGTTAAGCAGCTGCCTTTGGCTCAGGTCATGATCCCAGCGTCCTCGGATGGAGTCCCACAAGGGCTCCTTGCTCGGCAGGGAGCCTGCTTCTCCCTCTGCCTCTGCCTGCCATTCTATCTGCCTGTGCTCGCTCTCCCCCTCCTCTGATAAATAAATAAAAAAAATCTTTAAAACCTGAGTACAGAATCTGAAACAATACATTCCCTAGCAGTGGGCCTGGCAAGGCCTTGTTGAGGAAAACGTTCCCAGTCAATATCCAGAGACTATGACAGGTAGAATGAGAGCTGGAATCTTATTTGGAGAATCAGAATAAATTGCCAGGGGAACAACTATGAAATTGCATTCTATGCCCTGTTGTGGTCATTTGGATATAGGGAATGAAAGCCTCATTATTTGGTCTTTGTTTGTTTACTCTTATTATGAAAATTCTCAAGCATACACCAAAATGTGTAGAGCAGAAGGATCCCGCCCCTTCCGAGTACTTATCACTCTGCTTCCCCAACTGTTTCATAGGCCCTCCTCCTTCTACTGCCCCCGAAGTGCCTGTATTTTTGTTTTTGGGGAGGGGGGAGGTCTGGAATATATTTTAAAGTAAATCCCAAACATCACATCATTCCCTGCTCCCCAAATACCTTGGTTTACACATCAAAGAAGGAGGAGGAAGAGGTGGAGGAGGGGAAGACTGAGAAGGAGGAGGGATGAAGAAGAGAGATTTCCGCACAGGCCCACTATGCCAGAATCAATAGGTGTAATAAGCTATTCCGATTGGCTCTGAGAGGCATGACTTTTAGCCCAGGGCCACAGTACTAATAAGCGACAAGGGAAAATTCAGGCAGCGCAAACAGCAAGGCCCACACTCATCACCAAGGCACCGAGACGGGGGGCAAGGGTGCTAGACCGATGGAATAAAGTTGTCTGGGAACCCCACCTGCCCTAGAAGTCCAGATGAGCGAGTAGTTGAACTGTTTTTTACCTTCATTGTCATTCCTTTCTGAAATTATTGCCGGCCTTTGGTAAAGACATGAACCTGAGCTTGTGCAGCCTGGGGTACTGATCTTGGGGTTGCTGAAGAGAGTAGGTGCCAACAAAGAATGAAAATCCCTGCTGCCTGTTCTCCTTCCAAGAGTAAGGAGGGAACAGTCAAGAGCCCATACAGTGCACTACCACTTGGAGCCCTGGCTGTGGCAGTGGCGTGGCCCACCAAAGCCAGGAGCAACAGGCAAGACCCCAGACCCCAAATGCTAATGGAACATCCTGGGGAGGATGAAGGAAAGGCAGAGAGTCAGCGGAAACCTTCCCAAAGTACATTTCCCTCAGTTTCATCTGGGAGCTGACATTCAGCTGGTACACACCCCTTCAGCCACACAAAGTTTGGTGACTAGCCTCTGGCCAGAACCTGCTGTGTGTCTCCCTACCCTAAACCCTTCCCAAGATCCCTACCATGGCCTCGTGATCCAGGCACTGGGCGTGTAACACTTGACTCTGCAGGGGTCCCCGGGCCAGCTTTTGGTTGGTTAGTTGTCCGCGCTGTTAAAGATTTGACTACTGTTACATGTTTGACTCTCGTCTTTGGTGATTGTACCTATTTCATAGGAAATAGAAGCTGGAATCCAGGAAACAGGCTGGAAGATTAAATTAAAAAGTGGATACAAAGCTTCTAATCAGAGCCAGACACAATCGGCGATCAACTATATCCCAGTCTCTCCCCTCTTCTCTGATACATACTTTCCTTAATGAGGAATGAGACTTTAAGTTGACTTTTTTTTATCTTCAAGTCTCTCTCTCTCTCTCGATTCCCTAACTTCCCTCTCTTGCCTTCATTTCATCCTAGAACTTGTGCCCACGACTTCTTTTCTAAGTAAATATTAACCCCCTTTGACTCTGAATCTCTGGAAGATTCTCAGTTCCCTATTTTCGCTGGCACTGTGACAGGTCCTCATTTCTCCTTCCCACTCCTCTCTATTTATAATTTTCACTTTTTTTTTGGCAGGTTGGCTAAAGAACACTCAAAAATTGCAAAGAGAAATATTGTGTTCTGGAAATTCATCCGGCCATTTTTTTCCAATATCGTCCTTATGCTCTTCTGATCCTCTCTTGAACTGTTGGACTAAAGCAGCTGACGCTTCCACCAGCAACCAGAGTCATCCTGTCCACTACTGTGGGAACAGAGGGTTTCCATTTGGAACTGCAGACTGAGCCTAAAGTCTGATGGCCCTTTGGTGCCAGGATAGCAGGTATGGGACGGGTGGGACATGGAGGACAAGCATCATGGTAGAGGTCTCCATTCGACCAGGAAAGCTCACAATGAGCCAACAGGTCCATTTCAACATCTTCTGTATTTTCCTTATAACCTGTTTCATTCCAGAGTGGATTTGAGATCATTTAATTTGATTCTTAAATATTTCCCATTCCAACCAGAAACAGACTCATTCTAGGGGCTCCCAAATTCTGCCTCATCTTCCTAATCAGTTAATACCCCAAATTGGGTATGATAGTGCCAGAACATTCTTCCATGTGTATTTTATAACAGACTAGTATTTTATTAGTTTTTTTTCAAACTAATAATAAGGGTAACTTTTTTTTTTTAAAGCATAGGCAAAATCACGAAAGACATTGAAATGAACCTAAAAGATTATAGTGTCTTCCAAGGGAAAACACGTGTTGTCTCATGTAACCTTCTGGGATGACCAATTCTATGGGATATTCTGTGCCTTTCTTGTCTTTGAGCTATTTTGCAACTCTATAGATTGTACATAATTGATGTGGATGCAGATGATCTTGTCTAGCTATATGTAAATGAATTTTGTCCACTGGAAGTACAGTTGACCCCTTTTCCTTTGGTAGAAGGCAGTTTTGCATTCATTTGCATTCTATTTGCATATCTATTTGCATCTATCAAAGCAAATTCGTTTAAGTATTACTGATTGTATATGTGTCTGCCTGGAGATTTTTGCTTGAAATGGTGGTAACATCTTAGTGGTTCCCGAGCTAATGAATGAATTAAACAAAATCCCTTCAGGCATTCATCTCATATTTGTAAAATGGTCCTTATTTAATCTTTTCGAGAAAATGATACACTAGCAAACCGTGACAAGATTCTAGTAAATGAGAAGTGTCGCTCTCGGCCCGCAAGAACGACCCGCAGACGAGGTGAGTGGCAAGCTTCTTTATTGATAATCACGCCGGGACCCTGGGTCAGTCTAAGACCCCCAGTATATACCCACCGAGTACAAACTATATCCAATAAGAGTACACCACGGCTAACATAACTACCAATCAGAAGGGCTACCTATGACATTATCTGTGTGCATGCGGCACGCTCGTGAGCACCTATGTGACTCCATAGGTTTCCATGGCTCCCCAGATCATGTGCCTCTCCCAGGACTCCTGGTATCCATCAAACGTCACCCGTGAAAGCACTCACATTCCTTAAGTTAATCTATAGTCTTTACTCCTAGGCTCCGCTTGGTACCTGACTCCTTGCATTCCTAGGGTCAATCGGTTACATCCCTCACTCCTCAGGCCTCGCTTAGTACGTGACTCCTTGTTTCTGCTGCATGGCTCCCCACAGCTCCCCCTTTTTGTATTTTTATATGGCAGGGATCGTGCCTGTCTTAGGTTGCCAATCCTCAGCACACATGCTTACCCGTCATCGGGTACTCCCCCTAGCCGAGGAGCCCCTGTCTTAGGTTGCTATGGTGAGGGATCAGTCTTACCCGTCTTTAACTACCGATCCAGCATGCTAAGCCATATCTGGGGGGAGGTGCTAGCCTCCAGAGCCACCATGGCCATGTCTGCCATGTTAATCAGCAGCTACAGCTTTAAGAACATTTGAGTCACACTCATTAGGCTTGTTCGTTTGTCTAGCCTGAGGAGGAGTACTATAAAGTTCTTATTACTAATACCAGGGTCAAAAGGCATCTAGGTGATAACTAAGGCCGTTCTTTGAGTTTGCCACGAGTGGCCCGTTGTTGATTACGTACGACAGCTCTTAGCTTGTAAATTTCCACAAGCATAAATTTAGCTGCACAGGGCAAAAGGCACATAAGAATAACGATTATTACTAATACGCCTATAATAGTTCCTATAACATACCATACATGCGTCAGGGAAGGGAAGTGAGAGAACAAGGAATTTACAAAGTTTTCAGCAAGTTGTGCCACAGTCAGTTTAGCACTTGGAGCTTCCCCTATATCCAAAATCTCTTGATGCAATTGTGACAGGTCAAGGGATAGATTAGAATTCGACCATACCCCCTCAAGATGGCGCTGCACGCGATCCCAGGAAGTCTCAGAAATGTTATACCTTTTAGGAGTCACACAAATCCAGTGATAATCACTGTGACACTGAATTCTGGTGCGCAACTTCAAACTCTGAATTTCCTCCCCTAAGAACCTCACAGCATCGTAAAGGGCGTTTAGTCTGGTTTCAATCCTTTTATCTATGTTTTCCTGAGTCCCCATTGCTAGTGAGGTATTGTGCGCAAGCTGATCCATCGTATCTGCAGTGTATACCGTTTGAGCTAAGGATACAGATGCTGTTATAGCTGTAGCAATTAAGGTTATTAATGAGGCTATTCCAAGCACCAACAGCCCTAGCTCCCGCCTAGGTCGACTCAGGGCAGAATGTACACGCTTCCATAACTCCAAGCCAGGATTAGAGTACCAAGATTTAGAGACATTGACTGGGATCATAATAAATGGAGGCTGTTTGACCACTAATACACTATCATTTGGAGATATACCCTGAACACAATTGGTTAGAGTACAGTTATAGCAGGAAAGATAATAAGTAGCCTTTTCTTTTTTCACAGTAAGATTTCCCACAATTAGCATAAAGGGATGAGGCACACAGGCTTGAGGGTGTCTGAAATCCTGCCCAATATATTGATAACCAAATATAGTCTCCGCATCACTAGTTTGTAAGACATAGCAAAGCGCGCCTCCAAAAGCAGCAATGAGTTTCCAAATCTCAGTTTGCACTGGATATCCACGCTTGGGAGCGAGAATTGGGGGTATCTTAGGGCGACATTCAGGGCATTCCGGCGGTGTTATAGGCCCCCAGTCCCATAGCTTGAAACCATCTTTTAACGGGTACTTAGTAGCCTCTCGTCCTATACAAAGCCTCCAGGGCACCCCGATCCCCATGGCTATACTTAAGTTAGCTGCGCAACGTGGAATGTCTTGTGGGGCAACACCAGACGACACTCTGGTGCCATAGGTGGCGTTAGGGCCAACTATCATGACGTCACCATAACTAGATCGTGGGGCTACACGTAAACAATATGACATTTTGCGTTTCATAGTAAAACATATAGGATAAACATCAGAATAACCCTTGTAGGATATGGCAGCTTGTTGTGGCTGGAGATGAACAGAGGAGGGAAGGCCCAACAAAACAGTGTCGTTAACATATACAGGAATAGAACTCATATCCCATCCCACAGGCTGCAACAGGGGTGGGTCAGGGACATACGCCCAATACAATGCGCCCTGGGCTGCCAATATCTGCGTAAGAATGAGCGTTAGTAATAGACATGAGTCCAGGTGAGAGAAATGCATTCTATGCTGAACCATTCGAAGAGGAGCCTGAAGCTGGGCGGCTTCTTGTCTCGGCCACAGTTGCATTGTCTGCGCTTTCATGGGGACAGGCTGCAGGACGGTCGTCGTCACTGTCATCCGCAGTAGCAGCATCTTCCACAGGTTCCACGGCCACCAGCCTGGTGAGACGTTCCGGTACCCAGAGTGGAGTGGGCGCATCCTGTGGAAAAACACAAAGGGAACCTCGGTGCCACCGGAGCACCGGGTCAGGGCCCTTCCACGAACCAGTAAGGACATCCTTCCACTTCACCATAGATTGCTGCGTTTTCTGTTGACCCCAATGGCGCTCCGCAGCTGAAACGCCATCCTTGTCAAGCGTAAGAAAATTTAAAATAAAAGTGGTCAAGTTGGTAAGGTCTGTAGGTGTGTGATACTCCTCTCCTATTCCCCCTTTTTGTATTTTTTGCAAGGTAGTTTTAAAGGTCAGGTGAGTGCGCTCTATGACGCCCTGGCCTCGAGGGTTATAAGGAATGCCTGTAACATGGTGAATATTATAACAGGCTAGAAAGTTTGAAAAGCTTTTAGAAGTATAAGCAGGAGCATTGTCTGTTTTTAACTGTTTAGGCATTCCCCAGCAGGCAAAGCTGCGCAGGCAATGAGATATCACGTTTTTAACATTTTCTCCTCGCAGGGGGGTTGCACTAACGACCCCTGAGCAAGTATCCACACTCACATGAACGTATTTTTGTTGCCCAAAGGAAGGTACATGTGTTACATCCATTTGCCACAAATGGTTAGGCAATAGCCCTTTAGGGTTTACCCCTAAGGAGGGCATGGGCAAGTGCACCACACAATTGCCACAAGACTTTACGATATCTCGTGCGTCAGCTCTGGAGATGTGAAAGCGTGCCTTTAATGTTTGGGCATTAACATGCCATTTATCATGATATCTTTTAGCATCTTCTAGAGCACTACAAACATAAAAGCGCGCAGCTGCATCAGCCATTCGGTTTCCCTCAGCCATAGGTCCTGGAAGGTCTGAATGTGCTCTAAGATGTCCAATATAAAAAGGGGCACCACAGGAGAGTATAAGATGTTGCAATTCAGCCAGCAGGGAGGAAATTTCTGACTGGCTGGCTGAGATAATAGCAGTTTCGATAGACCTGGTGGCTGCAACTGCATATTTGCTATCTGAGATAATATTAATAGGTTGATTTAGAAACCTTTGTAAAACACACATAATCACCAACAATTCTGTTCTCTGAGCTGAAGTTGAGGGCACAACAACAGGAATTATTTTTCCTTCTACCACATAAGCGCCAGTTCCTAATTTACTGCCATCTGTAAATACTGTGAGGGCCCCGATTAATGGCTCCAATCGACAGGATTTAGGCCAAATAAGGGGTGTATTCTTATAAAACTCAATGAGAGGGTGTGAGGGATAATGATTATCAAACGTAACAGGATAAGCAACTGTTAGAATGGCCCAATCGTCATTTTCATGCGTTAAAATGCTTATTTGGGTTTTATCATAAGGGATTATACAAACATCGGGCAGTTTCCCGAGGACCTGTATGCTGGCTTTAAAGGCTTTATTTGCCACTGTAGCTACAGCCGTAGCATACGGGGTGATGACGCGGCTAAGATTATGGGGTAGATAAATCCATAGTAGGGGTCCTCCTTGCCATAAGGCCCCCGTGGGTGATCCAGGGGATGGGATAATTATGACACTTATAGGCTTTTCCGGGTCACATCTATCTGCTGCTGTTAAAGCTAGTCGGCTTTCAACTAACTGTAATGATTTAATAGCAGCTGGAGTGAGTACTCTTGGGGAGTCCAATGCAGGGTCCCCAGGCAGAATATCGAATAAAGGTTTCAGCTCTGCAGTAGTAATTTTTATGTATGGTCGAATCCAGTTAATGTCCCCTAAAAGTTTTTGGAAATCATTCAGTGTATGCAAGTGATCTCTACGGATTTGAATCAGTTGAGGCTTTACTGACGTTTTAGAGAGCTGCATACCAAGGTAATTTTGTAGGTCTCCTGCTTGGATCTTTTCAGGGGATATAGTTAGTCCCCACTCTGCCAGCTGTTTCTGTAGGAAGGTTAGAGCTGAAGGAAGAAACCTCTCATTTGGCCCACAAATCAAGATATCATCCATATAATGATAACAAAGCAAGTCTGGAAATGCTTTCCGGAAAGGCTCTAGTGCTCGGCTTACATACAACTGACACAAGGTGGGGCTATTGGCCATCCCCTGAGGGAGTACTTTCCATTCATACCTTTGATCTGGCTCAGCATGATTAATTGATGGCAGAGTAAATGCAAAGCGCTCTGTATCTGCAGGGTGTAGTGGAATGGAAAAGAAACAGTCCTTGATGTCAATTACAATAGAGGGCCAGTTTTTTGGCAGCGCCGTCACAACTGGAAGTCCCAACTGAATGGGCCCCATGACCTGCATTTGATCATTAATCTGTCGCAGGTCATGTAGCAATCGCCAGTTGCCTGATTTCTTTCTTATTACAAATATGGGTGTATTCCACGGGGACGTGGATTTTTGAATATGTCCTGCTTTGAGTTGTTCTTGGACTAGCTCTTTTGCCGCTTGTAATTTATCTTTTGTTAAAGGCCACTGAGGCACCCAGCGCGGCTCTTGTGTTTTCCAAGTTATGCGAATTGCCTCAGTGGCCGCTAGGAAAAAACCTGACCTCCCATGGAAGGGGGAACGGGGTCTCCCTGGCCCTTGGCTCCAAGGCCCTGGCCAGGCTTATGTCCCATGTTTCTCATTATGGTTTGGGAGGCCTCACTATACAGTTTTTCAGTAGTAAGTCTAATATCCATCTGCTCCAGCACATCGCGTCCCCACAGAGAAACGGGGGTGGAGCAGACATATGGTTGAAAAACACCTTTATGACCTTCCTCATCCTCCCAATCTAAAGATGCAGCACTAATATCAGGACTGGTAGCTATCCCTAGTCCTCGGAGGGTCTGGCTGGCTTTAACTAGAGCCCAGGCTTTAGGCCAATCTAGACAATTTATAATGCTTTTTTCTGCTCCTGTATCTAGGAGCCCCCAGAATAGTTTACCCCTAATCTTTAATTTAAGCATAGGTCTCTCTTTCATGCTCATAGTAAGGCATGCGAGGGAAGATCCTGTGGATCCCAGGCCACCTTTTCTAGTCTGGCCTGTAGAGGGATATTTTTCATGATTACTGGGCAAAATTAAGAGCTGTGCGATCCGGTCCCCTGGATTTATAACATTAATGCCCCTTGGAGATGAAATCAAAATTTTAACTTCCCCTTCAAAATCAGGATCAATAACTCCCGGATGGATCTGAAGCCCTCGTAAAGTGCAAGAACTTCTACCAAGAAGGAGTCCCACCGTTCCTCTTGGAGGCCCTCCGCGTAGGTCAGATGGCACAGCCTGCACCCCCATTTCAGGTGTTAAGACCATTCGGGTGGTGGCACAGACGTCAAGTCCGGCGGAGCCTGTTGTGGCTCTCCTAGGCCCTGTGCGGATTGACTCCCCTGATCGGAGGGTGGGTACACCCATTGCGGCTTGGTAGGTAGGGACATTGCCACCCCGTACATTTGATTTGGGCCCCGGGGGCTGGGGCCCTGCCTCCCGTTTTTTGAATTCCCCCAATTGTTAGGAGGCAAAGTGTTCCCCTCAATGTCTGCCACGGAATGGCATTCATGTGCCCAATGGTTTCCTTTTCTACACCGTGGGCAAAGCTGGGGTTTAATCCCCGCCGGCTTAGTCGAGGAGGCCTTTCCAAATTGAGCTCCTCGCTGTGGACAGTCTCTTTTTATGTGGCCTTCTTGTCCACACTGGAAACATTTCCGAGGGTGGACTCCCTGCATAGCCTGAGCGAAGGCTGCAGCCATAACCTGCCCCTGAATCACGGGCCCTGTGATGTCTCTGCACACCTTAATATAGGCAGAAAGATCCTTAGCCTTCCATGGTCTAATGGCCTCACGGCACCATTTATTAGCATTTTCATACGCTAATTGTTTAATTAAAGGCATCGCAGAGTCAGCATCTCCGAACATTCTGCCCGCGGTCTGCATGAGCCTGTCCACAAAATCAGCATAGGGCTCACTTGGCCCCTGTACTACTCTAGACAGTTGCCCTTGCAAATCACCTGCACCCCTTAAAGTCTTCCAAGCCTTAACAGCCGCTGTGGCAACCTGCTGATATACGGCAGGGGGGTAGGTACTCTGCACCTGAGCCCCGAGATATGGTCCAGTACCTGTTAACATTTCTAAATTCCACTGGGGATTTCCAGCAGCTGCATTTCTCCGCGCTGTATCCTGGCAGTTATCCTGATTTTGAATTTTCCATTCCAGATATTGCCCTCCGCTCAAAACTGCTCTGGCTAAATTGGTCCAATCCTCGGGGACAAGAAAAAGTGCCCCTAACGATTCCACAAGAGATACTGTAAAAGCTGCCTGAGGTCCATAAGCACTAACTGCTTCCTTGAGTTGTTTCACCAGTTTAAAATCTAGTGGCTGGTGATACCTCTGCTGATTTTGATCTTCTAGTACTGGGAAAAACCCTTTTCCCGGGCCTAAGACCTCTCTCCAGTTCGCCGCGGTGCAGTCTGAACAATGGCAGACTTTCGCACAGCCTGACCGATATGGTGGGGGCCACTCACAAGGCGGCGCCGTAGGGCTGGAGTGAGGAAGCGGCGCGGGATCTGTTTTAGCTGCTGACTGTATTACGGCAGCAGGTTTTTTCTCCGTAGATAAGCACGAAACTTTTAGACTCTTCTTTTCCTTCCCCTTTTTCAGTACTTGTACCTCCTCATCGAGGAGCCCTTCTGAGCTCTCACTGTCTGCATCGGAGCCTAGAGAGGACCCCTTGTGCGATTCTTCCTTTAACTGTTCTAAAATCTCCCCTCCTTGCTGCACTACCTGTTTTAGTCGCTCCCGAGATGACTGCAAACATACTTTCACAAGGGCCCACACAGCAAGAGTTCCGGCAGTAACGGTGGGGCTTTGCCTCAAATCCTCCCCCAGATGTTCCCACTGAGGCACATTCAGAAGTCCCTCCTCTATAAACCAAGGGGCAATCTCCCCTACCTCTTTCAAGAAGGCGCGAGCTGTCTTTGACTTCAAAGGAGTGCCGTTTGCTTTGAGGATATCTCTTAAAGTACCCTCCATCCTATACCTAGCAAGCTCGTTTCCCATCCTGGAAATCTTTCATTACTATAGTCCCCGCGGAGCCTAAGTAGCTTAATTTATAATCGTCCCCGGGGAGCTTTCCCTGTCCAAAGACAGAAATGGGTGCACACTTTCCTTATCGTTGCTCTTACCTCAATCCTCGTTCTGCGTCCGGCGTCTCGGGTCCCGGGTCTTCGGCACCAGATGTCGCTCTCGGCCCGCAAGAACAACCCGCAGACGAGGTGAGTGGCAAGCTTCTTTATTGATAATCACGCCGGGACCCTGGGTCAGTCTAAGACCCCCAGTATATACCCACCGAGTACAAACTATATCCAATAAGAGTACACCACGGCTAACATAACTACCAATCAGAAGGGCTACCTATGACATTATCTGTGTGCATGCGGCGCGCTCGTGAGCACCTATGTGACTCCATAGGTTTCCATGGCTCCCCAGATCATGTGCCTCTCCCAGGACTCCTGGTATCCATCAAACGTCACCCATGAAAGCACTCACATTCCTTAAGTTAATCTATAGTCTTTACTCCTAGGCTCCGCTTGGTACCTGACTCCTTGCATTCCTAGGGTCAATCGGTTACATCCCTCACTCCTCAGGCCTCGCTTAGTACATGACTCCTTGTTTCTGCTGCATGGCTCCCCACAGAGAAGTGCAATGAAATCAAATCGGAATGAATTTTAGAATTACCTTTAATGTGGCCCATGCTATGCCAGAGGCAGAGAATGAATGAGTCTCAAAGCCATGGCTTCTGGCCTCCAGAAGTTACAATAATATGTGTCAACATTGGCATGCCTGAGAAATGCATGTGACTTTCCCATCAGGGTTTCCCCGGGGGTTCAGTTAACCTTTCTCTTCCAAGCTACCCTCTCTTGTAGTGATATCAACTGTGCCCTTGGTTTCAGCTCCCATTCCCTAGCCAACATCTCTCCCACTGATACATGACCATCTGTTTCTTTCCTACCCACCAGGCCTGTGTAACTGACTACCTACTCATGCTATTTCACTGATATCCCACCTGTGCCTCAAAACCCAGCATGTTCAAAACTTGATTCATCGTCATTTCTGAAAGAACGGCTTATCCTCTTTTGTTTTGTTTCTTTAGAAATGATTCTACCAATGCCAGCGGCATGCACCAGAAACCAGGAAGGGATCATACAGCTGAGCCAACCTGCTGTACTTTAAAACACTTGACCACAATTCTACAGTGGATACTCAACTCTGGCTTCAAACTCCCTTGTCTCTCTGGTGAGTTTGCTTTCCCTCTAATGGATGACCGTTTCACACCTTCAAGACTTGCCTCAACAATCCCTACCCCTACCTCTTCTGAACTATGTCACCTCACTCCCAGCTCCTGTCCTAAGGATGAGGGAGCAGAAGGCAAGCTGAGGACAAAGCAGAAGCTGGCGCCCTACACCCTCTCCCCATGCCATATGTGTAACATTCCTCATGCACTCCCGGCTGCCCTAAAGGAAAAACGATTCTTAACTGATAGAGATCCCAGTCTTGCAGGACAGGAGTTTCCCTCCATCTACAAATGTCCTAGCGACTTACAAGGAAGGAAGAAGCTTTCTCATCAATAGCCTGACTTCCAGACACCCATACCTCAGTTTCCGGAAGCCCTAACATCACCCTCCCCTCCATAAAATTGAGGGAGGCTAAGGGGGAGGGAAGTGTAATAAAACTGAATTTCTTCTAAGCCCAAAGCCCACTGACAAGGATGTGTGATAGGAGGAATGTAACATATCTCCAGGAAACTCCCAGCTGTCTTCATGCTTTCCCTCATTAGAGGCAAAAACAGCCTTGACTTAACAATAACCAGGTCTCCCTTATCCTGAAATTCTTCTTTAGCATATGACAGTCCTTCTGGACACCCCCTTTGTCCTCACCTTCCTCAGCTCCCAGTCAACCATGCCTCTGTCTGAGCAGCTCTTTCTGACCCTGAGTCCTGTCCCTGTGTTTTAATAAAACCACCATTTGCACCTAAGACGTCTCAAGAATCCTTTCTTGGTCATCGGCTCTGGACCTCACCCCACCAAACCTCACCTGTGTTCCAAAACTTCATCACTAGTGTCACACTTCAAGAAAATAAAAGCCCCTTGTGCAGGAATTCCCTTATCTTACCACCACCCAATCAAATCTATACCTACATTTGTATCCATTTTTAATTTGTTTTTAGACATTTACTCAACAAATATTTAGTCGGTACCTACTGTGTGCTACACACTGCCCTGAGTGTTTGTAAATCTGTGGCGAACGACACAGAAAAGTCCCTGGCATCATGGAATTTACATGGTAATTGGAGAAATGTACATGAAACACAGAAAGAGTTGAAGACAGAGCAGGTTTATTGAGAAGAGCAGACATCCCCAGCTGGGGTTTGTTCTTCCTTGTGCCTGGGATTTGTTCCCTCCAACCCTCTCCAGGACTCCACTCCCAGGGTCAATATCAAGTTCTTGTCCCAATGGATCCTTCCAGTCAGAATACAAATGACCTTTTTCTTAAAAACAAAAGGTAAAAGCCCAAAACAAAGACTTCCTTTAACCTTCTACCTTCCTATAACAACCTCCATATTTCTCTCCCCACCTCATTCCCAGCATAGCTTGTAAAATATTTGTCTACACCTGTGGGTGTAGGGTACCGTGTCCCCAAGGGTAGTTGAAAAATCTCTATAAAGAATCCTTATGTGCAGATCATTTTAAGGGAGTCCATTTCCAGATCCAAACTCCATGTGTGCTCTGTAGGATAGGTGATATGCCCATTCTTGGGTCTGATATCAGGATACTCCTCTACTTCCTGGAAGATCAAGACACTCCTCTCAGATCTTATTAGAGTGTAGGACTTGGGCTGATACCAAAGTTGAAATACCAGTTTTGTTTCAAATAATGCCCTTCTGTGGGCAGTCCTGGGGCTCCGCCTTTAGAGCTTCCTCTCCTTATTAAGGGTAAAGGTTAACATCTGAAAGGGGATTAGGGCAGATGTTGGAAGTGCTCTGACATCAGAATAACAATCAGTTTTGGTTAGTGACACTTATTCCTTCATATTTAAATTAAACTACATATTTTTAGGGACATAATAGGAAAAAGCACAAGTAAGGATTTTAATGGTTTCATTCCATTCCAGTGTGGTTTGGGAAATAAAATAACAGAAAATGAGACTGTTCTGCTTTAAAAAAAAAAAAAAAACAACTTGTAGCAGGCAAATGTTATTCCAATGAAGTCGATCCTTTCCTATCTCATTTTCTTTTTAAAGATTTATTTATTTATTTGGTAGACACACACACACACACACAGAGAACACAAGTAGGGAGAGCGGGGGAGGGAGAAGCAGGCTTCCTGCTGATCAGGAATGTGGGCCTTCATCCCAGGCCCCTGGGATCATGACCTGAGCCAAAGGCAGCTGCTTAGTGACTGAGCCACCCAGGTGCCCTCTATCTCATTTTTTAAATGTTTAATATTTTCAACACCTAGTTAATAAAATATACATATATTGTGATGAAAAGTTTATGATTAAAAAGTTTCAGATGTCAACTTAAAAATGTGCAAGGTGTGTGAATTCTCATAGGTGGTCCATGCACCAAACACGCCTATCACTAGCAAACGTGGATGTACTCGGTGTCTCTAGGTTTCCGCTTCCTTAGTGCCCTCTTAATCACATGGTTTCTCTTCCTACCATCCTGGACCTGTATTCTCAATTTGCTTCTCTATTTCATCTCTGCCCCTTTGAAGAGCTTGATTCTGGGTCTTCTGTAGCTATGCGTTCGCTCTCTCTCTCTCTCTCCCTCTATCAGGCTTTCGCAACCTAGCACTATTGATACCTGGTGGGTGATTCTCTGCTGTGGGGCTGTCCTGTGCCATGCAGGACAGTTAGCAGCATCTCTGGTCTCTAGCCACTAGATGCCAGCAGCACCCCCCCCCAAGTGGTGAGCACCAAAAATGTCGCCAGATATTGTTCAATCGGCCCTGGGAGCAAAACTCCTTGCCTCCCAGCCCCAGTTTTAAAACCACTGCTTTGGCCGATTCCATTCAGCATCATTGATTTAAGTTCTTTGTAGAAGCTGAAGGCTCTGAAGTTAACGTCTTTAATCCTAACCCGCCCTTGGAGCTGAGATTCACATGTCCAACTGCCTGCAGCATATTTCTCCATGAATATGTAACAGGAGTCTTATTTTCACCATGATTTCTATCCTGCTCCCTCCTCAACCTGCTCCTGTCCCAATCTCCCCATCTTAGTAAACAGCATCCCCACCTCCTACTGGCTAAAGCCTCAGCCCCTGGGATAAATTCCCACTTTCCCTTTTCTCGTATCTAATCCATCAGCAAAACCAACTGATTTGACCTCCAAAACAGAAGTCAGACTTGCTCACTGCTCTTTATATCCACTGCTCCCATTTGAATCCAAACCCTGAATTTTTTTTTGCACTTCAGACACTGTTAACAGCCACGACTACACCTACACAGATATTTTACAAGATCGCTAATCACCACCAAGTTGCCAAATCCAATGATTAACTTTCAGATCCAAATGACTCAACCTGTCAGTCCTATAGACATAGAACTCCCTCCACTTCTCTGGAAATATTCTATCTTTTTCATCGTGATGTTGGCTCTCCCTTCCTCTTCCACACTGGTCAGTGATGATGGCTCCTTTCCTGGCTGGGTTTTGTTGAGCTTCCTGACCTTTAGACATCAGTCCTGTGCTCTGGGACTCGGACCTTCTGCTTGAGTTTTCTGTTGTGTTAAAAAAAAAAAATTCAGCTGAGTACATTTTAAAGAACCTATTGGCTTTATTCAATGATTCACGAAATGGGCAGCATTTTGCTTGCAGACTGAAAGGAGCTCAGAGGAGCAGTACAAAATGAAAGACTTTTATAGGCAGAAGAGAGGAGGAGCAAGGAAGTCACGTCAGGCAAACAAGGCAGGTTGGTTATGGCCAGGTGACTTGGCTTATGGGGATGGCAGGGGTCCGAGGGAGTGGGGATCAGGTGGTGTCTGCTTGCCTGGGCTCAGATTCAATTTCTGGGACAGCTGAAATCATAATTAAGTCTGGTTTGGGGGACATGGGGCTTAGCATAAGCAACTCCATTTGGGGCTTCTTGTTTTGTTTTTAATAGTTACTTTATAACAAATAATAACAAGTTTAGTAACTTTAAACAGCTCAGTTTACTATCCTACCATCTCTAGCTGTCAGGAGGCCAGACACAGCTTAACCAGGGTCCTCGGCTCTGGGTCTCACTCAAAGGAGGAGAGAAGGCGCCCACCAAGCTGTGTTCTCACCTGCAGGTTCCACTAGGGAAGGCTCTGCTTCCAAACTCACTCGGGTTGTTGGAAGAACTCATTTCCTTGTAGCTGTGTGATTTGGGGGGCAGCCCATGCTGGGGCGGGCCAGGGAGATTCTCCAGGCTTTTAACTGGAAACCATCCTCAACCCCCAGAGTCTGCTTGCGGTTTCCTGCCATATAACTCTCTCCACAGGTGATTCTGAACTTGGCTCTTTGCTTCTTCAAGTCCAGGACAGCCTCTCACTCCAATCCGTAAAACAGTCTGATTTAATATAATGAGATCATAATAGTGACATCTTCTTACCTTGCCAAATTCTACTGGTTAAAAGCAAGTCCTAAGTCCCATACACACTCCCATCCATACTCACAGGACAAATACCAGGGGACAGATATCATGAAGCTGCCTTATCATGTTGCCAAACACACCTCTGTCCATACTCACTGCGTAGGTAAGCCCACTTCTTCTCAGAGCTTGAACCCTATGTCCTAACGGTGCTCATATTTGTGCCTCCAGCCTGGACCTCACCCATGAATGCCAGACTCGTGTGTTCAGCTGCTGGTTTGGCATCCCCATGTGGATTCAGCCACCATCTCCAGAACCAAACACCTGTTGCCCATCAAACTTGCTTCTCCCGTCGTCTTTCCCATCTTAGCAAGTGGTAACGTCACTGTTCCACGGCCTCAGGCCCCCAAAATTGTAAAATCATCCCAACTCTTGTCTTTTCCACACACTCCACACTTAATATGTTTACAAATCCTGCATGTTTTGTCTTCAATATACACCCAGAATCTCCCCCCTTCTCCCCACCCCTGCATCTACTGCTCTGGTCTGGGCCAATACCCCTTCTCACCCAAATCAGTGGTCCTCAACCAGGAGAGTTTTGTGTACCTGCTCCCCCCCCCAGGGGATTTTGACAGGGTCTGGACACACTTTTCGTTGTCACAACTTGAGAGTGGGAAAGGGCGCTCCTGCGATCTAGTGGTCAGTGCACAGGACAGCTCCCCATAACAAAAATTAATGTGGCCCCAAATGTCAGCAGTATAGAAATCTCAGTCTACATTAATGCAAGTAGCATCCCCACCCCACAACCCCACAAGTCCGTTCTGCACACAGCAGCCTGAGTGATTCTTTTCTTTTCTCTTTAAGATTTTATTTATTTATTTGACAGAGTGAGAGAGATATCCATGTAGGCAGAGAGGCAGGCAGTGGGAAAGGGAGAATAAGGTTCCCTGATGAGCAGAGAGCCCATTGCGGGGCTCGATGCCAGGACCCCGAGACCATGACCTGAGCTGAAGGCAGAGGCTTAACCCACTGAGCCACCCAGGCACCCTGATCCTTTTCTAATCTAAATCAAGTCAAGCCTCTTCAAAACCATCCAAGCTCTTCTCATCTGGCACAAAGTTAAAGGCAAATCTTTACAATGGCCTTGAATACTTTATGTGATCTGACCCCACTACCTTCCTTACCTACCTCCTACTGAAAGGCCCCTCTCCCCTTGCTAAAGGCTTGTTTAAGTAACCTGATGTCCCCACAGCACCCCCTCTCCCCTTGCTGAAGGCTTGATTGTCCCTATAGCCGGATGGCAACACATACCAGGATGTCTATTGTCTGTGATCACCCAGTCTGTCAAAAGAAAAGACAAATGAGGAATAGAGTGTACCTGGGACTTTCCAGAGTGCTGAGGCAAGGCCCGCCAGAACAAACAGCTGTGTCCTTGCCTTAAACCCAACGCCTGACTAATTAACCAATCAGATCCCTGTAACCATGCATCTGCTTCTGTAAGCCTGCTTCCCGCCACCCCAACCCTGCCCTATATAATCTGCTCCCCAACTTAGCCCGGCACGCTCAGCCCACAAAGGCTGATGCATCCGCAGGCGCCTGTGTAACTAATAAACCTCTTGCAATTTGCATCCAGTGGAGGCGTGCTATTTGATTCTTGGGTGCGGCTCCAGGGTCTTTCACTACCACTTGCCGTCTTGCTCATTTTTTGCCCAGCATTATTGGTCGCCGTGTCATTCTTTAAACACACCAGATGTGCTCCCACCTTGGGCTTACTGTTTGCTTTGTATGGGATGCTCTTCTCCAAACAGCACAACCGCTCGTTCCTTAATTTCCTCCAAGTCTTTCCTCAAATGAGGGAGACTTCCCTGACACAGTCCCATAGAAAATACCAACCTGCTCCCCTAAACCCCACACCCCATGTCCACTCACTCAGCTTAGTTTCCTTCCTACCCCACATCAACCCCTGATATGTATGTATATTTATTTGCTTCATTTCTCACTCAACAACTAAAATGAAAACTCCAAGAGGACATCAAATTTATTTTGTCTCTTGTTAACTATTCTGTCTTTTGGGTTTAGAACAGTACCTGACACATAGTAGATGTTCCGTAAATATTGGAGAATGATTTGTTACTATTTTTGCCTTTTCTCTATCCATTCTTTACACCGCAGCCAAAAATGACATTTTAAAAATGCAAAAGGAATCCCATGACCACCCTCCACCCACCAGTGTAAAACCCTTCAACGGCTTTTCGTTGTGCTCAAGCCACAGCTGACATTCTACAGCCCAGGCCAGATTAAGATTTCAGAGTTCTTAATCACTGGAAAGACGATGGTGTTGTCACCACCAGAGATATTTAAATATTTTTGAAGATTAGATCCCAAAGTTAGTGTGCTAAAAGCCTAACAATATCCGATTTCACAAACTCAGATTTCATAAAGTCTCATTAGTCTTCTCACCTTGTGTAAGTTTAATCTTTCCTCGGCCCCCTTTTCTCTTCTGTTTCAGGCACTCACCATACTTTGCCAGAATGACCATAACGGCCTTCCAACCTGTCATCTCATCTTCAGGAATATGCCCCTTTCCCTTCCCTCCTCACACCAATTCATCCTCTAAACTTATTCTAAGATGATCACTCTAAAATGTGCATCTCACTGTGTCCTTCCCCTACAGGAACTTACTCAATAGCTCCTAAGGACGTGTGAATTTCCTTGGTGTGGTATTTTTACAAGACCCTTTGCTTGCAAGTGGCAGCAATCCAAAGAAAACTGGAGGAACCAAAAGGGAAAAGCAAGCAAACAAACAAAAAACAAAGGAATGTCCAGGTTCCTGTAGGGATGGATACCACAGAAGTTCATAAAAATCCAAAAGAAGATGGGGCACCTGGGTGGCTCAGTGGGTTAAGCCTCTGCCTTTGGCTCAGGTCATGATCCCAGGGTCCTGGGATCGAGCCCCACATCGGGCTCTCTGCTCTGCAGGGAGCCTGCTTCCTCCTCTCTCTCTGCTTGCCTCTCTGCCTACTTGTGATCTCTGTCAGATAAATTAAAAAAAATCTTTTTAAAAAATCAAAAGAAGAGCTGCAGAACTAAAATTTCAGAATCAAGAACAGGGACTGGAAACCGGCAAAACAGTTTTCTATTTCTCCATGTCTCATGTTTACTCGTCTCCATATGGCTGCTTTCTCTTTTTCAAGTGTCCAGGAAGATGGCCATGGCCAGCTCCTAAATCCCATCCAGCAAGGCCAGTCACTCGCCTAAAGAGAGAACCTCGTCTTCCTGTCATTTACATATCAATCCCAGGGAGACTCTGATTGGTCCTATTGGTGTCAGGTGGACTAGTCACTATATGGGTTTATATGTGTGCCCATCCTCCTCCAGACAGCATAAAGCACAGGTAAATTTTCTTAAATTAACATATAATGTATTATTTGCCCCAAGGGTGCAGGTCTGTGATTCATCTGTGTTACACATTTCACAGAACTCACTGTATCACATAACCTCCCCAATGTTCATAACCCAGCCACCCTCTCCATACCCCCTCCATCCCCGCAAACCTCAGTTTGTTTTGTGAGATTAAGTCTGTTATGGTTTGTCTCTCTCCCAATCCCATCTTGTTTCATTTTTTCCCTCCCTACCTACCATGACCCCCTACCCCGCCTTTCAAATTCCTCATATCAGACAGATCATATGATAATTGCCTTTCTCTGATTGACTTACTTTACTTAGCATAATACCCTCTAGTTCCATCCAAGTCATTACAAAAGGCAAGATTTCATTTTTGATGGCTGCATAGTATTCCTGTGTGTGTGTGTGTGTGTGTGTGTGTGTGTGTGTGTGTGTGTGTGCCTCTGTGTGTCTGTGTTTCTCTGTGTAAAGAGGACCTGGCCATGCCATCGTGGGTGGAGATGCCACAAGCAGGATCAGGCTGATGGGAGTTAGACGTCTGGTGGGCAAGTCATGTTCACAAACCAGTTTAAGTCTGGTTAAGTGGGATCGGGTGGAGGGTCTACACCCTTCTGCCCAGGTTTTATCCTGAGACCCGGAATGGATGGGTACATACCCAGGAGTGGGGCTAACAATAACAGTAAGAATTAACCCTGACCCTGACACTGACTGTGAGCCTGCCCCAAAAGCTAACCCAAGCCCTGACCCAACCCTGACCCTGACCCTGACTGTGATCCTGACCTGAAACCTAAACCTAAACCTAAGCCTGACACTGACCCTGATGTGGACCCTGAACCTAAACCTAACTCTGACATTACCGTAACCATGACTCATACCTACCCATGACCCTGACCCTGACCCTAATCCTAAACCTGACGCTGACCTAACACTGATCTAACCCTAACCCTGACCGTAACTGTGAGCCTAACCCTAACCCTAAAGGTAACTCTAACCATGACCCTAATACGGACCCTGAACATAAAACTAATGCTGACCCGGACCCTAACACTAACCCCTACCATAAACCAAACCCTAACCCTGACCTTACGCTGTCTAACCCAAACCCTAAACATAACCCTACTTCTAACTCTAACCCTAACCCAAATCCCAACCCTACCACCAAAACCTAACTGTGACACTGAACAGAACATTGACCCTAAACCAAAGCCTGATGCTAAACCTGACCCTGTCCATGACCTTCACCTGACCCTGACCCTGCCCTAATCCTAACCATGACACTATACTGACCACTACATAATCCTGTCCCAGACCCGAATGTGGACTTTAAACCAATACCTGAACCTGACCCTAAACCGGACACTGGCGCTAAACTTCACCCTGACCCTGACCCAGACCATGACCATAAACCTAACCCTGACCCTAACAGTGACCCCAACCCTGACCTGACACTAAACCTGACCCTAACTCTAACACTAAATGTAGACCTGACACTGACACTAACACGGACCCTACCCCGAATCCTATCACTGAACCTAACCCTAACACTAACCCCTAACCCTACCATGGACCCTGATCCTAACAAGTTCTAACCCTAACCGTCCACCAAACGCTAACCCTAACATTAAACCTAAACTTTAACAATAACCCTGACCCTATACCTGATTATGATCATAACCCTAACCATGAACTTTGCCTATACCAGACCCTGAGCATATACCTGACCCTGGCCCTGAGCCCAAACCTAACCATGACCCTAACACTGACCACTAAATAACCCTGTCGCTGACCCGAAAGTGGACTTTAAACCAATACCTGATCCTGACTGTAACCCTGACACTGGCCCAAGCCTTCACCCTGACCTGACCCAGGCAAAGACCATAAACCTAACCCTGACCCTAAAAGTGACCCTGACCCTGACCCTATCACTAACCCTGACACTGAATGTGAGCCTGACCCTAACTCTAACCCTAAACGTAACCCTGACCCTGACACTAACACGGGCCCTGACCGGAAACCTAATGCTGAACCTAACCCTAAATCTAACCCCTAACATTATCGCTGACACTGACCCTAACCCGGTCTAACCCTAACCCTCAACCTACCTCTAACCCTAACCCTAACCCCACGTTAACAATAATCCTGACCCTCTCCCTGACCCTGATCATAACCCTAACTCTGAACTTTGCCTATGTCAGACCTTAACCTTAAACCTGACCCTGGCCTTGACCTTAAAACTGACCCTAACCCTGACTGTAAACCTAACTCTGACCCAATCCATGATCCTGAACAGAATCGTAACCCAAAAGCTAACCCTGATCCTGAACCTACGCATAAAACAGAACCTAAACATAAAGCTGACCTTACCATAACCATGAACCTAACCCAGACCCGGACCCTAACACTGACACTAAACCTGTCCCAAACCTAACCCTGACCCTGACATGAACCTTGCCCTTGCCCCCAAACCTAAACTTGAACCTGAATCTAAATCTGACCATGACCTTGAACCTGACCCTAAACCTTAACTTCACCCTAACACTGACCCTGACCCTGACTCAGACCATAACGCTAACCCTGACCCTACTGTGAGCCTGACCCTAAACCTAACCATGAACCTAAACCTAACCCTGAAACCTTCCCTAAGCCTTACACCAACCCTGGCCCAAATGACGTCTAATCCTAACCCTGACCCTAAGTCTTTCTTCTCCCTAACCCTAACACTAACCTAGTCTAAACCCAGCTCTGTTCCCTCCAGCTGGGACAACAGCTGCAGCCAGGCCTCCCAGGGCTTGGGGAAGGCTGTATGGGAGTCACTGGAAGGGCACTGCATTGAGTGGAGTGTGAGTCTTGAGCAGCTTGGGGATCGGCAGCTCAGGGAGCTCTGGTGCAGCAGGAAGTTCGTAAGAGGCCCCCAGGCAGTGGAGACCTCAATTCCCTGACGACAGAGCCCAACGGAATTGGAACCCACGTATCCAGGCAACCCATTACAGAGAAAACACCCCTGCCCAGCTCATTTCTAGGCACATCCTAAAGGAAGCGATATGTTCTTCTGCTGTACTGAAGCCGAGAGGATGCAGGGAGAAGAGAGCTCGCCCGCCAGACACGTCCCCTCCCTGGCAGGTCATATCAGGTTTCCCCAACGCCTCAGGCCCTTTGGCTAATAAACTCAAAAGGTGACACCAGGGGGCTCAGAATCATAGAGTCCCACACCTTCTGATCAACAGGGGTGTAGCCCTAGGTCTCCTCCCCGTCTGTGTGTGCGTGTGTGCCTCTGGGTGTCTGTGTGTCTGTGTGTAAAAGAGGACCCGACCATGCCATCATGAGTGGCGATGCCCCAAGAAGGATCAGGCTGATGATGGTTTAGGTGTCTGGTGGGCAAGTCATGTTCACACCCCAGTTTAGTCTGGTTAAGAGGGATCGGGTGTAGGGTCTACACCCTTCTGCCCAGGGTTTATCCTGAGACCCTGAAGGGATGGGTCCATGATCAAGGAGCGGGGCTAACCCTAACAGTAACCACTAACCGTGACCCTGACACTGACTGTGAAACTGCCCTAAACCCTAAACCAAGCCATGAACATGACCCTGAACCTGACCTTGACTTTTATCCTGACCTGAACCCTAAAACTAAATCTAAGCCTTAAACTGACCCTGATGTGGACCTTGAATCTAAACCTAACTCTGACATTATCATAAACATGACTCATACCTAACATTGACCTGACCCTGACCCTAATCCTAACCCTGATGCTGACATAACACTGACCTTAACCATTACCTTGACCATGACTGTGAGCCTACCATAACCTTAAAAGTAATGGTAACTCTAACCCTGACCCTAATACGGACCCTGAACGTACACCTCATGTAGACCCTGACCCTAACACTAGACCCTACCCTAGATCAAATCCTAACCCGGACCTTACGCTGTCTAACCCTAACCCTAACCATACCCTACTTCTAACTCTAACCCTAACCCCAATCCCAAACCCTACCGCCACAACCTAACTGTGACACTGAATCGAACATCGACCCTAAACCAAAGCCTGGCCCTAAACCTGAGCCTGGCCCTGAGCTTCACCTGACCCGGACCCTGACCCTAATCCAATCCATTACTCTAACACTGACTACTACATAACCCTGTCGTTGACACTAATGTGGACTTTAAACCAATACCTGATCCTGACCGTAAACCTGATACTGGCCCTAGACTTCACCCTGACCCTGACTCAGGCAAACACCAGAAACCTAACCCTGAACCTAAAAGTGACCCTGACCCTGACCCTAACACTAACCCTGACACTGAATGTGAGCCTGACCCTAACTCTAACCCTAAACCTAACCCTCCCTGACACTAACATGGGCCCTGACCCGAAACCTAACGCTGAATCTAACCCTAAAACTAACCCCTAACATTATCCCTGACACTGACCCTAACCCGGTCTAACCCTAACCCTCAACCTACCTCTACCCTAACCCCAACCACACTTTAACAATAATCCCGAACCTCTCCCTGACCATGATCATAACCCTAACTCTGAAATTTGCCTTTGTCAGATCTTAAACTTAAACCTGACCCTCGCCTTGAGCTTAACACTGACCCTAACCCAGACTGTAAACCTAACTCTGACGCAAACCGAGATCCTGAACAGAATCGTAACCCTAAAGCTAACCCTGATCCTGAACCTACTCATAAAACAGAACCTAAACATAAAGCTGACCTTACCATAACCATGAACCTAACCCTGATGCTGACCCTAACGTACACTAAACCTAACCCTGAACTGACATGACCTTGCCCCCAAACCAAAACTTGAACCTGACCCTAAATCTGACCATCATCCTGAACCTAACACTAAACCTAACAGTCACCCTAACACTGACCCTGACCCTGACTCTGACCGTAACCCTAACCCTGACCCTACTGTGAGCCTGACCCTAAACCTAACCATGAACCTAACCCTAATCCTGACACCTACCCTAAGCCTCGCTAACCCTGACCCCAACGAGGTCTAAACCTAACCCTGACCCTAAGTCTTTCTTCTCCCTAACCCTAACACTAACCTGGTCTAAACCCAACTCTGTTCCCTCCAGTGGGGACAACAGCTGCACCCAGGCCTCCCCAGGGCTGGGGGAAGGCTGTATGTGGGTCACTAGAAGGGCACTGCATTGAGTGGAGTGTGAGCCTTGAGCAGCTTGGGGACCAGCGGCTCAGAGAGCTCGGGTGGAGCAGAAAGTTTGGTAAGGAGCCCCCAGGCAGTGGTGACCTCACTTCCCTGACGACAGAGCCCAACAGAATTGGAACCCACGTATCCAGGCACCCCATAAAGAGAAAACTCTCCTGCCCAGCTCATTTCTAGGCACATCCTAAAGGAAGCGACATGTTCTTCTGCTGTACTGAAGCTGAGAGGATGCACGGAGAAGAGAGCTCACCGCCTGACACGTCCCCTCCCTGGCAGGTCATATCAGGTTTCCCCAATGCCTCAGGCCCTTTAGCTAATAAAATTAAAAGGTGACACCAGGGGCTCAGAGTCAGAGAGTCCCACACCTTCTGATCCACTGGTGTAGCCCTAGATCTCTTCGCAGTCTCTCAGTGTGTGTGTGTGTGTGTGTGTGTGTGCGCGCGCGCGCCTCTGAGTATCTGTGTCTTTGTGTGTATAGAAGACCTGGCCATGCCATCATGGGTGGAGATGCCCCAAGCAGGATCAGGCTGATGAGGGGTTAGATGTCTGGTGGGCAAGTCATGTTCACACCCCAGTTTAAGGCTGGTTAAGTGGGATCGGGTGGAGGGTCTACACCCTTCTGCCCAGGGTTTATCCTGAGACCTTGAAGAGATGGGTCCATACCCAGGAGCGGGGCTAATCCAAACAGTAACCACTAACCCTGACGCTGACACTGACTGTGAGCCTACACCAAACCCTAACCCAAGCCCTGATCTGACCCTGACTGTGATCCTGACCTGAACCCTAAACCTAAATCTAAGCCTGACATTCACCCTGATGTGGACCCTGAACTTAAACTTAAATCTGACCTTGCCGTAATCATGACTCAAACCTAATCATGACACAGACCCTGACTCTAATCCTAAGCCTGACGCTGACCTAACCCTTACCCTAACCCTAACTTAGACCGTGACTGTGAGCCTGACTCTAACCCTAAACCTAAAGGTAACTCTAACCATGACCCTAATACGGACCCTGAACCTAAACCTAACGCTGACGGTGACCCTAACACTAACCCCTACTCTAAACCAAACCCTAAACTTGACCTTACGCTGTCTAACCCTAACCCTACCCCTAACCCTACTTCTAACTCTAACCCTAACCCCAATCCCAAACCCTACCGCCAAAACCTAACTGTGACACTGAACCGAACATTGACCCTAAACCAAAGCCTCACCCTAAACCTGACCCAGGACCTGACCTTCACCTGACCCTGACCCTGACCCTAATCCTAACCATGACACTAACACTGACCACTACATAATCCTGTCCCTGACTTGAATGTGGACTTTAAACCAATACCTGAACCTGACCCTAAACCTGACACTGGCGCTAAACTTCACCCTGACCCTGACCCAGACCATGACGATAAACCTAACGCTGACCCTAACAGTGACCCTGACCCTGACCTGAACAACAACCTGACCCTGACTGTGAGCCTGACCCTAACTCTAACCCTAAATGTAGACCTGACCCTGACACTAACACGGGCCCTCCCCCGAATCCTATTGCTGACCTAACCCTAACACTAACCCCTAAACCTACCACGGACCCTGATCTTAACAAGTTCTAACCCTAACCTTCAACCAAACGCTAACCCTAACACAAACCCTAAACTTTAACAATAACCCTGACTCTATACCTGACTATGATCATAAGCCTAACGCTGAACTTTGCCTATACCAGACCCTGACCCTAAACCTGACCCTGGCCCTGAGCCTAAACCTAACCATGACCCTAACACTGACCACTACATAACCCTGTCGCTGACCCGAATGTGGACTTTAAACCAAAATCTTGTCCTGACCGGAAACTGACCCTGGCCCTAGACTTCACTTTGACCCTGATCCTGGCAAAGACCATAAACCTAACCCTGACCCTAAAAGTGACCCTGACCCTGACCCTAACACTAACCCTGATACTGAATGTGAGCCTGACCCTAACTCTAACCCTAAACGTAACCCTGACCCTGACACTAACACGGGCCCTGACCCGAAACCTAACGCTGAACCTAACCCTAAAACTAACAACCTAACATTGTCCCTGAAACTGATCCTAACCCGGTCTAACCCTAACCCTCAACTTACCTCTAACCCTAACCCTAATCCCACTTTAACAATAATCCTGACCCTCTCCCTGACCCATATCATAACCCTAACTCTGACCCAATCCGTGATCCTGAACAGAATCGTAACCCTAAAACTAAGCCTGATCCAGAACCTACTCATAAAACAGAACCTAAACATAAAGCTGACCATGAACCTAACCCTGACCCTGACCCTAACCCTGACACTAAAACTGTCCCAAATCTATCACTGACCCTGACATGAATCTTGCCCCCAAACAAAAACTTGAACCTGACCCTAAATCTGACCATGACCCTGAACCTGACCCTAAACCTAACCGTCACCCTAACACTGAGCCTGACCCTGACTGTGACCGTAATGCTAACTCTGACCCTACTGTGAGCCTGACCCTAAACCTAACCATGAACCTAACCCTAACCCTGACCCCTACCCAAAGCCTTATGCTAGCCCTGACCCCAACGACGTCTAACCCTAACCCTGACCCTAAGGCTTTCTAAGCCTAATCCTAACACTAACCTGATCTAAACCCAGCTCTGTTCCCTCCAGCGGGGACAACAATGCACCCAGGCCTCCCAGGGTTGGGGGGAGGCTGTATGGGGGTCACTGTATGGGCACAGCATTGAGTGGAGTGTGAGCCTTGAGCAGCTCAGGGCCCGGGGACTCAGGGAGCTCTGGTGGAGCAGGAAGGTCGGTAAGGAGCACCCCGGACGTGGTGATTTGGCTTCCCTGACGACAGAGCCCAACGGAATAGGAACCCATGTATCCAGGCACCCCTTTACAGAGAAAATCCCCCTGCCCAGCTCATTTCTAGGCACATCCTAAAGGAAGCGACATGTTCTTCTGCTGTACTGAAACCGAGAGGATGCAGGGAGAGGAGAGCTCGCCGCCAGACACGTCCCCTCCCTGGCAGGTCATGTCAGGTTTCCCCAGTGCCTCAGGCCCTTTAGCTAATAAAATCAAAAGGTGACACCAGGGAGCTCAGAGTCAGAGAGTCCCACACCTTCTGATCCACGGATGTAGCCCTACTTCTCCTCCCCGTCTCTGTGTGTGTGTGTGTGTGTGTGTGTGTGTGTGTGTGTGCGTGTGTGCCTCTGGGTGTTTGTGAGGGTGTGTGTAAAGAAGAGCTGGCCATGCCATCGTGGGTGGAGATGCCCCAGGCATGATCAGGCTGATGAGGGGTTAGATGTCTGGTGGGCAAGTCATGATCTTACCATAGTTTAAGGCTGGTTAAGTGGGTTGGGTGGAGGGTCTACACCCGTCTGCCCAGGGTTTATCCTGAGACCCTGAAGGGTAGGGTCCATAAACAGGAGCGGGTCTAACCCCAAAAGTAACCAATAACCCTGACCCTGATCCTGTCTGTGATTCTGACCTGAACCCTAAACCTAAACCTAAGCCTGACACTGACCCTGAATTGGTCCCTGAACTTAAACTTAACGCTGATATTACTGTAACCAAGACTCATATGTAACCATGACCCTGCCCCTGGCCTTAATACTAACCCTGACGCTGACCTAACCCTGACCCTAACCCTACCCATGACCGTGACTGTGAGCCTGACCCTTACCCTAAACCTAAAGGTAACTCTAACCATGACCCTAATACGGACCCTGAACCTAAACCTAACACTGACCCTGACCCTAACACTAACCCCTACCCTAAACCAAACCCTAACCCTGACCTTACGCTGTCTAACCCTAACCCTAACCATAACCCTACTTCTAACTCTAACCCTAGCCCCAATCCCAAACCCTACCGCCAAAACCTAACTGTGACACTAAACCAAAGCCTCACCCTAAACCTGACCCTGTCCCTGACCTTCACCTGACCCAGACCCTGACCCTAATCCTAACCATGACACTAACACTGACCACTACATAATCCTGTCCCTGACCCGAATGTGGACTTTAAACCAATACCTGAACCTGACCTTAAACCTGACACTGGCGCTAAACTTCACCCTGACCCTGACCCAGACCATGACCATAAACCTAACACTGACCCTTACAGTGACCCCGACCCTGACCTGAACAACAAACCTGACCCTGACTGTGAGCCTGATCCTAACACTAACCCTAAATGTAACCCTGACCCTGACACTAACACGGGCCCTCCCCCGAATCCTATCGCTGAACCCAACCCTAACACTAACCACTAACCCTACCACGGACCCTGATCCTAACAAGCTCTAACCCTTAACGTCAACCAAACGCTAACCCTAACACTAACCCTAACTTTAACAATAACCCTGACCCTATACCTGACTATGATCATAACCCTAACCCTGAACTTTGCCTATACCAGACCCTGACCCTATACGTGACCCTGGCCCTAAGCCTAAACCTAACCATGACCCTAACACTGACCACTACATAACCCTGTCGCTGACCCGAATGTGGACTTTAAACCAATACCTGATCCTGACTGTAACCCTGACACTGGCCCAAGACTTCACCCTGATCATGACCCAGACCATGACCATAAATCTTACCTGACCCTAACAGTGACCCGACCCTGACCTGAACACTGAACCTGACCCTGACTGTGAGCCTGACCCTAACTCTAACCCTAAACGTAACCTTGACCCTGACACTAACACGGGCCCTGACCCAAAACCTAACGCTGAACCTAACCCTAAAACTAACCTCTAACATTATCACTGGCCCTGACCCTAACCCGGTCTAACCCTAACCCTCAACCTACCTCTAACCCTAACCCTAACCCTACTTTAACAATAATCCTGACCCTCTCCCTGAACCTGATCATAACCCTAACTCTGAACTTTGCCTATGTCAACCTTAACCTTAAACCTGACCCTGGCTTTGACCTTAACACTGACCCTAACCCTGACTGTAAACCTAACTCTCACCCAATCCGTGATCCTGACAGAATCATAACACTAAAGCTAACCCTGATCCTGAACCTACACATAAAACAGAACCTAAACATAAAGCTAACCTTACCATAACCATGAACCTAACCCTGAACCTGAACCTAACCCTGACACTAAACCTGTCCCAACCTAACCCTGACCCTGACAAGAACCTTGCCCCCAAACCTAAACTTGAACCTGACCTTAAATCTGACCATGACCCTGAACCTGAACCTAAACCTAACCATCACTAACACTGACCCTGACCCTGACTCTGACCATAACCTTCACCGTGACCCTACTGTGAGCCTGACCCTAAACCTAACCATGAACCTAACCCTAACCCTGACCCCTACCCTAAGCCTTATGCTAACCCTGACCCCAATGACGTCTAACCCTAACCCTGATCCTAAGTCTTTCTTAACCCTAACCCTAACACTAACCTAGTCTATACCCAGCTCTGTTCTCTCCAGCGGGGACAACAGCTGCACCCAGGTCTCCCAGGAGCTTGGGGGAGGCTGTCTGGGGGTCATTGGATTGGCACTGCATTAAGTGGAGGGTGATCCTTGAGCAGCTTGGGGACCGGTGGCTCAGGGAGCTCTGGTGCAGCAGGAAGTTTGGTAAGGAGCCCCCAGGCAGTGGTGACCTCACTTCCCTGACGACAGAACCCAACGGAATTGGGACCTTTGTATCCAGGCACCCCATTACAGAGAAAACCCCCCATCCAAGCTAATTTCAAAGCAAATCCTAAAGGAAGCGACATGTTCTTCTGCTGTACTGAAGCCGAGAGGATGCAGGGAGAAGAGAGCTCGCCCGCCAGACACGTCCCCTCCATGGCAGGTCATATCAGGTTTCCCCAACGCCTCAGGCCCTTTGGCTAATAAAATCAAAAGGTGACACCAGGGGGCTCAGAGACAGAGAGTCCCACACCTTCTGATCTACCAGTGTAGCCCTAGATCTCCTCCCCGTCTGTGTGTGTGTGTGTGTGTGTGTGTGTGTGTGTGTGTGTGTGTGTGCCTCTGGGTGTCCGTGTGTCTGTGTGTAAAGAGGACCTGGCCGTGCCATCGTGGGTGGAGATGCCACAAGCAGGATCAGGCTGATGAGGGTTTAGATGTCTGGTGGGCAAGTTATGTTCACACCCCGGTTTAAGGCTGGTTAAGGGGGATCGGGTGGAGGGTCTACACCCTTCTGCCCAGGGTTTATCCTGAGACCCTGAACAGATGGGTCCATGACCCAGGAGCGGGGCTAACCCTAACAGTAACCACTAATCCTGACCCTGACACTGACTGTGAGCCTGCCCCAAACCCTAACCCAAACCTTGACCCTGACCATGACCCTATCTGTGATCCTGACCAGAACCCTAAACCTAAACCTAAGCCTGACACTGACCCTGATGTGGACCCTGAACCTAAACCTAACATTGATATTACTGTAACCAAGACTCATAACTAACCATGACCCTGACCATGACCCTAATCCTAAGCCTGACGCTCTCATAACCCTGACCCTAACCCTACCCATGACCGTGACTGTGAGCCTGACCCTAACCCTAAACCTAAAGTTATCTCTAACCATGACCCTAATACGGACCCTGAACCTAAACCCAATGCTGACCCTGACCCTAACACTAACCCCTACCCTAAACCAAACCCTAACCCTGACCTTACGCTGTCTAACCCTAACCCTAATCATAACCCTACTTCTAACTCTAACTCTAACCCCAATCCCAAACGCTACCGACAAACCTAACTGTGACACTGAACCAAACATTGACCCTATACCTAAGCCTGACCCTAAACCTGAGCCTGGCCCTTACCTTCACCTGACCCTGACCCTGACCCTTATCCTAACCATGACACTAACACTGACCACTACATAATCCTGTCCCTGACCCGAATGTGGACCTTAAACCAATACCTATACCTGACCCTAAACCTGACACTGGCAGTAAACTTCACCATGACCCTCACCCAGACCATGACCATAAATCTAACCCTGATGCTAACAGTGACGCTGACCCTGAACTGAACACTAAACCTGACCCTGACTGTGAGACTGACCCTAACACTAACCCTAAATGTAACCCTGACCCTGACACTACACGGGCCCTCCCCCAAATCCTATCGCTGGTCCCAACCCTAACACTAACCACTAACCCTACCACGGACCCTGATCCTAACAAGCTCTAACCCTTAATGTCAACCAAACGCTAACCCTAACACTAACCCTAACTTTAACAATAACCCTGACCCTATACCTGACTATGATCATAACCCTAACCCTGAACTTTGCCTATACCAGACCCTGACCCTATACGTGACCCTGGCCCTGAGCCTAAACCTAACCATGACCCTAACACTGACCACTACATAACCCTGTCGCTGACCTGAATGTGGACTTTAAACCAATACCTGATCCAGACCGTAAACCTGACACTGGCCCAAGACTTCACCCTGACCCTGACAGAGACCATGACCATAAATCTTACCCTGACCCTAACAGTGACCCGACCCTGACCTGAACACTGAACCTGACCCTGACTGTGAGCCTGACCCTAACTCTAACCCTAAACGTAACCCTGAACCTGACACTAACACGGGCCCTGACCCGAAACCTAACGCTGAACCTAATCCTAAAACTAACCCCTAACATTATCACTGACACTGACCCTAACCTGGTCTAACCCTAACCCTCAACTTACCTAGCCCTAACCCTAACCCCACTTTAACAATAATCCTGACCCTCTACCTGACCCTGATCATAACCCTATCTCTGAACTTTGCCTATGTCAGACCTTAACCTTAAACATGACCCTGGCCTTGACCTTACCACTGACCCTAACCCTGAATGTACACCTAACTGTTACCCAATCCAAGATCCTGAACGGAATCATAATCCTAAAGCTAACCCTGATTCTGAACCTACTCATAAAACAGATCCTAAACATAAAGCTGACCTTACCATAACCATGAACCTAACCCTGACCCTGACCCTAACCCTGACACTAAACCTGTCCCAAACTAACCCTGACCCTGACATGAACCTTGCCCCCAAAGCAAAACTTGAACCTGACCCTAAATCTGACCATGACCCTGAACCTGACCCTAAACCTAATCGTCACTAACACTGACCCTACCCTGACTCTGACCGTTACGCTAACTGTGACCCTACTGTGAGCCTGACCCTAAACCTAAACATAAACCTAACCCTAACCCTGACCCCTACCCTAAGCCTTACGCTAACCCTGACCCCAACGACGTCTAAACCTAACCCTAACCTAACCTGACTAAACCTAACCTGACCCTAAGTCTTTCTAAACCCTAACCCTAACACTAACCTAGTCTAAACCCAGCTCTGTTGCCTCCAGTGGGGACAACAGCTGCACCCAGGCCTCCCAAGGGCTGGGTGGAGTCTGAATGGGAGTCATTGGAAGGGCACTACATTGAGTGGAGTGTGAGCCTGAGCAGCTTGTGCACCGGTGGCTCAGGGAGCTCTGGTACAGCAGGAAGTTTGGTAAGGAGCCCCCAGGCAGTGGTGAACTCACTTCCCTGACGACAGAGCCCAACGGAATTGGAACCCACGTATCCAGGCAACCCATTACAGAGAAAAAACCCCTGCCCAGCTCATTTCTAGGCACATCCTAAAGGAAGCGACATGTTCTTCTGCTGTCCTGAAGCCGGGAGGATGCAGGGAGAAGAGAGCTCGCCCGCCAGACACGTCGCCTCCCTTCAGGTCATATCATGTTTCCCCAATGCCTCAGACCCTTTGGCTAATAAAATCAAAAGGTGACACCAGGGGGCTCAGAGTCAGAGAGTCCCACACCTTCTGATCCACGGGTGTAGCCCTAGGTCTCTTCCCCGTTTCTGTGTGTGTGTGTGTGCCTCTGGGTGTCTGTGTGTCTGTGTGTAAAGAGGACCTTGCCATGCCATCGTGGGAGGAGATGCCCCAAGCAGGATCTGGCTGATGTGGGTTTAGATGTCTGGTGGGCAAGTTATGTTCACACACCAGTTTAAGGCTGGTTAAGTGGGATCGGGTGGAGGGTCTACACCCATCTGCACAGGGTTTATCCTGAGACCCTAAATGGATGGGTCCATGACCCAGGAGTGGGGCTAACCCTAACAGTAACCACTAATCCTGACCCTGACACTGACTGTGAGCCTTCCCCCAACCCTAACCCAAACGCTGACACTGACCCTGACACCATTATGCCCCACCAATGCTTAAGTACAAAGAGGGCACAAACACGCATTGTGACCCTCAGCGTGAGTCCTGTCCTCTAGTAAGTCCTCTCAGTGGCTGGACCATTAGACGTCATAATGGGCTTGCCATGCCCCTAGGCCTCAAGTTTTAACCAGCTTTCTGGTTGTCCCATCGCCCCTCCCCAGGGCTCTGCTCTGGAAACTCTCTTTTGGTGGGACCCCTGAGGTAAAAACAAAACAAAACCAACTCCTCCCACCTCAAAGAATAACCCCAAACTCTTCGGATCGGGCCAAATGCCCAGAGAGGAAGACTCGTCCATGGCCCATGAGGCCACCCGGACATTCCACGGCCATCAGTGACACAATATCCAGAGACAAAATCTTGAGCAAGCGTCTCACACTCGCCCCCTTGTTCATATCCTGAAGAGTTCTCCTCACTGTCTGTAGATCAGTCCTGCAATACCTACGACCCGAAACCTAAGCCGAGTTTGTGTTTTCAGACAACTGTCCCCACAGCCCTGGCCCACAAAACCTACAGGCACAGGTTCTTGGAGCCAAACCTGAGGACTGTACCTGGGAATTCTGCCCATTCCATTGGCCACAAACCTAGAAATAGGATGATAAACCTCCAAAGTGCCCGGGGCCATCCCAATAGTGCTGACTGCCCAGGAAAAACAAGGGCGGTCTGACACCAGCTGAGCATCTACCTACACTTAGACCCGTGGACAGATGTCCCCAGAGGTAAATTGCAGTGAGCAGGCACCTAGATCCTAATCGGATCCATTGCTTTGTTGTCCAGGCATCTCTCCTCAGAGGCCTGGATTCCAATAGCAGCATATGGCTGTTTCTTGAGGCACCCATCAGAAGAAATCTTGTCTCCACGTGGGAATCTTGCACGTTGGAGCTGAGTCAAAGCCTCTGGTTAGGAGAACCCTTCAGGGACCCTGTGCCACTGCCTCATTCCAAGTTCTCCATGGACACAAACCCATATTAGGACCCATCCACAAGAGAGTCCATTTCAACTCAACCCTCTCAGTTTCTCCCCCAGATCCAGCAGATCTAACCTGTCTTGTCACTAGGACACAAGAGGAATGAGAGTCGGGCTTCCCAGCCATCCATCCTTAGAACCCTACTCGGAATCGATCCGTATGGGAAGTCCTGGAGCCAACCAACAGGTCTCAATCGCCCTGCAGAAGAATCTTTATGGTTTGGAGCATCTCAAAACTCCCATCGTGGGAAAAATTCCATGGCCTCGTGATCCACCACCTCTTCATGAAGAGGGCCATAAGGGACAAAAAATCCAACCTGAGCGTTCGTCAGATCCTCACCTGATTTCAGATGCATGAGATCTTGTTTCATCTGCAGAGCGTACCTGCCAAACCCTTGCCCAGACCCTAAGGTTGCTTGTGTTCTCAGACTTCTGTCCTCAACTCCTGGCCCACAAGCCCTCCAGTTTGGCAATTCTAGAACTACAATGCAGCCCTCTGCCTGCCCTCCAGAAGAAAAAACATTGCCCTCTGGGGCTAAGCAGAAACCCCTGAAATATATGGGGGAAATATCTCTAGAAAAACAGCAATAATAACTGGCGGCTCTTTATTGATCCAGATCCTGCGGTAGGCAAAGAAGAGCTGGTTTTAGTCAGAGGATGATCTCTGTTTGTCTTCATGATCTGGCATTTCCTGCAAGCCAGGCATGGGGCTCTGCACTATAGCTGCAAATTCCGGGGGGCCCTCAATGTCCCTTTTCTCTTCTCAGGGGGACAACGAGCATGTCCATGGTGCAGTGTGACAGGCTTTACCACAGGGAGATAAAAGACTGCCAAGGGTAGGTTGGAGCTGGGAAAAGCCACTTAGGAACAGATATTCAGGGGGAGGTGATAGACAAGGGCAAAGCGAAGAATGAGGATGAATGTGTCAAGTTTCAAAGTGCCAGGAGGCAGCACAGTGCATTCGGGAAACTACAGCAAGTTCATGACAACCGACAGCTGATCTGGCAGCATCACCTGGGGATGGAGGCTGAGCCCCGGGGTTAACACTGGGGTGAGATGGTTTGTATACTATGGCGAGTAGGTGAGGTACTACACTGTGGGGGCACAGGGAGTTACTGGAGGATTTCAAATATCAGAATCGTAACCATAATAGTGTATTTAATTGCATCCTAGCTTTCATCAAGGGTAAGATGCACTATAGTTTATGTTCGACTAAGAAAGAGAAATGCTGTCAGTTAAACTAGGATATGTCATCAAGTGCAATGTGAGGGCCACATTAAGAGATATTAAAATGGGGGGGGGAAAATCTTAGAAAATTAAATTGTGGTACTAGAATAATTAAGAAAAGTTCGAACACTTGGATCAACTAAAAAAGTGATTATTGCTTACCATGTGCCCCAAACTATATTAAGTCTTAGAACAAGAGACGTTCTCATCTTGATGCCACGCAGCTGTTAGACCCAAAGTACAGAGCACAGTAGCCAACGACCAGCAGGCCCCAGGTGCCATGTGAAGACTCTAAGAGCAACTGCCTTTGAGAGAGGAAACGGTTGAGATTGGGCTTTATGAGGTAGAGAATTATTAGCTGGGAAAGTAGGAAAATTGACACAGAATCGGAATTGATGCCCCTACATGACAGAGTTGGTGAAACTTCCCTTCTCAGAGATCTTGAGGCTCCTCAGAAATGTATTTTTCATTTTGGACAGAACATTCAGGATAAATATGATCTGTTCGAGTTCCTGGTTCTCTCATCAGGACTGTTTCTTAGGCTTTACTGGCACAAGAAAAGGGTTTTGATAGTCCAGGGTAAATCCTGACAAAAGGAAAGCACGGTATCTATGAAAAACTAACCACTCAGAAGAGAACAACAGATAAAAGGCCAGAACGACCTGACCCTGCAGGATAGGTAAGGCTGGCCCAGCAACAGGGGTAGAGGGGAAGTGCCCATCTCCTGCTAGAAGAGCTAGAGAAGTCCCCTTCCGGAGAGACCACCAGGAGAGGAGAGCAGTAGGTGCTGATGATGAATATTTTAATCAGCCGAGAAGGTCATAATGACAAAGTTCCACGATCAGAGTAAACATATGGGATTAAAAAACAAAAAATAGGGACGCCTGGGTGGCTCAGTTGGTTAAGCAGCTGCCTTCGGCTCAGGTCATGATCCCAGCGTCCTGAGATCGAGTCCCACATCGGGCTCCTTGCTCAGCAGGGAGCCTGCTTCTCCCTCTGCCTCTGCCTGCCATTCTGTCTGCCTGTGCTCACTCTCTCCCCCCCTCTCTCTGATAAATAAATAAAATCTTTAAAAAAAAATAAAAATAAATAAAAAAAGGATTTTTTTTAAAAAGACTTTTTTTTAAGGAATTTAAACAAAAGTCCTTTTTAAGAGACAGTTGGCTGTTTAAACCAAAAGTACACCTCACTGAGAGAATTGCCGCATTATTTATTGGAGTAGAAAGGACCTGGAATGTAGAAAGACCCATTCTGCAGAGGAAAAAATAGAATCACTAAAAGGCCTCATGCCTTGCACAGCCAGTGGCTAGAATCCCTGCCTCATGAGACCCTGTGCTAGAAGGCCGCTAGAACCATCTCAACTATGTTAGTCTTTCTTGGAAGCCAACAAGTGTTTGCCCAGTTAAGAGCACGGTAACAATCAGTCACATTATGTTATAATGATTGTCGATATCTTTAAAAGCCTTGTCAAGTTCCTTTTTGAGTAACCCTCACCCCACCCTTAGAGAAATTTTTCGGTGGTTCACCTCTTTGAAATACCTCATTGTTCCACATTTATCATAGCCAAAAAAAAAAAAAAAATCTTTTTATAAACAAAGTGTTCAGAAGGGGGCGCCACTGTAAACAATGAGAGTTTTCGCTGCCGGGACGATTTTGTTGCAGAAACAGCTGAAAGCAATCAGGTCAGACAGAGCCAAGGGCTGGAGGCATTTTTAAAATTACAAAAACCTAACCAAATCTAACCAAAACAAAAATCAAAAATCAAAACCAATGGCCAAGATTTCAAGTTTGCTACTAAAGGCATGACATTCCCTAAGACATGCGAGTGACTTGATCAATATATTTATATATTTATATTTGAAGAAGGAACTATTTGATGCAGCAAATCCACGTTGATTAAAAATTACCAGATATGGGGTCTCCTGCGTGGCTCAGTGGTTTAGGCCTCTGCCTTCGGCTCAGGTCATGATTTCAGGGTCCTGGGATGGAGCCCCACATCGGGCTCTCTGCTCAGCAGGGAGCCTGCTTCCCCCCTCTCTCTCTGCCTGCCTCTCTACCTACTTGTGATCTGTCTGTCAAATGGGTAAATAAGATCTTTAAAAAAAGAATTACTAGATGTGAAATACATCGAGGGTATGGGAAGGAAAATGATTTCACCTGATCTGACTAGGAAGTGGTTGAAGCCTGAATTAAAGTGCTATAAAAAGAGTAATGATCTGGTAAATATATGGGGAAAAAATCCCTAGACAAACAACAATAATAACTGGCTGCCCTTTATTGATCCAGATCCTGCGGTAGGCAAAGAAGTGCTGGTTTTAGTCAGAGGATGATCTCTGTTTGTCTTCATGATCTGTCATTTCCTGCAAGCCAGGCATGGGGCTCTGCACTATAGCTGCAAATTCCGGGGTGGCCCTCAATGTCCCTTTTCTCTTTTCAGGGGGACAACGGGCATGTCCATGATGCAGTGTGACAGGCTTTACCACAGGGAGATAAAAGACTGCCAAGGGTAGGTTGGAGCTGGGAAAAGCCACTTAGGCACAGATTTTCAGGGGAGGTGATAGACAAGGGCAAAGCGAAGAATGACGATGAATGTGTCAAGCTTCAAAATGTCAGGAGGCAGCACAGTGCATTCGGGAAACTACAGCAAGTTCGTGACAAGCGACAGCTGATCTGGCAGCATCACCTGGGGATGGAGGCTGAGCCCCGGGGTTAACATTGGGGGTGAGATGGTTTGTATACTATGGCGAGGAGGTGAGGTACTACACTGTGGGGGCACAGGGAGCTACGGGAGGATTTCAAATATCAGAATCGTAACCATAATAGAGTATTTAATTGCATCCTAGCTTTCATCAAGGGTAAGATGCACTATAGTTTATGTTCGACTAAGAAAGTGAAATGCTGTCAGTTAAACTAGGATATGTCATCAAGTGCAAGGTGAGTGCCACCTTAAGAGATATTAAAATGGGGGGGGTGGTAAAATCTTAGAACTATAAATTGTGGTACTAGAATAATTAAGAAAAATCATACCTGAACACTTGGATCAACAAAAAAATTGATTATTACTTACCATGTGCCCCAAACTATATTAAGTCTCCAAAAATTTTATATCATTTGATAGGTCAGATATATATAAAATTACATTTAAAGTTTTAAAAATATCAGCAAATATTTTCATTTAAATGCAAATTTCAAAGAAAATCTACTTTTCCAAACACGACTTTTTATCCTATTGTTTTTTAATTTTGTCGACAACTGATAAAATGTTTAGCGAGACTATAAATGTTTGATCGAAAAAAAATGATTATTAGATGTAGGTTCAAATTATTATGTTTCATTAAAAATGATTTAGTCTTTGATGAACATCTGTTTGGTAATATGTTGTATCCAGATATAGTAAATTGATGACATATATAAAATTATAGGGAAATGACACCTTCCGTTCCATTATGAGTAGAGCTTTTAAAATGCTATTTGTCACAACCTGTCATCTTGTCATTATGTAACATTATGTAACATTTAAAAAATGTATACTCTTCACTTTGCAGTCTTTTAGAAATCTAAAATATGACTTTCTATGGTTGTGTTTCCATATTCCTTTATTGCCAGTTTGAACAAATCCACATGCTTTGATTCAAAGGTAATAAATTCCTCTTATTTGGAAAAATGATGTTTATTTTTGTTCTCTCACCCTTAGCAGGTGGTTTCATTTTAGCACACTTCAGAGTTATAATTTCATGCTTATTAAAAACATTTATTATGATCTACGTAGATGAATGAAACTTTTATTTATTAAATTATTTGCCAAAAAAAAATCTGTTATTTTTAAAAATGTATTTCCTTGGAAGGGTTATTTTAGAGCATTCAGAGAGGATCTAGGAGTGTGGTATTATGCAATTTTTAAGTAGGTATGAAATGGTTATTTATATGATTGTTTCTTTAAGGTTTATGTATATTGTCCATTATATGCTATAAAATATTTTGAAAGTAAATTTAAGGCATGTTTTACATAGTTTCTTTTTTGGAAAAAAATATTGAAATGACTTATGAAATTCAGTATACTCTCAACATTATTTTTTTCTGAAATTTACAAATTGTCTACTGAACCTATTATATGGCAGATATTTTCCAAAGTGGTGGTATCATGATATATGCCAACAACAGTTTAGATTTTTTGTTGCTTCTCAATCTAGCTCAGACGAAGTACAATTAGCCTTTATAATTTTAGCCATTCTAATAGATATGTAAGCATGTCTCATTATGATTTTAATTTGTATTTCTTTAATGTCTAAATGTTGAGAAATTTGTCATGTGCTTATAAGCCATCCATATCCTTTTGGTGACATGTCTCTGCAATAATTTTCTTCACATGTAAAATTGGATACTCTGTTTGGTTATTAGTAAGGTTTTTTATTTTTCTTCATTTTTTAATAATCAGAATAGATGTCCATTATCAGATATATAATTTTCATATCCCTTCTCCATCTTTACGGTTTCTCAATGGAGCTTTGATAGCTGTGTCTTTCAAGAAATATGCTACTTCTTTCCTGGTACACGGATGTATGACTAGAACATTATCAATGTTGACCTTTGCAAAGAAAATCAAGGCTTAAGACATATGTAGTCTGCGGTTGTTGGGAGTGTTCTGTAATATCAAGCATATCTAGTTAGTTGATAATTTTGTTCAAGTCTTACATATCTTACCAATTTGATGACCATTTGTCTATATAATCTTAAAATAAAGGTGTTGAAATTTTTTCCATTTCTCTTCTAAGGTAGAAGTTATGATTTTTGTTCTTAGTTTTTCCCTATATATCCCCAAATCTGTTATTAAGTATTAAAAGTCAAGAATTATTATACTCCCTGAGGAATTCATCCTTTTACTATTCTGTAATTTTGACTCGATCTTTATGTCTGATAATGAAATTTGCTTTAAAATCACTTTTCATTATCTTGATATAACCACCAAAGTTATAGTGTGATTAGTGTTAATATAGCATATTTTTTCTTTTACTTTTTAAAGCACTTCTATATTTAATCCTGACAAAAAAAAAAAAAAAACAGCTTTTTAGCTCTGGAAGCACATTTCTAAATTATCTTTTTTTTTTAAATGAAGCAGTAGCAATTTTTGTTAAGGGACCTAAACTGAAAGTAGGTTTAGAAATTTATTTTTTTATTTATTTAAGAAAAGATTTTATTTTGTTTATTGACAGCAAGAGAGAGAAAGAGAGAGAGAGAGAGTGGAAGCGCACAAGCGGGGGGAATCACGTGCAAAGCGAGAGGAAGAAGCAAGCTCCTTGGGGTGCAAGTAGTCCCATGCAGGGCTGGAGCCCTGTACACTGGAATCATGACCTCAGCCAAAGGCAAACATCTGCTTAAACAACTGAGTCATCCAGGCATCCCTAGACAATTAAAAAAAAAAAAAGACCTTTTAAAAACATTTTGTTTCTTTCTTTTTTTAAAATATTTTATTTATTTGAGAGACAGAGAGATAGGAAGAGGAACTATAAGCAGGGCAGAGGGAAAAGGAGAAGCAGGTTTCCCACTGAGCAGAGAGCCTGATGTGGGGCTCCATCCCAGGACCCTGGGATCATGACCTGAAAAGAAGGGACACTTATGGAGGAAGCCACCCAGACACCTCTTTTCTTTGTTTTTAATATATGGCAACTGATGCTTCCCAGCCACGAGGAGCATATTACCCATTGATTAAATCTTTGATAACAACCTATTTTAAAAGGTGTGTAAATATATACTTACTCAGATTTATACACTTTGTGTTTTCTTCATAGTTTGGGGCTGGACCCCATGGTCACAACACTGCTTTAAGTCTTTGCCTTCCCATCTTTTGATACCAGGTATTTGGTCAGCAAAGCAAATTAGTATCAAAATTAATAAGCCCTTGGCACCATATCTCTGGAGCAGGGGTTGCTCTTAGCCAAGGCCCACAGCAGTTGACCTCCCCTCGCTAGTGCTATAGCCCCAAGGACTAGGTCCCTGCCACCAGAACTCAGTCTTACATGTTATGCTAAGCAGACAAAACCAAAGCAGGAAAGCTCCAACAGCTTTCACTGGCATGCCTCATCTCCCACTCCCTCGACGTCCAGGCAGTACCAGATGCCAGGGAGGGGTCTTGGTCCAACATATGGGCGGGAAGGAAGTAGCCACGAGCAAGTACCTGCCTCTCTGTGCCTTTCTTTCATGAGCAGGTTGTAAGGAGGAGGAAGAGGAAGGGGAAGAGAGGTGAACTTCAAGGGGTGAAGGCCTCAGGTAGGCAGCTGGCTCCTGCCAGTAGGAAAGGGACAAAGGAGAAGGCAGTGAGTCTTGCAGGGAGGGTGGGGGGTAAGGGTTACAGCTTATGACGGAATCTGGACAGGAGTAATAGGGATACTAGACATTTGAGTCCACCATTGGCAAGCTGGGCTGGGTGTCAGAGCAGATAGGCCTCCCTGGGCAACGGCACATGAGAGAAGGTGGAATTCTTCTCTGAGGAGCAGGTGGAGCTTCAGGTGTTGGGAAAGCATAGACAGTATTGTTCCAGGGCCAAGGACAGGTCCAGGTACTCCTGGTTGGAGGTCAAGGCCACAGTATGATCCAGGTCTTCTACCAGCAGCTTGAAGGAACCACATTCCAGCCACCCCTCATTATTGTGTATAACTCTCTGGTGCACTTAATTGGCTTATCCATCAAATGACTCCTTCAGCAGCTTGAAAGCCACCTCCACAGGCACTCCAGGATATGGGAGGCTTCCAGATTGAAGATTTTGCACAGGATCACCCCAAAAGACCAGAAGTCACTCTGGTGGATGTAGCTCGGGTCAAACATGGCCTTAGGGACCATCCACTTCACAGGCAGTCCACTGTTGGTTGTCTTTTTATAGTAACTGATGTGGTGATATCTCTGGCAAGGCTGAAGTCTGAGATCTTCATCATGTTGTCCTTTGTCACCAGCACTTCCCTGGTGGCCAGGTCTTGGTGTATGCACTTCTTGGAGGCAAGGTACTCCATGCCTCAGGCTACCTGATAGGCACAGGATACCAGGTCCTTGGAGGAGAGTTGCTCTGCTGCATTGCGGCTGATATTGTAACAGTACTCCAGGTCAGGAGGCCTCTGGGCCTGCAGGTACTCCTGTATGTTGTCTTTGGAGGCATTTTCCATGAGAGTGTACGAAGGACCATCCTGTGTGAAGAACCCAGCAGGTTGATGGTGTCCTTGTGCTGACCAATCATCTTCATCATCTCCATTTCTGAGATTAGGTTTAACAGGTCTTTCTCTGTAGCATCTGACTTCAACATCTTCACAGACACTTTAGTCAAATGGTTGGATTTGTCTTTTTCCAGCCCAATGGCCTCCTCCAACACCACCTGCCCAAAGTAGGCCTGTCTTAGGGGTCTGCCTAAACTGCCTACAACAAGCCTGTCTCAAGGCAGTTATGAACTCTAGATTATCCTCAAAAACATTAAACCACAAGCTAAAAATTCTATTCACTAGGTCTCTCTCGCAGTTCTAATTTTCTTATCTTTCATCCTTTATCTTTTTCCTAATTCTTATTTTCAGTATAGTTTATTTTGCTTCCAGGTGTTTCCCCTGGTTTCTGTATGCTGTTTCATAGGGAAGAATTATCCTGTCATAAAATTATTTCTTGAGCATTCATTACATCTCTCAGTTAAAATGGGTTCTTTTATGGTATTGATTCATTTGAGTTTTCTCAAAATGGGAAGAATTTTCAAAATGGTGTTTTCCTCAAGGTTCAGAGTATGTCTTAGCCTCATCTTTAAGCTTTTTGAAATTCACTTTACAAATTCTTGTCCCTATTTTTTACTTTTTAAAATAAAATGTTTTATTTTTACTATTTTTTTATTTGAGTATAGTGATATTCAGTGTTACATTGGTTTCAGGTTTTCAATATCTCCATACATTATTCTATGATTACTATAAATATAGCCACCATCTGTCACCATATAACACTATTATAATATCATTGATTATATTCTCTACACTGTCCCAGATCTCTTTTTAAAATCTCTAATTTTTATGTTTTCTGTTATTCCAATTTTCAACCATCATTTTACATGGTTACTTTAATAAAATATGCCTGATTACACACTCTTTGCTGAAAACCATAGCATTTGATTTATAGTAGTCTTCTTCTTCCTCTTTTTTTTAAAATTAACATATAATGTATTATTAGCCTCAGGGGTACAGGTCTGTGAATCGCCAGGTTTACACACTTCACAGCACTCACCACAGCACATGCCCTCCCCAATGTTCATAAACCCACCACCCTCTCCCTACCCTCCCCACCCCCCGGCAACTCTCAGTTTGTTTTGTGAGATTAAGAGTCTCCTATGGTTTGTCTCCCTCCTGATCCCATCTTGTTTCATTTACTCTTTTCCTGTCCCCCAAGCAACCACATTGCACCTCCATTTCCTCATATCAGAGAGATCATATGATAGTGTCTTTCTCTGGTTGACTTATTTTGCTAAGCATAATACCCTCTAGTTCCATCCATGTCATCGCAAATGGCAAGACTTCATTTCTTTTGATGGCTGCATAGTATTCCATCGTATATATATATATACCATTTATTTGTTGATGGACATCTAGGTTCTTTCCATAGTTTGGCTATTGTGGATATTGCTGCTATAAACATTTGGTGCCCGTGCCCCTTTGGATCATATACTAGTCTTCTTTACCTCTATCAGAAGCCCAGGAAGCTTTATTTATTTATTTACTCACACAAACACATGATCCAACACAACGTTTTTTGTTGTTCAAATCTATTATAATGTCTTACCGCTTAACACTATGCTTACTGTTCTCTTTCACTGTCTGACTAAATCCTCATCATCACTATGCCATTTAATGACAAAGAACAATTGAACTCAGAGTTCTCTCCATATCAGGGAATGAAGACTCCACCCTTCTGTTTGTGCAGGTAAAATAAATGTTGATATTGTCTGTCCTGCACATACCCCATCCTGTTCTCCGGAATATTCACCATCAAAATATATACAAAATAAAAACCATACCTCACCACTTCTATTACCACCCAGCATGCTAAAAACACCATCATATGTTCCTGAATTATTGACTTGATTGATAGCCCCACTTCCACACATACTGCACTCCTTTCTTCCTGCAAATTTATTTTGGTACAGCAACTTAACCTAAAAATCAAGTCAGATGATTTTATTCTGCTGTTGAAAGTCTTTTGGTATCTTCCCCTTTCATATTAAATAAAAACTGAAGGCATTTCAATGTACTAGAAGGTCATACATCAATACGTTCTTCCTCTCTCCACCACTATGAACTCCTCATTGGCCTCCTTGCTTTTCCTCAAAAGTAACAGACAAGCTATTCACACAGTCTATATACTTACTTGCTCTGCCTAGAGCAATCTTTTCCTTTAATATTTGTATAACACCCTCCTTCTCTTCCTGGGTCTTTGTGCAAATAACATCTCCTAAATGAGATATAACCACCCAACACAAAATAAAATTAACTTTCATCCCAGCATTCTCCAATGGCTTTTACCTTTCTTGTATTTCTTTGTAACACTTATCGCCATCAACCATCAATCATTATTCTATTACTGGTTTATTTCCTTATTTGAGACAGAGAGAGAGAGAATTGGGAGGGTGCGCAGAGGAAGAAGAAAACACCCCACTGCCTAGAAAGCCTGCTGGGGAGTTACATCCCAGGACCCTGAGATCATGACCCAAGCCAGAGGCAGTCACTCAATGGACTGAGCCACCGAAGCGCCCCTCTATTATTGGTTTATTTCACTATTATATTTCAAAAGAATGTAAGCTCTTTGTGGTCAGCTATTTTATATGTTTTATTAATTGAAGTATTCTCAGAAAGGTAGCTGGAAGATTGTAAGGGATCACTAAACTGTATTTTGTTGTTATTATTGGCCTCCTTTATGGGCTTTACCTCTTACGCTAGAAGTCTATCCTTCAGATGTAAGCAATAAGAATAGAACCCTGCTGCCGGGTTCAAATGAGTAAAAAGCCTGTATTAAGTGGATATTTTAAAAGCTAAATGAATGGCTTAATAGTTGTATATAGGGAGAAAGGGAACATATTTTCCACAGTTTAGAAGTGGAGTTCTTTTATAGAGTTCTTGTACAAGCCTACACTATTGAACGATAATGGGCAGTTGTACATTACAATTATACAAACACTTTGGTATTTATATCATTTTTTTTGTAATTCATGACTGGATCATTTGATTCCTTAGGAGCATTACAGCATTCCAACTTTTCACGTTCAATAAACTTATTGGGGTTGCTACCTTTTTTATTTAAATGGAGAAATAGTCATGATTTAATCTAAATAAAGTGTTATTGATTGTGTTGTTTTCTAGGAATGAGTCGCACATGCTAGTTTAAAAGTTTTGTTAAATTCCCAAGTCTGTCACCGATAAAAGCCTTTTGTAGATTAGTAACTTGATCTAAACAGAAAAGTTATGTAACACTCAATTGTTATACTATCTTTGTTTCCATCTTGCATTGTAATAACGCCCATCTTAACTCTATTTAAGACAAGTCATCGACAGATGGCTTTCTGGCATTGATGGCATGATATGAAATCTAGTATAACTAAAAGTTTTTGGTTTTAGTAGCATATAAATCAATTTAGAAAAATATATGTATTTGAATATAAGATAAAGTTTTAAATTATTTGGCAATAGTAAACTAAACTTTTTTTTTGTAAATTTTTATTTTCTAAAATTTCATTGAGCTCTTTTGCATATTGAAACAAGATACAAAAAGTTAAGGTTTATTTACCCCAATTCAAAATTATTAGGAATATAATCATAGAGGTTGAAGTATTTAAAATATTGAACCCAAAATATTTTATTAGGTAAATTCATGAATGCTGAGCATTCACTGTTAAAATATACTAATACTATTGATAGACTGGTAGAAGCCTAAAATCAAATATTTATTAAATATTTATATCCATATCTTTTCATGGCTTGGTAATTCATTTCTCTAGCATTAAATAATATTCCATTGTTTGCATGTACTACACTTTATTTGACCTTTCACCTGTGGAATGATATCCTGGTTGCTTCCAAGCTTTTGTCAGTTATGAATAAAACTACTATAGACCTCTTTGTGGGTATAGATTTCATCTTCTTTGGATAAATACCAAGAACTGCTACTGCTGAATCATCTGGCAAGAATATGTTTAGTTTTGTAAGAAACTGCCAAGTTTTTTTCCATTCTTTATTCTCAATAGACATAGAAGAACATTCCTGTTGCTCCATATCCTCACCAACATTTCGTGTTCTGTTTTCAGTGTTCTGAATTCTGGGTATGTACGGGTGTCTCTTTTTTGTTTTAATTTGCATTTTCCTGATGACATATGATGTGAAGCATCTTTTTATATGCTTATTTGCCATCTGTAATATTTTCTTTTGTGAGGTATCTGCTAAGGTCTTTGGCTCATTTTTAATCAGGTTTTTCCCCCATTGTTGAGTTTTAAGGGGTCTTTGTGTATTTTTGATTAACAGTCCTTTGCCAGATGTGTATTTTGGAAATTTTTTCTCATAGTCTGTGCTTTGCCTTTTCATTCTCTTGGCATTGTGTTTCACAGAGTAGACATTTTAAAATTCAGTGCTTGTGCTTTTGTAGCTAAAGTTATTGCCAAAACCAAGGTCATTTAAATTTTCTTCTATATTACCTTCTACATGTTTCATGTTTAGGTTTATAATCCAATCTGAGTTAATTTTTGTGAAGAGTGTATGATATCTGCCTGGATTTATTTTATTTTATTATTTTATTTTATTTTTATTTTATATTTTTACATTTAGCTTCACCATTACTCCAGAACCATTTGTTTAAAAGATTGTATTTTGCTCTCTTGTATTGCTTTTGCTTTTATATTAAATATAAAATATAATTGATAATATATATTTGGTTCCTTTAATCTAGTCTTTCTGTGGTATTACAATATCTTGCTTACAATTATCGTTATGGTCAACTTTTTTTAAAAGATTTTATTTATTTATTTGACAGAGAGGGATCACAAATAGGCAGAGAGACAGACAGAGAGAGAGATGAGGAGAAGCAGGCTCCCTGCTGAGCAGAGAGCCCAATGCAGGACTCGATCCCAGGCCCCTGGGATCATGACCTGAGCCGAAGGTAGAGGCTTAACCCACTGAGCCACCCAGGCGCCCCATCGTTATGGTAAACTTTGAAGTCAGTCCTCAGTCTTTGTTCTCCTTCAACACTATGTTGACTATTGTGAGTCTTTGCCTCTTCACATAAACTTTAAAGTAAGTTTGTTAATATTAAAAAACAAAGAACTTGCTGGAATGCATTAATTGTATAGATAAACTTGGAAACCAGTGACCTCTTGAGCTTAGCAGGAGATAGACCATGGTCATCAGTTGTCACAGTGGTGCCTCTGGCAGAACCTTTTGCAAATCCCTAGGTAAAATGAGACCTCAAGGATCTGAGAGATGTCTAAGAAGTACTTGATACATCCCTTGGGTATGGTTTATTGAAGTGTCCACCTGTCTGAAAGCTGGGGAATCTAGATAAGGGAGGGAAAATTAGTTATGATAAAACATATCAACAAACATGAATAAATTTTGTAAAACTAATTGTCATGGCTCATATACAGTATGACCAACAGAGGGACAATCAAAAGGAAAGCATCAGTTATGTTTATTGTGAAATTTTTTTTATTCAAAATAAAGCAATGTGAGGGGAACACACTATGAGAAAATTACCATTTTTTAAATGGTAAATATCTTACCAAATGGAATAGGTTTTATATTCTAAGTAGTATATTGAACAGTAAAATATTGGGGCGCCTGGGTGGCTCAGTGGTTTGGGCTGCTGCCTTTGGCTTGGGTCATGATCTCAGGGTCCTGGGATAGAGCCCCGCTTCGGGCTCCCTGCTCCGCAGGAAGCCTGCTTCCCTCTCTCTCTCTCTCTGCCTGACTCTCTGCCTACTTGTGATCTCCGTCTTTCAAATAAATAAATAAAATCTTTTTAAAAAAAGAAAATAAAATTAAAACATTAAAACATAAAATTTTAATTTAAAAAATTATGTAATTTTCAAAAAAGATTAAAAATAGCGGAACCAGTTTTCTTATAACTGGAAAATACATTGTATATATATCTATCAAAAATAACTTGTCATGGGGGCGCCTGGGTGGCCCAGTGGGTTAAAGCCTCTGCCTTCGGCTCAGGTCATGATCCCAGGATCCTTGGATCGAGTCCCACATTGAGCTCTCAGCTCAGCAGGGTCCCTGCTTCTTCCTCTCTCTCTGCCTGACTCTGCCTACTTGTGATCTCTGTCACATAAATAAATAAAATCTTTTATAAAAAAAAATTTAAAAAAATAACTTGTCATGTCTGGAATCAGGAGCATATGGACAAAAATAATATCTGAGGACAATACTTCTGCCGTTTTGTGCCTTGTTAATATTTTTAAACAGTCAGGCAACTTTTAGCTTTATTGAAATACCTGCTAAGATACCAGCAGTGCCTTTTGGAGCCCTATGACTATAAAAATTAATTGCAAATATTCAAAATGTTTACTATGGTGTCTCTATTTAGGGCCACCACCAAGTATGTTTCAGAAGTAAGCATAACTGTTACTCTTCTGTAAGGCAAAAGGGCATATTTTCAGGAGTTCCATCTGCTGTACCAGGAGGTGAATCAAGTAATGATTTTGTCTATAAAATAATTCACTTTTCAATCTAACATTCCTTATTCCACATTATAATAATAAAAACTCGGAGGAGATTAAAACAAACAAACAACTACAACAACCAGCTTTTCCTTCAGTGGAAAAGTAAATATAACCTTATGAGTAGCCTGAAATTTATTTTTAAATATTTTTAAGATAAACGTTTTTGTTAGAATACCATATATTTTATATTACTAAGAAATAACAGGCAAAGTTTTATTAACTTCTAAAAAGTCTAGTTACTTCTATTTATCTATTAACTCATCTCTTTTTGAAGTAGAACATGATCACACCTATTGTATCTACCCAAGTTTGTATGCTTTGGTTATTTTATGTTTGCTATTTCCTTGCTTAATTTTTACAATATTTGATACATAATAGTATCTTTAAGTCCATCTATGGTTTCACAGAATTTGTTTGAACTTCATAAAAATGTACCATACTTTTTGCACTGCCCTTGTTTTACTTCTCTATTAACTTTCCAAGATTTATTCACTTTAGAGTGTGTAGCTATCATTTATTTTTATTCCTCCATAATGCTATGTTTACAAATTTGTATTTATCTGTACTTTTAAAACTATCTTAATTATAAACCATTTCTCATCTCACGTAACACTCATGTTACTTCTACACTTATCAGATATTATGTAACTGAAAACCACAACTCAGCAACAATATAGCACCATTTTTCAAAATTAAATGGCTTACCAGAATTCTTTAATTCTATCCTTTATTTGTATTAGATGACCCTTTATTCTGGTATTTGGCATTGTTCATATGGAGGAAAGCTTATAAGTTGATATTCCATAAATAGAAGGATTTATTATGATTGATTAATTATTTTCATTTAGAATGCATAGAATATGGTTGATTTACTATTTCTTTCTTACTCTCTGCCTGGAACATAGTGCTATCTATGTAATAGCCACTAAAATATTAAGTTAATCACCTAGACTTTAAACTGCATATTAATAGGAATAACATACAGAACTCTTCTCAGATTGGGACACCTGGGTGGCTCAGTCAGTTAAACGCCTGAGCCTTTAGCTCAGGTCATGATCTTAGGGTCCTGGGACTCAGTTCTGCAACAGAATCCCTGCTTAGCCGGGAGTTTGCTTCTCCCTCCCCCTGCTGCTCCCCCTGCTTGTGCTCTCTCTCACTCACAAATAAATAAAATTAAAAAAACAAATTCTTCTCAGATAGCTAATAGAGAATATCGTCTTTGTATTCATCAAAGGGAAAGTGCCATATAATAATGAAATTCAGACTACTTCAAATTCATTTTTTAACCAGTAAGAAAGTACTGGAAACAAGCCAAAAATGTCTTTAATGAATCAAAGAAATAGATTGATTTTCAATATCTTAATGTTTCTAAAATAAATTGCAAGATTTTTATACTAGATATCAGTGTAAATATTCATTATACAAGGATATTCTAAAAACAAACGTGAGAAAACTACTTGTCATATATGATGACAAAAACGAGTTTGACAAAAGTCAGTTTGGGTAAAACTTACAACACCTACCACCTGAAACTCTTGTTCTATAATTTAATTATTTTAATTTACAAAAATACAAAAATAGTATATCAGAGTAAGTCTATTGATAGCTTTGAAGGTATGCTCTGGTTGTGCACTGTTTACTATTGAAAGGGGAATCAAATATGTGATGCTTATGGTGTGACTATATTAAAATTCAACAAGTTCAGAAGCATGCGAGGAATAGAATAAAGACAAAAGATGACCCTTACTTATCCTAAAGATAGACAATGGTATATATGTGCTAGTTGGGGAGAGAATCCAGTCAGTAGATGGAGGATGTGGTAGTGAAAAAAAAAAAAGACACAACGTTTTGGTTGAACATTTAGCACTATATTGAAAAAAGTGAAATTGTGAGTTAATAGCCTTGAATAAAATCCAAAAAATATTTTCAATTCATTGAAGATTATTTAGGAAAAACTTGAAAAATACAACTTGATAAGGATTCCAATAAAAGATTCATAAGCAATACAAGTTTCAGAATTTTTAGTATATTTTCCCTAAAAAGCCATTTGATTTAAATTAAAAAGAATTCTATTTACCTGACACTTAAATAAGAGGAAATTATTTGGTTTTGTAATAAGTCAATAAAATAAATTAACATATCTTTAGAAAACAGATATGCACACTAATTTAAAAATAATAGTGCTTAAGCTGTTCAGCAAACATTTGTAAAATTCCTTGCCATCAGCTAGCTCTGGAGTTCTGCTAGGTGAGTCAGGCCATGTATGTTACTGCTCAGAGTACTGACGCAAAGCAATTGTCCCCTTCACATCCATTTTTTGCTGTTGATAGGTCATGCTATGTTGTTTAGAGATACATAGATGGCCCTACATGAAGGCCTTTTTTTGTGTGTATATGGGTGACTGTGATTTAACTTTCAAATTAGATGGCTCCTGATTTACAATGATTCAACTTACAATATATTTGGCAAAGATGTGAAAGTGAAAGTGATTCAGTAGAAACTGTACTTTGAATTTTGAATTTGGGTCTTTATAAAAAGGGCCAGTGACATGTGGTATGGTGCCGTCTTGTGATGCTGGGCAGGGGCAGTGAGCCACAGCTCCCAGTCAGCTAGAAGATTACAGGGGTGAACACCTGATATTCTTACAACCATTCTATATATAACCATTCTTCTTTTTTTTAGTGTAATATTTAATAAATTGCATGTGATATTTGATACTTTGTTATAAAATAGGCTTTGCTTAAGATGATTTTGCCCAAATGCAGGCAAATGTAAGTGTTCTGAGTATGTTGAAATAAGCTTAAGGTAAGCTATGATATTTGATAGTTTAGGGGTATTAAATGCATTTTCAGTTTTTTATGTGTTTCTCTGTACATAGCCCCCTTGTAAGCTGAGGAACATCTCTATATGTATATGTAGCCTTGGTATGGCTTACATATTATTGGCATGAAACATCTAGAACAGTACGTGTGCCATATAATTGTCTACAACATCCAACAAGTTTCTTGAAAACTTGTGCCAAAGGGGTTATGTCTTTAAGGATTCTTATTTCAGAAGGGTTCTCTCAAACGTAAGATTTTTCAGAAGTTAAGTGAAAATCTGACCAAACTAAACATTTTTCCATTTTCCCTACTGAGCAAAGATAGCTAAAATCTATCTGCCATTTTCAACACTGTACTCAACGATTGTAATTCTAATTTAAGAACAGATGATTTATATCAAAACCACATGTTGGCCTAATCTTATACAATATTCATAAATCTCACTCAGAGCCTTGGACATTTTTATTTGTTGATTCTATATGGTACTACGGACATTCATCTTTTTTGACCTCATAGCTTCATGTATGTCTATACTTTTGAAAATACATGCATCATAGTTCCATTGTAAAATGTCTGGGTTATAAAATGTGCTATGCTATCAAAATGGTAATAAGAACATACAAATGACCTGATGTAATGAACTGGACCAGATTGCCAGATATCACATTTCATACCAGAAAGATTCAGTGGTAAGTTTTAAAATGGCCAGCTATACTTCGACTGAATTATAACTCATTTAACTTCTTTCTTTGTGTACAGTATTATACATTAGTCAGTATGATAATAAATAAGTACTTTGGACAGATGTAAATATGCTGTAATAAAAAATGTTTTTCTTCTTTCTTTTAGTCCTTTTTACTTGTAAGACTAGCCACAAATACCATGCCTCCCCCCAAATAATTTGCAATCTAAATTTATCTCTAAATGAATTCATTGCACAGAAAAAAAAATATATATATATACACTTACAGTAGACATGTTCAAAAATAGTTACACAACAGCAGGGCCCTAAATGTAAGCAGTATAGTTTCTTTGTTTTGTTTTGTTTTTTTCTTTAAAAAAAAAAGAGGTTATGGGAAATATTGGAATTTTATTTCGAGGCCTAGTATTTCAAGACAGTTTAACCTCACTTACGGTGTCAACAGCCTCTTGTTGGCAGTATGATTTTATTGGCTCCATGGAATAACAGCAAGAATTTACTATTGCTTCTTTCTTTTATTACACACACAGAAAAAAGAAATTGACACATTTGCTCAAGACCATCCAGAATCATTTTAACCTATCAAAATTGATGGGAGGCCTTCACTGCCAAAGTCACTGCTGGGTTTTCACAATTCATTGCAGACAATCTGCTACTCCCATTATGATAAAGGAGAGAAGAGTCATAATCAGGGAAGAAAGCTAGATTAATACTTGTAATTATCATTGAATTATTTAGCCTGCTATAGGATTATTATTATTAGTGTCATTTGATAATTTTCTCTCATTTTATTAAACACAACTGTGAGTAATTACCCTACCTAATATTTCTCTGTATTGGCTGACTAGCTAGCAAACATTCATGAAAATATCCATTAGCCACACATATAAAATGCTGCATTATGATGCTATTGAATCAGAACATACCACTACCTGATCCTGTAGCTCTTTGAGGATTTGCAAATCAATTAATTATATGTTTCTTGGATTCTTCCCATACAATTAGAAAATTTATAATAGAGTCCATGAACATTATTAGTTTTACCATTTTAAACCAGCAATCACACTTTGATTTTTACAACAAAAGCAGAAATATAAACACACACATTTGGGTCAGTTTTCTGTTAGTCTATCTGGACTTCAAAATTCTATTCCTCAAGATAATGCACACCAAAGTTCTGGATTAAACAAGAAATTAGATGGCACCTGAACACTTGGTTTCATATTCTCAAAAGGACTATGCAACCTATTTCTTACATTATGACATTGTTTTACAAAGATCCACACTTTTATAATGTACTAACATTATTTTTAATCATGATTAAAAATCAAACATAAAAATTTCTACTTTTTGCTTTTGCCCCCTCCATTTAGAACTTATTTATAGCCTGATAATTCAAAGGTCCCTATGTTTATGAAAATCTGGACAGAAATAGCTCTAAGATCCCATTCAGAACTTGATATTAATCTAAGTCTTTTGGCTCCATTTATCCTGAGAGCAAAGAGTAGGACAAAGGATTTGAGTACTGTTAGTTTATTTGGGAGATTATCCAAGGTAGAAAAGAATGGGAAAGTGATACAGTGAAGAAACAACTTTGTCAAAGAGGTGCATTGTTGATATAATTGTTGTGGATAGAAAATGAAGGCTTGCTTTTACTGAAAGGTCCTGAGAAACTTCTTTAAGTTGTCCTCATGAAGACCTGAAAACTGACAATTTTATCTATGGCTCTTATTTCCACTTCACTGAAAGCTGTCCTCAGAGGACATTAACTCTCCTACACTTTTGGGTTGTGTTGGAGACATTCTAAAATGAGAGAGAGAACATGAGATGCTATCAGTGTTAAGTAACTGCAATTTCCCATGGAACTATCCACCACAGGTTTGGCTATAATCAAGTGTTGGGCCTTGATATCAGAGGGATTTGAGGCAGTATCATTTTAGGTTAATCATTATATCTGAAATTTCCAAAAACTTCAACTGATGAAACTTTGATTATAAATCTATAAATATAACAATAAATCTACAGTATTCAAATTATTATCATAGAAATACACAGACAAAGCATCAATTGATTAATATTTAAATGTTACAAAATACTGAACTGAAAGGATTTGGTCATAGAACAACGCGTAAGAAGTAGAACTTAGGTTTAGGTTAGAACTCAGGATGCATTTGAGACTCAGTTAAGAAATTGAATGGAGGGACGCCTGGGTGGCTCAGTGGGTTAAGCCACTGTCTTCGGCTCAGGTCATGATCCCAGGGTCCTGGGACCGAGCCCCAAGTCGGGCTCTCTACTCAGCAGGGAGCCTGCTTCCTCCTCTCTCTCTGCCTGCCTCTCTGCCTGCTTGTCATCTCTCTCTGTCAAATAAATAAATAAAATCTTTAAAAAAAAGAAATTGAATGGATGTCTGACTATCTTATAGGTTTGCTAAAAATCAGTGACTTTGTGTTCACGTGTGGCTATGCAGGAATTTTTAACTTTCTCTAAGAAGTTATTAGATTTGATTATATAATGGCAGTAAAGGATGGGGAAAAGCAAAGTACAAACCCCATAAAGACAAAGACACTGAGTATGAGAAAAGAGTAATAGATAAGAAGAATCAATGCATTTGAGGAAAATGGGAATTGAAATACACAATGATTGTTGATTTTTTTAGATGGAGAAAACAAAACTAGCTTGCAAGAAGGAAATAACAGAAGACATGTTGTGATGTGATACAGAATCCCGGACAAGGCAGTAACGTGGAATAAAGGAGTAGGGAGAGCATATCAGGTAATTTGGATAGGAAGGAGTTAGGAGATAATTGCTTGATAAATTTTATATGGCCCACTTAAATGCACAGATTTCTCTTCTTTAATTTATATGGAGAACAGGGTGTCCTTTCTCTTCCCTTTCTGAGCACCAGAGGTGTACTCTTTCAGACTGAAAACCTGAAAAGCTCAGGACTCAGTTGCTTAAGCACATCTGAGAGGACATATTTCAATTAAGATTTACATTTTGCTGTATGTAGTAGACTTTCAAAAGTGGTTTAACCATATTTTTTCATTTAACAAGAAGATACAGAGAGTGATTTCTGGTGTTGGTTCAGCGTCTTAAGAAAGTGAAGTGAACTATCTTAGAGGTTTTCATGGCTTTTTATTCACAGTTGCAAAAATTGCTGTTGGAGTTCTCACTATTAAGCCCACATTTCTGGCAGAAAGATAGAGATAAAGAGAATGATATATTGTACGACTGATACTTTGTCATGTGGTTACAATATAAATAAAAAGAGACAATAAAATATTTGATGTTGTTTTATGTTTCCTTCTTGTCAATCCCTCAGTGCTTTCTGAGATTCAAGGAAAAAGTAAATGGATATTGACCTGGCAACTATCAACACCTGTCAGTCTCTCTTGGATAACCAATATCTCTATAATCTCTTCTTCCCAGTAAAAAAAAAGAAAATATATTCATAACCCACACTGTGCCATATCAAGTTACTGCACCAAGATAAAATTACAATGATTTTCAGTTGTTCCAAATGGACAGAATACCCTTCCTTATGATATCATGTCTTATAAGATAGATAATTGGCTTGCTACCAATATACCCAGATGTGACTGTGGAAGAGACAGGAAAAAAATAATAATATTTATTTATTCCTTGGGTTGACTCTGTTTACACAGATGCATTAGTATTAGAAAAGGTTGGTTTCGGACATTGGAATGAATTTACTTAATGGGTCTGATGTAATTGTGTTGGAGGAAATTTTTAATTTCTACAAAAATTATTAGAATTCTATATTATTATCTTTTGTTAATTTTCACATGTTAACAATGCCAATGTTTTTTCTAGAAGACAAGATCTTAAATCCTAACAAAACTCAATTTTTTCCTTTTTTTTTTTTAAGTTTGAGAGCCTCATGTTCTCTCATGCTGCTTTAAATACAACTCAAAAAAAAAAAAGGAGCTAAATGGGGCAGTAAGACCGGACTTTTTATTTTATTTTACTTATCTTATTTTTAATTAAAAAATTAAAGATTGTATTTATTTATTTGAGAGAGAGAGAGAGCATGAGTGGGGCAGGGGGATGTAGCTGCAGAGAGAGACTGAGAAGTATACTTCCTAATGAGCAAAAAGCCCGATATGGAGCTCGATCCCAGGATCCTGACTGAGATCATGACCAGAGACAAAGGCAGATACATGTGCAAAATCCCTTTTTTTCTGGGAAACAATACTTTACAAGAGATGTTTGAAAAAGTACTGGGGAATCCACTTTAATAGGAGATACAAAAATTTAATTGACTTTTGTAAAGCTACAGGGATCCAAATGATGGGAATCCCAGCCCGTTTAGGTTGTGGACCACAGAGTATTCCTCTCTGTAATATTTTATTTTCTTCCATGTCTACTAACTCCAGTCCAAGTTCACTGATCTCTTTTTAGATAGTGCAAAACATGGCAAAGAATACCAAACGAGTGCCCAATATTCTACATTTATTATATCATTTCTAACATATAGAAGTGTGTTATCAAGGCTGGTTCTGTGAACAAACATAGTTACGCTAAAGTGTGTTTTGTTCTCCAAGAAATTAAATGAATGATTATCACACAATTATAAAATACTTGTGTCAAGAATTTTTATTCAAAAATTAATAAGAAGCAGATATTAAAACTATTTCACATGGTTATTTGGGATATAAGCAGAGTTGTGCAGCAGAAGTGCTCTGGGCCCATAATTTGGGTTATAGAATTTATGTTTTCTAATGAAATATCACTAACTTGCATTATTGTTAACAAGAATCTTGTGCATTACCATCAGTTTTCTACATTATAACCTCTTGCTCTACAGTTTGTAAATAACTTTGTCAATAGCAAGCTAGTAAACAGGGTGACTCCAATGGATTGAGATAATCTCCAGAGTTTCTGCTACATAATGCCCAGGACTCCATTGAAAGGACACCTAAGAATTTATTTTGCCCAAAAATTTGATCATTTTTTTCACTGTCCTTACCTATTTTCCAAACCTAGTCCTTTTGCTTCACCTTTCAGTCTACGGACAACCCTGTATCTGACTGACTTGTTAATTCTGGGAATGTCTTGCAGATTAGTTTGCTTGCCAGAGGTGGTTCCTCTAATTGATGTCTAAGAACCCTAATTAGTTAAGAAAACTTTTTTTAACATTTTCATTGCTATTTATTATTATTATTATTATTATTATTATTATTGCTAATATCTCTATTATAAATAATTCACAAGGGCATCTTTCTGACAAAAGACAAAGAGCTGGCTACTAGTAGAAAAAGTACTTTTGACTCTGTCAGTGAAAGTGGTAAAGGGATTTGAGAAAATAAGGCAAAGCACTGGAATTATGTGTTAAAACTTTAAATATTATAGACACATTTACTTAATTTCTAATACTGTTGTTGCTTATAATTAAATAAGATGTTTTCCATGAACCACGCATTACAGCAAATATATTGTTTATACAGATTAAATTTTCATCAAAAGGGACGCCTGGGCGGCTCAGTTGGTTAAGCAGCTGCCTTTGGCTCAGGTCATGATCCCAGCATCCTGGGATCGAGTCCCACATTGGGCTCCTTGCTTGGCCGGGAGCCTGCTTCTCCCTCTGCCTCTGCCTGCCATTCTGTCTGCCTGTGCTTGCTCTCTCGCCCACTCTCTCTGATAAATAAATAAAATCTTAAAATAAATAAATAAATTTTCATCAAAAAATAGTAAGTGTATTTTATTGTAGGATCATGATCAGCATTTTGCAGATGAGAAAAGTGAAATTTAGAAAAGTATGTCTCTTCAAATCCCTCATACAATATCTGGCCTAGATAGAAGAATATACTATCACAATTGAGGAAGATAATTGAGATTACTTAAAATGATAAACTTTACTGTATAGGGTTTTTAAAAGTTTGCCACAGATTCAGATTCTTTTAAAATATATATCTATTTTGTGTAAAGAGAATGCACTGAGAAGTAAAAAGAAAGTGATATATCAGTGCTACCAACTAATGGCTATAATATCATCACCTTATTTATGAACAATGAAACAGTGTGCAATATTTAAATAAATTTAAATAAATTCCTATTTATTTTATATATTTATAAATTTAAATAAATTCCTATTTATTTATTATTAAAGAAATTCCTCTAACAAACAGTATGTTTTGAAGGTTGCTAGCAGGAAAGTGTTGTACTTCATGGAAGTAATCAGAAAATATGATCTAAATTTCTGCTTTCAAGGGCGCCTGAGTGGCTCAGTGGGTTAAAATTCTGCTTTCAAGAAGCTATAACAGTAAGTACTGAGCATTAGCTATTATATGCTATGGATGAATAACTGAAATCTACATTTGAAACTAATGGTACACTATATGTTAACTAATTGAATTTTAAAAAGTTAATAAAAAAACCACTATTTTATAAAACAATATTCCCAACAGGCTCTTTTGCTTTAAAATACTCACTCTGTAATGAGAGTCATTACTTTTGTCCAGCAAATTCTTACATCACTGTTTATCCCTTCCCTGCTTTATCCCTTCCCAGTATCAATAAAGGCTCACTTGGATTACCTAGAAGCCATGAGAAAGCTTGTAATAGATCTGGCTGGTTTTCACCAGCAATTTGACCACCATGTGCACAGGGAAGTCTATTGATAAAGGCTTTATTGCAATAAATTGCAAATACATGGATGATTTTGAATTCTCTTTCTTGAGGTCTTGTTTCATGATAATAAATGTAGGGTGGCTTATTGGAATGGATGTTATTAACATATTTTCATAGTTCTAAGTACATGGAATTGTAAAATAGATTAATGAATGTGGCATTACTGACAACCGTCCTCATTTTGAAATCAAATTACAGTGTACTGAGCTGAGGAGGCAAAGCAGATTTGGGATTATGAGTGAAATAATTTTAAAAAGTCTTAGGGGTATGATCCGACTATTGGGTAATTCAGTAGAAAAATGTCAACTGATTGAGATTCTGTGTTCCCTGATTTCAGAGAGACGTTAAGATAAATAAGTAACACGAGGAGACTAGGAAGCCAAACATAAGTGATACTTTTGTGCCAGGGTGTGTATACATCTGTTTATCTTCTTGCTTTACCACTAAGGTTGCTCCTAGAGGAGAGTTTAAATATGTGTTGGAGCTAATCTCTGTGGATTACACAAGAAACCACATCCTACAGCTCTCCCTGGAACACCGCTTATGATTTCAATGTAATTTGGTTTTTGCATTTTTAGAAATAACAAAATACTTTGCAAACTCACCTACTTTATTACCACCACAAGTGAGTCAGCTGACTCCACATTTTAACACAGTGACAGTCACAGAGGAATGGAGGAGTGAGTAGAGTTATCAATATATGTGCTTTAAAGAAGTATGACAGGGTAGCAGCTATTTCCAGGAACCAAAACATGGGTCAGCAGCTGTGCAGGAAAAGTGATGGAATAAATGACTCATTTCAGAGGAGTTCTATAACATATTAGTTCTATAATGTATCTTCAGCACCCAATTACCCGCTTTGATCTAAAGATAAGGATTTACAGTTAAGATCCCATTTATGATTTGTCTTGTAGGGTCTGAATCAGGTTTACTATTGTTTTGACTATTACTTGAAACTTATAGTAGTACTTGGGATATGTGTTGTGTATTCTGTGAACATGTGCTATTTTTAGATTAGATAATTCCTGTCTCGAACCCCTGTTAATTTGTTTGCTTTTGTTTATTTGATAGTGCTTTCAGTAAATGGATATATCTGAAAAATTGCAAAGCCATTATTAAAATAAGTTATTATTATATATAGCATGGAATTGCACATTCCTCCTTTGAATCCGACAGAGCTTCACCATATCCTTAACAATTTGGGAAAAACACGCTATTATTTTTCTTCATAAAATTTCTCCTGTTAGGCTGTGATGGTTGTCATCAGCAGTAACTCCTCTGAAGGCTTTGTAAAAAGAGTTGAAAAAATTGGAAAGGTGTGAATGAAGCTGATTGCTGAATATAAAGAAAAGAGCATTGAAGTACAATTCACACTCTTACTTCTTCTATGCTTTCAGATGTTTGACATTTGAAAATTTTGCTTCTAGAAGAGATGCCCTATATAATTCTTACTTAAAGGAGCAAGTTGCTTTTATAATTTTTTTTATTATTCTACCATTCAAGTATTTCCATTTAAATTAAATTCAATACCATTTAAAAAAAATCAAAAGTGCAGCCAGTATTCAATTCCTTGGCTAAATAATTTTAGAAAGCTTTGTGTTATTGAACCTACGGGGTTTTTCTGTAGTTTTAACTCTTCTTTCTGTGATTTTTCCCATTACTCCTGTAATATAACAGACATTGAGGATAAAGAAGGACTGAATAGAACAATCCTTGGCCTCATGAATTTGAGAATCTAGCAAGGGAGTCAAACAATTCAATCATTCAGAGACAATTTATTGAGTGCCTGGCCTAAGATGAGCACAACAAAACCCCAGCCCAGAGGAATCATTTTAATGGGAGAGATAGATAATAGGTAAGCCAACTTTAAAAAGAAAAAAATCGTACTGGGTTTTCTTTAATAGTGATGCATATTTGAACTAAATAAGCACATTTTAATAAGAGCAGTGATTGAGAAGAGGTTTTGTAACTGAGTGGTCCGAAAGGGCCTCCCTGAAAAAGTCTGTTTTGAACAGATTTCTGAATAATATCAGCCAGAAAGCTGCGTAAAAATCTCAGGGATGGGTGATTTTTCCAGTCAAAAAACTGTAAAGGCTCCAAAGTCACAATAGAGCCATACGTTTCTCTAATAAAGTAACTTCTGACAAAGAATGAGAAGAAATAACTAACCCAGGTTTGAAAGAAAAGGGACAGACTTTCTATGGAATTCATATTTAATTAAAGCTCTAAAGGACAAAAATACAATAGAGCAAAATTCTGGTCCCGCTGATATACCTAATGAAAGTTCATAAACAAGGTGTGGGTAGCAAAGAGTGTGTGGGAATGTTGGTAAGGACAGTGGGGAAGAGTCATCCCTGAACATGTTCTTAAATGAAGCAATTCTTGTGTTGTTTTAAAGGGTAACTTGGAGTTTGCCTAAGTGATTAGAGAAGGATGCCTCGGCTTATGGAAGTTCAAAGCCATAAAGATGTGATAAACTACTGCAGATATTTTCATGTATATTTGTTGTTGCTTCTAGTAATGGTGATCTAAAAACTCCTACTTAAGCCAACTTAAAAATCCAGACAAAATAGCTTTTAAAGTTAAAAATATCAGAATGATTATAAAAATAAGTGAGGGATTACTGGGCCAATACGAAACACAATGAGAGCCTAGAGATATATGCCCTGAAGCCATTTTAGCTATGAGAGCATTAGAAACTGCTGAAACACACTGAGCTGTGTTTTTAATAGACACTTGATACTAGAAAAAAAAATTCAAAATCCAGCAGCAATCAAATTTGAGGACTTTGGTACAACCCAAATTTAAGTTGAGAACCCCAAAGCACAAGGAGAAGCAGAAATAAGACTAGAGCCTACCTTGCCTTCTGTGTAAACTGAGAAAGTCAACCACTGAATTTGGAGTATGATTGTCTTGTAAAGTCTCAGATATAAGAGAAAATCCTGCCAAGGAGGACCATACCATTATTATAGCTCTTAATTATTCCTACTCAATAAGAGTTTCAAATATAATGTCTTGAACATACCAAAATGTAACAAAGCACACAAAGAAAAACCATTAACAAGATTTGATAGACAAAATGGGATTAAGTATGATACTAAAATGATCAATAAATATTGTAAAATGGCTTGATTACTCTGCTCAAAGAAATGAGAGGGAAGCAAATTGAACAAAAAACTGAAACTAAAAAATGATATTGAGAAAGATTTTATAAGTGAACCAAATGGATACTCTAGAACTTTAAAGATATGACAGCCAATTTAAGATACCACAGGGGTGCCTGGGTGGCTCACTTAATTAAACCTCCAATTCTTTTTCCTTTTTTTTAACACCTTAATTTTATTTTATTTCTTTCATTTTGGCTCAGGTCATGATGTCAGGCTTGTGAAATAGAGCCCAGAGTTGGGCTCTGTGCTGAGCCTGGAGCCTGCTTAAGATTCTTTTCCCTTCTTTTTCTATCCCTCCCTGTGCTCTCACTCGCTCGCTCTCTCTTGCTTGCAAATAAATAAATAAATAGATAGATAATAGACAAAGCAAAATAAAAGCAGATTATGAAAATAAATATAAAGTTTTTGAAATGAAAGCAAGTTCAAAATAAAATAGAGAAGACCTACACAGCTAAAAGTTCATTCAGGAAATCTATTATTAAAGAAGTCAGTATGACACAATGTTAAGATATCAAAAGATTGGAGCATGTACTTTACAGAAAGGGTAATCCAAATGGCCACTCATAGGTAAAAACTGTTTATCTTTATTAGGAATCTGGAATTAAATTAAATTAAATTAAAAATAAATTAAAACCTAGAATGGCATACTATTACACACTTACCATATTGGGAAACAGTAAAAATGTCTTGCAAGAATGTGAAAGAATGACAGTGCCCATAATAAAAACATTTGAGGTAGGTTGGACAATATTTAGAAAACTTAAAAATTAAAAAAAAATTTGGTCCATTCCTGGAAATACAACATTGAATTAAATGAATATTTTCACCAGGATATGAAAACAGATGATTATAGTTATTTCATTCATAACGGCAGATCAGCAGTGGTCTATTTGCACAATGTTACATTAAATAAGAGAGAATATTAACAAACTGGGAGAAGGGGCTAGGTTGTTATCATAAACAGATCTTCTATGGTGCTGATTATGTTCTATTTCTCAAAATCTTTAAGTTAAAAAATTTTCAAATTTATATCTAAATAGATAGATAGATAGATAGATGATAGATAGACAGATATCCCAGAAGCTGCAATGCTAGGCTAAGGCCAGGCTTTAAAGAGCTTTTCTATATTCTACTAAATACTTTAAACCATTCATTATATCATAGCTCAGTGTTCGAATCTCCATTTGTTTCCTCAGTTTTCTAATATTTATCTTAAGGTGACCTGATGCAGACTTTTGATGACCTTTGTCTAAATATTTCTATTTTAACAAAGTCCTTTTTAATACTCAGAGACTAAAACTTAGAAAAACACTCTGATTTTTATCTCACTAGAGTGGAAAATATATGGTTACCCATTAACTAATGATATCCATGTCTACATTAGCTCCATGACATTTTTAATTCTTGGGAGCTTTTGGTTAAATGAATTTTTTTAAGCTTCCTTTAAATGAAGCTTTAAGCCATCACCACATGAATAAAATTAAAGAACTAAATGAAAACAAGCCAAGTAATAGAGTAATAGAATGTGCAGTGGAAAGAGTACAATTCTGAAATCATAAAGCCTAAATTAGTGTGATGCATCTTTACTAGCCATGTAATCATAAACCAGTTATCTAAATGTGTTAGCCTCAGTTTTTTCACCCATGAAATGGTGATGATAATACTTATTATGCAGAATTGTTGTGTGGATGTAATGAAGCATGGAGCATGAGAGTCTCATATTCCATGCTAAAATGATAGCTATTTTTATACTTATAATAATTCTAATAATAGTAATTAAATTGTTCAAAATGATAATATTCATTTATATTGAGGCATTGTATTGACTATTCATAGACACATTTACCAAAATAAATTTCATTTTACTTTACCGCCTCTGAGGCTATATATTCCTTAATTCAATATGAATCTTATTATGAATAATAATTATCATAATAAATATGCTGATTTTTCTTCTATTTATTTTTAGGGAAGTATCCTTTACTGTTGAACATAAAGAAACTTAAGCGAGTCTGTCTTATTCAAAATTTGCATGCTGCTTTCTTATGAAACTAGATTATAGAGTTGTATGAAATAAATTCATGCAGTTAAGACATTTATGTTTGGAAAACTGGGTGGTCAGTTTAGTATTTCAAAAGAAGATTTTAAATTTAAACCTTAAAACTGAGCTCTTTCAGCCTTATTTATAGACCATCCTTCATGCTTCATAAGTATTCCTTCATTGTAAACTAACTAATAGTGTTTGTCACAGTGTATATAACTAAAATGGATTTTGTATTCTATTATTTCAGAGTTAGTTGCAGTTTCTACTTCCTTACTTCCTCTTTTGAAAAATAGATTAATTCTACAAAAGGTTATTTCCAGCTTTATTGAAAAATAATTGACATATTATAATTTGTAAATTTAAGAAATGATTTCTTATAACACTGCAAACTTTTAACATTGTGTAAATTTTGTACCATTTGATAAATTGGTATACATCTGCATTGCAATATAATCTACATAAAAATGTTAATACATCTACTATCTCATATAGTTGCCTCTGTTTTTTATGCATGTATTGTAAGGAATTTGAAGATCTACTCTCTTAGCAACTTTTATGTATATAGTACAGTAGAGATAAACTTCAGAGGTCTTGTGGGTTTTGTTCCAGACCGCCTCAATAAAGTGATTATTTCAATAAACTAAGTCAAATCATTATTATTATTTTTTGGTTTCCCAGTGCAAATAAAAAATTATGTTTCCCAGTGCATATAAAAAATAAACACTATACTGTACTGTTCAAAAGCATTATGTCTTTAAAGAAAAACAATGTATATACCTTAAGTAAACTAGTTCTGAGTTTTCAGTGGGTCATAAATACTGACCACAGATCACCATAACAAATACAATAATAATGAAAAAACTTGAAATATTGCAAGAATTACCAACATGTGACAGAGAGACACAAAATGAACAAATGGTGTTAGAAAAATGGTGGCAGCAGACCTATTTTATACAAGATTGCTATAAACTTTCAACTTGTAAGAATGTGATATATGCAAAGTTTAATAAAGGGAAGCACAATAAAAAAAGCATGTATATTTTATTAACTATGATCATCATGCTGTACATTAGATCCCCAGAACTTTTTCCTATTATAGTTGCAAGTTTGTACCCTTGGACCACCTTATTCCACCCCAGGTTCACCCCTTGTCAACTCAACTCTAAGTTTCCATTAGTTTGCTTTTTCTTCAGATTCTGTATGTAAGGGATATCGTAATACATAAATTAAAAAATATATAAAATCTTTGAAATATTTCACCTAGTATAATACCTTCAAGATCCATCCATGGTATTGTAAATGGCAGTATTTCTTAATTTTTCATGGTTAAGTAGTATTCCATAGTATATATTTACCATACTTATTTTATTCATTCATCCATTAATGGATACTGAAGTTATTTCCATCTCTTGCTTAGAGTTAATAATTTTATAATGAACATAAGAGTGCAGAGATGTCTTTGAATAGTGACTTCGTTTCCTTTAGCTATATCCCTAGAAGTGGGATTACTGAATCATATGGTAATTTTACTTTTAATAATATGAATAGTCTCCATACTGTTTTCCATACAAATTTATATCCCTATCACAGTGCATAAGTTCCCCATTTTCCCCAATATTTACCAAAATTTGTTAGTTTTAATTTTTTGGTAGTATATATTCTAATAGGTAGTAATATCTTGCTGTGTTTTTCAGAGGTAAACAAAAACAACAACATAATGACTTTGCCCTGAGTTTTTTACGTTGAGCACTTTTTAATGCTCCTGTTGGTCATTTATATAACTTTTTTGAAAAAAAAAAGTCTATTGAGATCCTTTTGCTATTTTTTTAATTATATATTTTTTTCTTTTTGTATCTGTTAGTTATTAACCTCTTTTCAGATATAAGTTTTGTAAGTATTTTCTTCCATTCTGTGGATTGTGTTTTCATTCCCTTTTTTTTTTCCTTTGGCAATGCAGAAAATTTAGTTTGATGTAATACCATTTATTTATTTTTGCTTGTGTTTTTGGTCTGGTTTCCAAAAAACTATTGGCAAGACCAATGTCAAGGAGAATTTTTCCTATGTTTTCCTTTAGGAAATTTAGTGTCATGCATCACATTTAAGTCTTTAATCTATTTCAAGTTAAGACTTATGAGTGATATAAGGTTCCAGTTTCATGCTGGTTTATGTAACTATTCAGTTTTAAATATCATTTACTGAACAGACTATCTTTACCCATTACATATGTTGGCCCCTGTCAAATATTAGGTGACTGTATGAAAGGGTTTATTTCTGGACTCTCAATTCTGTTCTACTTGTTTATTGGTCTGTTTTTATGCCAGTATACTTTATTGTTTTGAGCATGAGGGCTTTGTAGTATAGTTTCAAATCAAGAGTGTAATTTCGCTTCTTCATTCTTTCTCAGAACTGCTTTGATTATTTGTTGTCTTTTATGGTCTCATATAAATTTTAGGATTCTTTACTTACTTCTGTAAAAACACAATATTGGATTTTTTTAAAGATTATTTATTTATTTATTTATTTGAGAGAGAGAGATGACAAGCAGGCAGAGAGGCAGGCAGAGAGAGAAGAGGTAGCAGCTTCCTGCTGAGCAGAGAGGCTGATGCGGGGCTCGATCCCAGGACCCTGGGATCATGACCTGAGCCGTAGGCAGCAGCTTAACCCACTGAGCCACCCAGGTGCCCCGAACATTGGATTTTTGATAGGAATTGAATTTACAGATGGTTTTTGGTAGTATGGACATTTTAACAATGTTAATTCTTACCATTCATAAATATGAGCTATCTTTCCATTTGTGTCTCCTTCAATTTCTTTATCAATGTCATAGATTATGGGGTACAGATCTTTCATAGTCTTAGTTAAATCTTATCCTAAGTATTATATTAGTTTTGATGCTAGTGTGAATTAGATTGTTTTCTTTATTTTTTCAGATAGTTCATCATTAGAGTGTTAAAATGCTCCTGTCTTGTGCTTACTTTGGCAGCACATATACTAAAATTGGAATGATGCAGAGAAGATTAGCGTGATCACTGAGCAAGGATGACATGAAAAACTATTAAAAAAACGAAACAAAACAAAATTCTTGTCTTCTATATATTGATCTTGTATTTGGCAGCTTTACTAAATTTGTTTATTCAAAAATTTTTATGAAGTTTTTAGGATTTTTTTACATGTAAGTTCATGTTATCCAAAAAAAGAAAATTTTAATTCTTCCTTTTTTTTTTTTATTTGGAGTCTCTTATTTCTTTGTGTTCCTTGTTTCTCTGGCTAGGACATCCAGTACTATGTCAAATGAGAGTAGTGAAAGTGGACACACTTGTCTTTTTTCTGATCTTTAAGGGGAAAACTTTCAAACTTTTTTGGTTGAATATGAGATTAGCTCTGGGCTTGCAATATGTGTTTTTTCTTTAATGGATTTTTTAAATTATTTTTTTAAAATTTTTTATAAACATATAATGTGTTTTTATCCCTAGGGGTACAGGTCTGTGAATCACCAGGTTTACACATTTCACAGCACTCACCATCACTCACCATAGCACCTGCCCTCCCCAATGTCCATACCCCCACCATCCTCTCCCAACACACCTCCCCCCAGCAACCCTCAGTCTGTTTTGTGAGATTCAGTCTTTGATGGTTTGTCTCCCTCCCAATCCCATCTTCTTTTATTTTTCTTTTCGTACGCCCGAACCGCCTATGTTGCATCTCCACTTTATCATATCAGGGAGATCATAGGATAGTTGTCTTTCTCAGATTGATTTATTTCGCCAAGCATAATACCCTCTAGTTCCATCCACGGCATCACAAATAGCAGGATTTCATTTCTTTTGATGGCTGCATAGTATTCCATTGTACATATATACCACATCTTATTTATTGATTCATCTATTGAAGGACATTTAGGTTTTTTCCATAGTTTAACTATTGTGGACATTGCTGCTATAAATATTTGGGTGCATGTGCCCCTTCAGAATGCCACGTTTGTATCTTTAGGGTATATACCCAGTACTGCAATCACTGGGTCATAAACTAGTTCTATTTTCAGCTTTTTGAGGCACCTCCACGCTGTTTTGGAGTGAACCGCACTTCACTGCTGCTTCCTCAGCAAGGGTTCGTTTGCTTCAGGGAAGAAGAGCTGCGGGAGAGCTGGTGCGTCTTGGGCCTTGCTTTCTTGAGCTCCAAGATCGCACCCGGGGTTCACCTTGCTAAGCTGAACTAAGCAGACACAGTCACAGCCCTGCAGCAGCTTGCGTGGCCTAGCATGGCACTCTATGCCTATTACCATCTCATAGGGGTAGGTAAGGCATTGCCTTTTACTCTGGCGCTCAGGCTGACTCAGGGTCTAGGCCAGTGCCTTCAGCACAGGAGAGAGGTGGCGACAGGATCCCTGCAAATGGCCCGTGCACTTGGATGGGGGAACTGTGGGGGACAGTCTCCACTCCTTCCCTGGCACACCCCCTGCCACCCACATCGCTGCCACATCTTGGTGGAACACGGCATCTGACTGCCCGTTTCTCCATGGGGTTGTTTCTGCGAGTTGCGGGTATGGCACCGGGGGGCAAGCCCAGGTCTGCCCTTCCACAGGTGGCCAACGAGATGCTGTCCCCTTGGGACCAGAGGCACAAGACAGGCCTGCCTTCTGCCCATACTCCTTCCTCAGAGGATAGCACGTGCCCCTGCCCTAGTCGTCCCCTCATGTCTCCTTAGCAGCCAGGCTTCCATCTCTCCGCACAGGGAGCGGGTGACACTTGTCTTGCCACCGGCCTGCTGTTCGTGCCATGGCAGTGTATCCTGCTTCCCGAGCGTTTCCCGTCCCCAAGGCCTAAGGCTCCTTCTCTTCTCCGGGTGCGGCTTGCTGCGCCTTCCCCACACTTGATCCTGGGGAGCGCGGTGACAGACTTGTGCAACCACGCTTCCCTCTCAGGCAGAAGGGATGCTAGGGCAAAGAGTATTTTGCTCCATTCGGGTATCTTCCACCGCGATGCGGAAACTAGCTCAGGCAAGCAGCAGCAGCATCCCCAAACCCAACTCAGATTTCCCAACGAATGCTGTGATTTCCCAGGGTAGATGACAATGCAAAGAGGCCTACGCTGTATGCGGGTTTCTCCAGCCGCGAGACTGGGCTCAGGCAAGCAGCAGTAGCCCACAGAACATTTCTCAGCAAATGCTGTGCTTTCTCAGAGGCTTTGGCTTGGAGCGAACAGCATTTCGCCGCTGCTTCCTCAGCAAGGCTTCAGTCGCGTCAGGGAAGCAGAGCTGCAGGAGAGCTGGTGCCTTTTGGGCCTTGCTTTCCCGGGCTCCATGTTCGCCTCCTGGGTTCACCCTGCCAAGCCAAATTAAGCAGACACAGCCACAAACCTGCAGTAGCGTGCGGAGCCTAGGATGGCACCCTATGCACACTACCATCTCCCGGTGTAGGCATCGCTTGGCCTTTTACTCTGGCGCTCAGGCGTTCTTGCGGACTAGCCCAGTGCTTTCCCCACAGGAATGGAGACGTGACAGTATCCCTGCACACCGCCCGTGCACTAAATAGGGAGCTTTCGGGGACTGTCCTCACCCCATCCCCTTAAACCCCATGCCTCCTACAAGCTTCCACATCCTGAAGGAAGACGGCATCTGACTCCCTGTTATTTCAGGGAGCTGTTTCTGCGAGTTCAGCGTAGGCTCCTGGTGGCTAGCGCATGTCTGCTTCAGGGACAGGTGGCCAAGGAGCTGCTGTCTCCTTGGGCCCAGAGGCTCAGGACAGGCATGCTTTCTGCCCAGACTCCTTTCTAAGAGTGGAGCACGCGCCCTGCCCTACTCATCCCCTCCTCTCTCCGTAGGAGACAGGCTACTGTCTCTCTGCACAGGAAGCGGGTGACACTTGTATTGCCACTGGCCGCTGTGCCTGCTAGGGCCGGCTCTCCTGTTTCGCAACCGTTTCCAGACCAGAAAGCCAACGGCTCCTGCTCTTCTCCCTGGGCAGCGTGCTGCACCTTCCACAGACATGCTCCTGGGGAGTGCAGTGATAGACGTGTCCCTTTCCTTAAGGCTCTTTCCACAGGCGCAACCGCGCTTCTCTCAGGCAGAGGGGTAATAGGGCAAAGAGGATTTCGCTCCATGCGGGTATCTTCCACCATGCTGCGGAGAATAGCTCAGGCATTAAGCTGTAGCATCACGCACATCCGATTCTGATTTCCCAACGAAAGCTGTGCTTTCCCAGAGGGGATGCCCGGGCAAAGGGGTTTCATGTATGCGGGTTTCTCCCACCACGAGAATGGGCTCAGGCAAGCAGCAGAAGAGCCCGCAGAACCGACTCTGATTTCCCAGCGACTGCTGTGCTTTCCCAGAGGTTTCCAAATTGGCGCGAAACGCACTATGCTGCTGCTTTCTCAGCAAGGCTTTGGTCGTTCGCTCTGTCGCGGCAGGGAAGAAGAACCGCGGGAGAGCTGGTGCGTCTTGGGCCTTGCTTCCCGGGCTCCAAGTTCACGCCCGGGGTTCACCTTGTTAAGCCGAACTAAGCAGACACAGTCACAGCCCTGCAGCAGCTTGCGTGGCCTAGCATGGCACTCTATGCCTATTACCATCTCCTGGGGTAGGTAAGGCTTTGCCTTTTGCTCCGGCGCTCAGGCAGACTCGGGGTCTAGGCCAGTGCCTTCAGCACAGGAGAGAGGAGGCGATAGGATCCCTGCACACGGCCCGTGCACTTGGATGGGGAACTGTGGGGGACAGTCTCCACTCCTTCCCCGGCACACCCCCTGCCACCCACATCGCTGCCACATCTTGGTGGAACACGGCATCTGACTGCCCGTTTCTCCATGGGGTTGTTTCTGCGAGTTGCGGGTATGGCACCGGGGGGCAAGCCCAGGTCTGCCCTTCCACAGGTGGCCAACGAGATGCTGTCCCCTTGGGACCAGAGGCACAAGACAGGCCTGCCTTCTGCCCATACTCCTTCCTCAGAGGATAGCACGTGCCCCTGCCCTAGTCGTCCCCTCATGTCTCCTTAGCAGCCAGGCTTCCATCTCTCCGCACAGGGAGCGGGTGACATTTGTCTTGCTACCGGCCTGCTGTTCGTGCCATGGCAGGCTATCCTGCTTCCCGAGCGTTTCCCAACCCCAAGGCCAAGGGCTCCTTCTCTTCTCCGGGGGCGTCGTGCTGCGCCTTCCCCACACTTGATCCTGGGGAGCGCGGTGACAGATATGTGCAACCACACTTCTCTCTCAGGCAGAAGGGATGCTAGGGCAAAGAGTATTTCGCTCCATGCAGGTATCTTCCACCGTGCTGCGGAGACTAGCTCAGGCATTCAGCTGCTGCATCCCACACATCCGATTCTGATTTCCCAACGAATGCTGTGCTTTCCCAGAGGAGATGCCCGGGCAAAGAGGCTTTCTCTGTATGCGGGTTTTCCAACCGAGAGACTGGGCACAGGTTAGCAGCAGAAGAGCCGGCAGAACCGACTTCTGATTTCTCAGCCAATGCTGTGCTTTCACAGAGGCTTTGGCTTGAAGCGAACAGCACTTCACCGCTGCTTCCTCAGCAAGGCTTCAGTCGCGTCAGGGAAGAAGTGCTGCTGGAGAGCTGGTGCCTCTTGGGGCCTTGCTATCCCGGGCTCCAAGTTCACAACCTGGGTTCATTCTTCCAAGCTGAAATAAGCAGACACAACCTCGACCCTGCAGCAGCGTGCATTGCCTAGGATGGCACTCTGCTCACAATGCCATCTCTCAGCATAGGCACGGCCGGCCCTTTTGCTCTGGCATTCAGGTGGACAGGGGACTAGGCCAGTGCCTTCTCCATCCTTGAGGAGACGTGAGAGGATCACTGCACACCGCCCCTGCCCTGGAATGGGGAGTAATCGGTAACTGTCCCTGTTTCCCCGGGACACACCCTGCCTCCGCCAATGCTGCCACATCCTGGAGGAAGACGGCATCTGATTGCCCATTCCTCCAGGAGGTGTTTCTGCAAGTTCAGGGCCGGAAGCTTGGTGGCAAGCCCACGTCTGCCCTCTGGACAGGTGGCCAAGGAGATGCTTTCCACTTGGGACCAGAGGCACAGGAAAGGCCTTCCTTCTGCCCAGACTCCTTCTTCAGATTGGAGCACATTCCCAGGCCCAATCGCCCCCTCAAGTCTCCTTAGCAGCCAGGCTTCACCTCTCTGCACAGGGAGTGGGTGACACTTGCCTTGCCACCGGCCCGCTGTTCCTGCCAGGGCCAGCTCTCCAGCTTCGCGACCATTTCCCGACCACAAGGCCAATGGCTCTTTCTCTTCTCCTGGGCAGCTTGCTGCACTTTCCCCAGACAGGCTCCTGGGGAGCCCAGTGACAGACATGTCCCCTTCCTTAAGGCTCTTTCCACAGGCGCAACCACGGTTCTCTCTCAGGCAGTGGGGATGCCCAGGCAAAGAGGATTTCGCTCCATGCGGGTTTATTACACTGTGCTGTTGGGTCTTGCTCAGGCAAGCAGCAGCAGCATCCCACAGACCCGACTCTGATTTCCCAAAGAATGCTGTGCTTTCCCAGAGGAGATGCCCAGGCAATGATCCCCTCACTGTATGAGGGTTTCTCCCGCCGTGCTGCGAATAGTAGGCTAAGGCAAGCAGCAACAGCAGCCCACAAAAACGACTCTGATTTCCCAGCGACTGCTATGCTTTCACAGAGGTTTTCAGCTTGGCGCGAACGGCACTTCGCTGCTGCTTCCTCAGCAAGGCTTTGGGTGTTTGCTCTGTCGCATCAGGGAAGAGCTGCGGGAGAGCTGGTCCCTCTTGGGCCTTGCTTTCCCGGGCTCTATGTTGGCACCCTGGGTTCACCCTGCCAGTCCGAACTAAGCAGACACAGCCACAACGCTGCAGCAGCGTGCGTGGCCTAGGATGGTACTCAATGCACACTACATTCTCCCAGTGTAGGCAACACTTGGCCTTTTGCACAGGCCCTCAGGCGGACTCGTGGTTAAGGCCAGTGCCTTCCCCACAGGAGAGGAGAGGCGACAGGATCCCTGAACACCGCCTGTTCACTGGAATGGAGAGCTTTGGGAGATTGTCCCCACTCCTTCCCCGGCAAATCCCCTGCCACCGAAAACGCTGTCACATCTTGGAGGAAGATGGCATCTGACTGCCCGTTTCTCGAGGGAGCTATTTCTGCGAGTTCCGGGTATGGCGCCTGGTAGCTAGCCCACGTCAGCCCTACAGACAGGTGGTCAAGGAGATGCTGTCCCCTTGGGACCAGAGGCACAGGACAGGCCTGCCTTCTGCCCAGACTCCTTCCTCAGAGTGGAGCATGCATCCCTGCCCTAGTCATCCCCTCATGTCTCCTTAGGAACCAGGCTTTGTCTCTCTGCACAGGGAGCGGGTGACACTTGTCTTGCCACCGGCCTGCTGTTCCTGCCACGGCAGGCTATTCTGCTTCCCGACCTTTCCCGACCACAAGGCCAACGTATCCTTCTCTTCTCCTGGGGTGGCGTGCTGCACCTTCCCCAGACGTGCTCTTGGGGAGTGCAGTGACACACGTGTGCAACCACGCTTCTCTCTCAGATCTCAAATACCCAACATAACCCTACACCTAAAGGAGATGGAGAAAGAACAACAAAGAAAGCCTAAACCCAGCAGAAGAGGAATAATAAAGATCAGAGCAGAAATCAATGAAATAGAAACAAATAAACAAACAAATAAAAACCACAAAAAACCAACAACAACAACAAAAAACAATAGAACAAATCAACAAAACTAGGAGCTGGTTCTTTGAAAGAATTAATAAGATTGATAAAACCCTTTCCATCCTTATCAAAAAGAAAAGAGAAAGAACCCAAATAAATAAATTAATGAATGAAAGAGGAGAGATCACAACCAACACCAAAGAAATACAAACAATTATAAGAACATACTATGAGCAACTCTACGCCAACAAATTCAACAATCTGGAAGAAATGGATACATTCCTAGAGACATATAAACTACCACAACTGAACCAGGAAGAAATAAGAAACCTGAACAGACCCATAACCAGTACGGAGATTGAAACAGTCATCAAAAATCTCCAAACAAACAAAAGCCCCGGGCCAGATGGCTTCCCAGGGAAATTCTACCAAACATTTAAAGAAGAATTAATTCCTATTCTCATGATACTGTTCCAAAAAAATAGAAATGGAAGGAAAACTTCCAAACTCATTTTATGAGGCCAGCATCACCTTGATCCCAAAACCAGACAAGGATCCCATCAAAAAAGAGAACAGCAAACCAATATCCTTGATGAACACAGATGCGAAAATTCTCACCAAAATACTAGCCAATAGGATTCAACAGTACATTAAAAGGATTATTCACCACGACCAAGTGGGTTTTATTCCAGGGCTACAAGGTTGGTTCAACATATGCAAATCAATCAATGTGATACAACGCATTAATAAAAGAAAGAACAAGAATCACATGATACTCTCCATAGATGCTGAAAAAGCATTTGGCAAAGTGCAGTGTCCCTTCCTGATTAAAACTCTTCAAAGTGTAGGGATAGAGGGCACATATTATCAATATTATCAAAGCCATCTATGAAAAACCCACTGCAAATATCATTCTCAATGGAGAAAAATTGAATACTTTTCCGCTGAGGTCAGGAACACGGCAGGGATGTCCGTTATCACCACTGCTATTCAACATCGTACTAGAAGTCCTAGCCTCAGCAATCAGACAACAAAAAGAAATTAAGGGCATCCAAATTTTGTCAAATTGGCAAAAGAGAAGTCAAACTATCCCTGCTTGCAGAGGATATGACACTGTATGTGGAAAACTTAAAGGACTCCACTCCAAATCTGCTATAACTTGTATAGGAATTCTGTAAAGTGTCAGAATATAAAATCAATGCACAGAAATTGGTTGCATTTTTTTTAAACCAACAAGACTGAAAAAATAGAAATTAAGGAGTGAATCCCATTTACAATTGCACTCAAAACCCTAAGATACCTAGGAATAAACCTAACCAAAGAGACAAAGTATCTATACTCAGAAAACTCCAAAGTGAGTACTCATGAAAGAAATTGAAGAAGACACAAAGAAATGGAAAAATGTTCCATGCTCCCGTATTGGAAGAACAAATATTGTGAAAATGTCTATGCTACCTAAAGCAATCTACACATTTAATGCAATCCCTATCAAAATCTCGTCCATTTTTTTCAAAGAAATGGGACAAATCATCCTAAAATATATATGGAACCAGAAAATACCTCGAATAGCCAGAGGAATATTGAAAGAGAAAGCCAAAGTTGTTGGCATCACAATTCCAGACTTCAAGCTCTATTACAAAGTTGTCATCATCAAGATGGTAGGGAACTGTCCCCAAAACAGACATAGATCAATGGAACAGAATAGAGAGCCCAGAAATACACCCTCCACTCTATGGTCAACTAATCGTCAACAAAGCAGGAAGGAATGTCCTATGGAAAAGAGACAGCCTCTTCAACAAATGGTGTTGGGAAAATTGAACAGCCACATGCAGAAAAATGAAATTGGACCATTTCCTTACACCATACATGAAAATAGACTGGAAATGGATGAAGAAGCATAATGTGAGAAAGGAATCCATCAATATCCTTGAGGAGAGAACAGGCAGCAAACTCTTTGACCTCACCAGCATCAACTTCTTCATAGGAACATCACCAAAGGCAAGGGAAGCAAGGGCAAGAATGAACTCTTGGGATTTCATCAGATCAAAAAGCTTTTGCCCAGCAAAGGAAACAGTTAACAAAGCCAAAAGATGACTGTCAGAAGTTATCTGGGAGAAGATATTTGCAAATGACATACCAGATAAAGGGCCAGTATCTATCCAAAATCTATAAAGAGCTTATCAAACTCAACACCCTAAGAACAAATAATCGAATGAAGAAATGGGCAGAGGACATGAACAGACATTTCTGCAAAGAATACATCCAAATGGCCAACAGACACATGAAAAAATGCTCCACATCACACGGCATCAGGGAAATACAAATCAAAACCAGAATGAGATACCACCTGACACCTTTCAGAATGGCTAAAATGAACAAGTCAGTCAATGACAGATGCTGGCGAGGATGTGGAGAAAGGGCAACCCTCCTACACTGTACGTGGGAATGCAAGCTGGTGCGACCACTCTGGAAAACAGCGTGGAGGTGCCTCAAAAAGCTGAAAATAGAACTAGTTTATGACCCAGTGATTGCAGTACTGGGTATATACCCTAAAGATACAAACGTGGCATTCTGAAGGGGCACATGCACCCAAATGTTTATAGCAGCAATGTCCACAATAGTTAAACTATGGAAAGAACCTAAATGTCCTTCAACAGATGAATCAATAAATAAGATGTGGTATATATGTACAATGGAATACTATGCAGCCATCAAAAGAAATGAAATTTTGCTATTTGTGATGCCGTGGATGGAACTAGAGGGTATTATGCTTGGCAAAATAAATCAATCTGAGAAATACAACTATCCTATGATCTCCCTGATATGATAAAGTGGAGATGCAACATAGGCGGTTTTGGGAGTACGAAAAGAAAAATAAAAGAAGATGGGATTGGGAGACAAACCATCAAAGACTGAATCTCACAAAACAGACTGAGGGTTGCTGGGGGGAGGTGTGTTGGGAGAGGATGGTGGGGGTATGGACATTGGGGAGGGCAGGTGCTATGGTGAGTGATGGTGAGTGCTGTGAAATGTGTAAACCTGGTGATTCACAGACCTGTACCCCTAGGGATAAAAACACATTATATGTTTATAAAAAAATTTTAAAAAAATAATTTAAAAAATCCATTAAAGAAAAAACACATATTGCAAGCCCAGAGCTAATCTCATATTCAACCAAAAAAGTTTGAAAGTTTTCCCCTTAAAGATCAGAAAAAAGACAAGTGTGTCCACTTTCACTACTCTCATTTGACATAGTACTGGATGTCCTAGCCAGAGAAACAAGGAACACAAAGAAATAAGAGACTCCAAATAAAAAAAAAAAAGGAAGAATTAAAATTTTCTTTTTTTGGATAACATGAACTTACATGTAAAAAAATCCTAAAAACTTCATAAAAATTTTTGAATAAACAAATTTAGTAAAGCTGCCAAATACAAGATCAATATATAGAAGACAAGAATTTTGTTTTGTTTCGTTTTTTTAATAGTTTTTCATGTCATCCTTGCTCAGTGATCACGCTAATCTTCTCTGCATCATTCCAATTTTAGTATATGTGCTGCCAAAGTAAGCACAAGACAGGAGCATTTTAACACTCTAATGATGAACTATCTGAAAAAATAAAGAAAACAATCTAATTCACACTAGCATCAAAACTAATATAATACTTAGGATAAGATTTAACTAAGACTATGAAAGATCTGTACCCCATAATCTATGACATTGATAAAGAAATTGAAGGAGACACAAATGGAAAGATAGCTCATATTTATGAATGGTAAGAATTAACATTGTTAAAATGTCCATACTACCAAAAACCATCTGTAAATTCAATTCCTATCAAAAATCCAATGTTCGGGGCACCTGGGTGGCTCAGTGGGTTAAGCTGCTGCCTACGGCTCAGGTCATGATCCCAGGGTCCTGGGATCGAGCCCCGCATCAGCCTCTCTGCTCAGCAGGAAGCTGCTACCTCTTCTCTCTCTGCCTGCCTCTCTGCCTGCTTGTCATCTCTCTCTCTCAAATAAATAAATAAATAAATAATCTTTAAAAAAATCCAATATTGTGTTTTTACAGAAGTAAGTAAAGAATCCTAAAATTTATATGAGACCATAAAAGACAACAAATAATCAAAGCAGTTCTGAGAAAGAATGAAGAAGCGAAATTACACTCTTGATTTGAAACTATACTACAAAGCCCTCATGCTCAAAACAATAAAGTATACTGGCATAAAAACAGACCAATAAACAAGTAGAACAGAATTGAGAGTCCAGAAATAAACCCTTTCATACAGTCACCTAATATTTGACAGGGGCCAACATATGTAATGGGTAAAGATAGTCTGTTCAGTAAATGATATTTAAAACTGAATAGTTACATAAACCAGCATGAAACTGGAACCTTATATCACTCATAAGTCTTAACTTGAAATAGATTAAAGACTTAAATGTGATGCATGACACTAAATTTCCTAAAGGAAAACATAGGAAAAATTCTCCTTGACATTGGTCTTGCCAATAGTTTTTTGGAAACCAGACCAAAAACACAAGCAAAAATAAATAAATGGTATTACATCAAACTAAATTTTCTGCATTGCCAAAGGAAAAAAAAAAGGGAATGAAAACACAATCCACAGAATGGAAGAAAATACTTACAAAACTTATATCTGAAAAGAGGTTAATAACTAACAGATACAAAAAGAAAAAAATATATAATTAAAAAAATAGCAAAAGGATCTCAATAGACTTTTTTTTTTCAAAAAAGTTATATAAATGACCAACAGGAGCATTAAAAAGTGCTCAACGTAAAAAACTCAGGGCAAAGTCATTATGTTGTTGTTTTTGTTTACCTCTGAAAAACACAGCAAGATATTACTACCTATTAGAATATATACTACCAAAAAATTAAAACTAACAAATTTTGGTAAATATTGGGGAAAATGGGGAACTTATGCACTGTGATAGGGATATAAATTTGTATGGAAAACAGTATGGAGACTATTCATATTATTAAAAGTAAAATTACCATATGATTCAGTAATCCCACTTCTAGGGATATAGCTAAAGGAAACGAAGTCACTATTCAAAGACATCTCTGCACTCTTATGTTCATTATAAAATTATTAACTCTAAGCAAGAGATGGAAATAACTTCAGTATCCATTAATGGATGAATGAATAAAATAAGTATGGTAAATATATACTATGGAATACTACTTAACCATGAAAAATTAAGAAATACTGCCATTTACAATACCATGGATGGATCTTGAAGGTATTATACTAGGTGAAATATTTCAAAGATTTTATATATTTTTTAATTTATGTATTACGATATCCCTTACATACAGAATCTGAAGAAAAAGCAAACTAATGGAAACTTAGAGTTGAGTTGACAAGGGGTGAACCTGGGGTGGAATAAGGTGGTCCAAGGGTACAAACTTGCAACTATAATAGGAAAAAGTTCTGGGGATCTAATGTACAGCATGATGATCATAGTTAATAAAATATACATGCTTTTTTTATTGTGCTTCCCTTTATTAAACTTTGCATATATCACATTCTTACAAGTTGAAAGTTTATAGCAATCTTGTATAAAATAGGTCTGCTGCCACCATTTTTCTAACACCATTTGTTCATTTTGTGTCTCTCTGTCACATGTTGGTAATTCTTGCAATATTTCAAGTTTTTTCATTATTATTGTATTTGTTATGGTGATCTGTGGTCAGTATTTATGACCCACTGAAAACTCAGAACTAGTTTACTTAAGGTATATACATTGTTTTTCTTTAAAGACATAATGCTTTTGAACAGTACAGTATAGTGTTTATTTTTTATATGCACTGGGAAACATAATTTTTTATTTGCACTGGGAAACCAAAAAATAATAATAATGATTTGACTTAGTTTATTGAAATAATCACTTTATTGAGGCGGTCTGGAACAAAACCCACAAGACCTCTGAAGTTTATCTCTACTGTACTATATACATAAAAGTTGCTAAGAGAGTAGATCTTCAAATTCCTTACAATACATGCATAAAAAACAGAGGCAACTATATGAGATAGTAGATGTATTAACATTTTTATGTAGATTATATTGCAATGCAGATGTATACCAATTTATCAAATGGTACAAAATTTACACAATGTTAAAAGTTTGCAGTGTTATAAGAAATCATTTCTTAAATTTACAAATTATAATATGTCAATTATTTTTCAATAAAGCTGGAAATAACCTTTTGTAGAATTAATCTATTTTTCAAAAGAGGAAGTAAGGAAGTAGAAACTGCAACTAACTCTGAAATAATAGAATACAAAATCCATTTTAGTTATATACACTGTGACAAACACTATTAGTTAGTTTACAATGAAGGAATACTTATGAAGCATGAAGGATGGTCTATAAATAAGGCTGAAAGAGCTCAGTTTTAAGGTTTAAATTTAAAATCTTCTTTTGAAATACTAAACTGACCACCCAGTTTTCCAAACATAAATGTCTTAACTGCATGAATTTATTTCATACAACTCTATAATCTAGTTTCATAAGAAAGCAGCATGCAAATTTTGAATAAGACAGACTCGCTTAAGTTTCTTTATGTTCAACAGTAAAGGATACTTCCCTAAAAATAAATAGAAGAAAAATCAGCATATTTATTATGATAATTATTATTCATAATAAGATTCATATTGAATTAAGGAATATATAGCCTCAGAGGCGGTAAAGTAAAATGAAATTTATTTTGGTAAATGTGTCTATGAATAGTCAATACAATGCCTCAATATAAATGAATATTATCATTTTGAACAATTTAATTACTATTATTAGAATTATTATAAGTATAAAAATAGCTATCATTTTAGCATGGAATATGAGACTCTCATGCTCCATGCTTCATTACATCCACACAACAATTCTGCATAATAAGTATTATCATCACCATTTCATGGGTGAAAAAACTGAGGCTAACACATTTAGATAACTGGTTTATGATTACATGGCTAGTAAAGATGCATCACACTAATTTAGGCTTTATGATTTCAGAATTGTACTCTTTCCACTGCACATTCTATTACTCTATTACTTGGCTTGTTTTCATTTAGTTCTTTAATTTTATTCATGTGGTGATGGCTTAAAGCTTCATTTAAAGGAAGCTTAAAAAAATTCATTTAACCAAAAGCTCCCAAGAATTAAAAATGTCATGGAGCTAATGTAGACATGGATATCATTAGTTAATGGGTAACCATATATTTTCCACTCTAGTGAGATAAAAATCAGAGTGTTTTTCTAAGTTTTAGTCTCTGAGTATTAAAAAGGACTTTGTTAAAATAGAAATATTTAGACAAAGGTCATCAAAAGTCTGCATCAGGTCACCTTAAGATAAATATTAGAAAACTGAGGAAACAAATGGAGATTCGAACACTGAGCTATGATATAATGAATGGTTTAAAGTATTTAGTAGAATATAGAAAAGCTCTTTAAAGCCTGGCCTTAGCCTAGCATTGCAGCTTCTGGGATATCTGTCTATCTATCATCTATCTATCTATCTATCTATTTAGATATAAATTTGAAAATTTTTTAACTTAAAGATTTTGAGAAATAGAACATAATCAGCACCATAGAAGATCTGTTTATGATAACAACCTAGCCCCTTCTCCCAGTTTGTTAATATTCTCTCTTATTTAATGTAACATTGTGCAAATAGACCACTGCTGATCTGCCGTTATGAATGAAATAACTATAATCATCTGTTTTCATATCCTGGTGAAAATATTCATTTAATTCAATGTTGTATTTCCAGGAATGGACCAAATTTTTTTTTAATTTTTAAGTTTTCTAAATATTGTCCAACCTACCTCAAATGTTTTTTATTATGGGCACTGTCATTCTTTCACATTCTTGCAAGACATTTTTACTGTTTCCCAATATGGTAAGTGTGTAATAGTATGCCATTCTAGGTTTTAATTTATTTTTAATTTAATTTAATTTAATTCCAGATTCCTAATAAAGATAAACAGTTTTTACCTATGAGTGGCCATTTGGATTACCCTTTCTGTAAAGTACATGCTCCAATCTTTTGATATCTTAACATTGTGTCATACTGACTTCTTTAATAATAGATTTCCTGAATGAACTTTTAGCTGTGTAGGTCTTCTCTATTTTATTTTGAACTTGCTTTCATTTCAAAAACTTTATATTTATTTTCATAATCTGCTTTTATTTTGCTTTGTCTATTATCTATCTATTTATTTATTTATTTGCAAGCAAGAGAGAGCGAGCGAGTGAGAGCACAGGGAGGGATAGAAAAAGAAGGGAAAAGAATCTTAAGCAGGCTCCAGGCTCAGCACAGAGCCCAACTCTGGGCTCTATTTCACAAGCCTGACATCATGACCTGAGCCAAAATGAAAGAAATAAAATAAAATTAAGGTGTTAAAAAAAAGGAAAAAGAATTGGAGGTTTAATTAAGTGAGCCACCCAGGCACCCCTGTGGTATCTTAAATTGGCTGTCATATCTTTAAAGTTCTAGAGTATCCATTTGGTTCACTTATAAAATCTTTCTCAATATCATTTTTTAGTTTCAGTTTTTTGTTCAATTTGCTTCCCTCTCATTTCTTTGAGCAGAGTAATCAAGCCATTTTACAATATTTATTGATCATTTTAGTATCATACTTAATCCCATTTTGTCTATCAAATCTTGTTAATGGTTTTTCTTTGTGTGCTTTGTTACATTTTGGTATGTTCAAGACATTATATTTGAAACTCTTATTGAGTAGGAATAATTAAGAGCTATAATAATGGTATGGTCCTCCTTGGCAGGATTTTCTCTTATATCTGAGACTTTACAAGACAATCATACTCCAAATTCAGTGGTTGACTTTCTCAGTTTACACAGAAGGCAAGGTAGGCTCTAGTCTTATTTCTGCTTCTCCTTGTGCTTTGGGGTTCTCAACTTAAATTTGGGTTGTACCAAAGTCCTCAAATTTGATTGCTGCTGGATTTTGAATTTTTTTTCTCTAGTATCAAGTGTCTATTAAAAACACAGCTCAGTGTGTTTCAGCAGTTTCTAATGCTCTCATAGCTAAAATGGCTTCAGGGCATATATCTCTAGGCTCTCATTGTGTTTCGTATTGGCCCAGTAATCCCTCACTTATTTTTATAATCATTCTGATATTTTTAACTTTAAAAGCTATTTTGTCTGGATTTTTAAGTTGGCTTAAGTAGGAGTTTTTAGATCACCATTACTAGAAGCAACAACAAATATACATGAAAATATCTGCAGTAGTTTATCACATCTTTATGGCTTTGAACTTCCATAAGCCGAGGCATCCTTCTCTAATCACTTAGGCAAACTCCAAGTTACCCTTTAAAACAACACAAGAATTGCTTCATTTAAGAACATGTTCAGGGATGACTCTTCCCCACTGTCCTTACCAACATTCCCACACACTCATTGCTACCCACACCTTGTTTATGAACTTTCATTAGGTATATCAGCGGGACCAGAATTTTGCTCTATTGTATTTTTGTCCTTTAGAGCTTTAATTAAATATGAATTCCATAGAAAGTCTGTCCCTTTTCTTTCAAACCTGGGTTAGTTATTTCTTCTCATTCTTTGTCAGAAGTTACTTTATTAGAGAAACGTATGGCTCTATTGTGACTTTGGAGCCTTTACAGTTTTTTGACTGAAAAAATCACCCATCCCTGAGATTTTTACGCAGCTTCCTGGCTGATATTATTCAGAAATCTGTTCAAAACAGACTTTTTCAGGGAGGCCCTTTCGGACCACTCAGTTACAAAACCTCTTCTCAATCACTGCTCTTATTAAAATGTGCTTATTTAGTTCAAATATGCATCACTATTAAAGAAAAACCAGTACGATTTTTTTCTTTTTAAAGTTGGCTTACCTATTATCTATCTCTCCCATTAAAATGATTCCTCTGGGCTGGGGTTTTGTTGTGCTCATCTTAGGCCAGGCACTCAATAAATTGTCTCTGAATGATTGAATTGTTTGACTCCCTTGCTAGATTCTCAACTTCATGAGGCCAAGGATTGTTCTATTCAGTCCTTTAACCTCAATGTCTGTTATATTGCAGTCACTTATGTGACTAATGGGAAAAATCACAGAAAGAAGAGTTAAAACTACAGAAAAACCCCGTAGGTTCAATAACACAAAGCTTTCTAAAATTATTTAGCCAAGGAATTGAATACTGGCTGCACTTTTGATTTTTTTTAAATGGTATTGAATTTAATTTAAATGGAAATACTTGAATGGTAGAATAATAAAAAAAATTATAAAAGCAACTTGCTCCTTTAAGTAAGAATTATATAGGGCATCTCTTCTAGAAGCAAAATTTTCAAATGTCAAACATCTGAAAGCATAGAAGGAGAAGTAAGAGTGTGAATTGTACTTCAATGCTCTTTTCTTTATATTCAGCAATCAGCTTCATTCACACCTTTCCAATTTTTTCAACTCTTTTTACAAAGCCTTCAGAGGAGTTACTGCTGATGACAACCATCACAGCCTAACAGGAGAAATTTTATGAAGAAAAATAATAGCGTGTTTTTCCCAAATTGTTAAGGATATGGTGAAGCTCTGTCGGATTCAAAGGAGGAATGTGCAATTCCATGCTATATATAATAATAACTTATTTTAATAATGGCTTTGCAATTTTTCAGATATATCCATTTACTGAAAGCACTATCAAATAAACAAAAGCAAACAAATTAACAGGGGTTCGAGACAGGAATTATCTAATCTAAAAATAGCACATGTTCACAGAATACACAACACATATCCCAAGTACTACTATAGGTTTCAAGTAATAGTCAAAACAATAGTAAACCTGATTCAGACCCTACAAGACAAATCATAAATGGGATCTTAACTGTAAATCCTTATCTTTAGATCAAAGCGGGTAATTGGGTGCTGAAGATACATTATAGAACTAATATGTTATAGAACTCCTCTGAAATGAGTCATTTATTCCATCACTTTTCCTGCACAGCTGCTGACCCATGTTTTGGTTCCTGGAAATAGCTGCTACCCTGTCATACTTCTTTAAAGCACATATATTGATAACTCTACTCACTCCTCCATTCCTCTGTGACTGTCACTGTGTTAAAATGTGGAGTCAGCTGACTCACTTGTGGTGGTAATAAAGTAGGTGAGTTTGCAAAGTATTTTGTTATTTCTAAAAATGCAAACCAAATTACATTGAAATCATAAGCGGTGTTCCAGGGAGAGCTGTAGGATGTGGTTTCTTGTGTAATCCACAGAGATTAGCTCCAACACATATTTAAACTCTCCTCTAGGAGCAACCTTAGTGGTAAAGCAAGAAGATAAACAGATGTATACACACCCTGGCACAAAAGTATCACTTATGTTTGGCTTCCTAGTCTCCTCGTGTTACTTATTTATCTTAACGTCTCTCTGAAATCAGGGAACACAGAATCTCAATCAGTTGACATTTTTCTACTGAATTACCCAATAGTCGGATCATACCCCTAAGACTTTTTAAAATTATTTCACTCATAATCCCAAATCTGCTTTGCCTCCTCAGCTCAGTACACTGTAATTTGATTTCAAAATGAGGACGGTTGTCAGTAATGCCACATTCATTAATCTATTTTACAATTCCATGTACTTAGAACTATGAAAATATGTTAATAACATCCATTCCAATAAGCCACCCTACATTTATTATCATGAAACAAGACCTCAAGAAAGAGAATTCAAAATCATCCATGTATTTGCAATTTGTTGCAATAAAGCCTTTATCAATAGACTTCCCTGTGCACATGGTGGTCAAATTGCTGGTGAAAACCAGCCAGATCTATTACAAGCTTTCTCATGGCTTCTAGGTAATCCAAGTGAGCCTTTATTGATACTGGGAAGGGATAAAGCAGGGAAGGGATAAACAGTGATGTAAGAATTTGCTGGACAAATGACTCTCATTACAGAGTGAGTATTTTAAAGCAAAAGAGCCTGTTGGGAATATTGTTTTATAAAATAGTGGTTTTTTTATTAACTTTTTAAAATTCAATTAGTTAACATATAGTGTACCATTAGTTTCAAATGTAGATTTCAGTTATTCATCCATAGCATATAATAGCTAATGCTCAGTACTTACTGTTATAGCTTCTTGAAAGCAGAATTTTAACCCACTGAGCCACTCAGGCGCCCTTGAAAGCAGAAATTTAGATCATATTTTCTGATTACTTCCATGAAGTACAACACTTTCCTGCTAGCAACCTTCAAAACATACTGTTTGTTAGAGGAATTTCTTTAATAATAAATAAATAGGAATTTATTTAAATTTATAAATATATAAAATAAATAGGAATTTATTTAAATTTATTTAAATATTGCACACTGTTTCATTGTTCATAAATAAGGTGATGATATTATAGCCATTAGTTGGTAGCACTGATACATCACTTTCTTTTTACTTCTCAGTGCATTCTCTTTACACAAAATAGATATATATTTTAAAAGAATCTGAATCTGTGGCAAACTAAAACCCTATACAGTAAAGTTTATCATTTTAAGTAATCTCAATTATCTTCCTCAATTGTGATAGTATATCCTTCAATCTAGGCCAGATATTGTATGAGGGATTTGAAGAGACATACTTTTCTAAATTTCACTTTTCTCATCTGCAAAATGCTGATCATGATCCTACAATAAAATACACTTACTATTTTTTGATGAAAATTTATTTATTTATTTTAAGATTTTATTTATTTATCAGAGAGAGTGGGCGAGAGAGCAAGCACAGGCAGACAGAATGGCAGGCAGAGGCAGAGGGAGAAGCAGGCTCCCGGCCAAGCAAGGAGCCCAATGTGGGACTCGATCCCAGGATGCTGGGATCATGACCTGAGCCAAAGGCAGCTGCTTAACCAACTGAGCCGCCCAGGCGTCCCTTTTGATGAAAATTTAATCTGTATAAACAATATATTTGCTGTAATGCGTGGTTCATGGAAAACATCTTATTTAATTATAAGCAACAACAGTATTAGAAATTAAGTAAATGTGTCTATAATATTTAAAGTTTTAACACATAATTCCAGTGCTTTGCCTTATTTTCTCAAATCCCTTTACCACTTTCACTGACAGAGTCAAAAGTACTTTTTCTACTAGTAGCCAGCTCTTTGTCTTTTGTCAGAAAGATGCCCTTGTGAATTATTTATAATAGAGATATTAGCAATAATAATAATAATAATAATAATAATAAATAGCAATGAAAATGTTAAAAAAAGTTTTCTTAACTAATTAGGGTTCTTAGACATCAATTAGAGGAACCACCTCTGGCAAGCAAACTAATCTGCAAGACATTCCCAGAATTAACAAGTCAGTCAGATACAGGGTTGTCCGTAGACTGAAAGGTGAAGCAAAAGGACTAGGTTTGGAAAATAGGTAAGGACAGTGAAAAAAATGATCAAATTTTTGGGCAAAATAAATTCTTAGGTGTCCTTTCAATGGAGTCCTGGGCATTATGTAGCAGAAACTCTGGAGATTATCTCAATCCATTGGAGTCACCCTGTTTACTAGCTTGCTATTGACAAAGTTATTTACAAACTGTAGAGCAAGAGGTTATAATGTAGAAAACTGATGGTAATGCACAAGATTCTTGTTAACAATAATGCAAGTTAGTGATATTTCATTAGAAAACATAAATTCTATAACCCAAATTATGGGCCCAGAGCACTTCTGCTGCACAACTCTGCTTATATCCCAAATAACCATGTGAAATAGTTTTAATATCTGCTTCTTATTAATTTTTGAATAAAAATTCTTGACACAAGTATTTTATAATTGTGTGATAATCATGCATTTAATTTCTTGGAGAACAAAACACACTTTAGCGTAACTATGTTCGTTCACAGAACCAGCCTTGATAACACACTTCTATATGTTAGAAATGATATAATAAATGTAGAATATTGGGCACTCGTTTGGTATTCTTTGCCATGTTTTGCACTATCTAAAAAGAGATCAGTGAACTTGGACTGGAGTTAGTAGACATGGAAGAAAATAAAATATTACAGAGAGGAATACTCTGTGGTCCACAACCTAAACGGGCTGGGATTCCCATCATTTGGATCCCTGTAGCTTTACAAAAGTCAATTAAATTTTTGTATCTCCTATTAAAGTGGATTCCCCAGTACTTTTTCAAACATCTCTTGTAAAGTATTGTTTCCCAGAAAAAAAGGGATTTTGCACATGTATCTGCCTTTGTTTCTGGTCATTATCTCAGTCAGGATCCTGGGATCGAGCTCCATATCGGGCTTTTTGCTCATTAGGGAGCCCCACTCATGCTCTCTCTCTCTCTCAAATAAATAAATACAATCTTTAATTTTTTAATTAAAAATAAGATAAATAAAATAAAATAAAATGTCTGGTCTTACTGCCCCATTTAGCTCCTTTTTTTTTTTTGAGTTGTATTTAAAGCAGCATGAGAGAACATGAGGCTCTCAAACTTAAAAAAAAAAAAAAGGAAAAAATTGAGTTTTGTTAGGATTTAAGATCTTGTCTTCTAGAAAAAACGTTGGCTTTGTTAACATGTGAAAATTAACAAAAGATAATAAGATAGAATCTAATAATTTTTGTAGAAATTAAAAATTTCCTCCAACACAATTACATACAGACCCATTAAGTAAATTCATTCCAATGTCCGAAACCAACCTTTTCTAATACTAATGCATCTGTGTAAACAGAGTCAACCCAAGGAATAAATAAATATTATTATTTTTTTCCTGTCTCTTCCACAGTCACATCTGGGTATATTGGTAGCAAGCCAATTATCTATCTTATAAGACATGATATCATAAGGAAGGGTATTCTGTCCATTTGGAACAACTGAAAATCATTGTAATTTTATCTTGGTGCAGTAACTTGATATGGCACAGTGTGGGTTATGAATATATTTTCTTTTTTTTTACTGGGAAGAAGAGATTATAGAGATATTGGTTATCCAAGAGAGACTGACAGGTGTTGATAGTTGCCAGGTCAATATCCATTTACTTTTTCCTTGAATCTCAGAAAGCACTGAGGGATTGACAACAAGGAAACTTAAAACAACATCAAATATTTTATTGTCTCTTTTCTATTTATAATGTAACCACATGACAAAGTATCAGTCGTACAATATATCATTCCCTTTACCTCTATCTTTCTGCCAGAAATGTGGGCTTAATAGTGAGAACTCCAACAGCAATTTTTGCAACTGTGAATAAAAAGCCATGAAAACCTCTAAGATAGTTCACTTCACTTTCTTAAGACGCTGAACCAACACCAGAAATCACTCTCTGTATCTTCTTGTTAAATGAAAAAATATGGTTAAACCACTTTTGAAAGTCTACTACATACAGCAAAATGTAAATCTTAATTGAAATATGTCCTCTCAGCTGTGCTTAAGCAACTGAGTCCTGAGCTTTTCAGGTTTTCAGTCTGAAAGAGTACACCTCTGGTGCTCAGAAAGGGAAGAGAAAGGACACCCTGTTCTCCATATAAATTAAAGAAGAGAAATCTGTGCATTTAAGTGGGCCATATAAAATTTATCAAGCAATTATCTCCTAACTCCTTCCTATCCAAATTACCTGATATGCTCTCCCTACTCCTTTATTCCACGTTACTGCCTTGTCCGGGATTCTGTATCACATCACAACATGTCTTCTGTTATTTCCTTCTTGCAAGCTAGTTTTGTTTTCTCCATCTAAAAAAATCAACAATCATTGTGTATTTCAATTCCCATTTTCCTCAAATGCATTGATTCTTCTTATCTATTACTCTTTTCTCATACTCAGTGTCTTTGTCTTTATGAGGTTTGTACTTTGCTTTTCCCCATCCTTTACTGCCATTATATAATCAAATCTAATAACTTCTTAGAGAAAGTTAAAAATTCCTGCATAGCCACACGTGAACACAAAGTCACTGATTTTTAGCAAACCTATAAGATAGTCAGACATCCATTCAATTTCTTTTTTTTAAAGATTTTATTTATTTATTTGACAGAGAGAGATGACAAGCAGGCAGAGAGGCAGGCAGAGAGAGAGGAGGAAGCAGGCTCCCTGCTGAGTAGAGAGCCCGACTTGGGGCTCGGTCCCAGGACCCTGGGATCATGACCTGAGCCGAAGACAGTGGCTTAACCCACTGAGCCACCCAGGCGTCCCTCCATTCAATTTCTTAACTGAGTCTCAAATGCATCCTGAGTTCTAACCTAAACCTAAGTTCTACTTCTTACGCGTTGTTCTATGACCAAATCCTTTCAGTTCAGTATTTTGTAACATTTAAATATTAATCAATTGATGCTTTGTCTGTGTATTTCTATGATAATAATTTGAATACTGTAGATTTATTGTTATATTTATAGATTTATAATCAAAGTTTCATCAGTTGAAGTTTTTGGAAATTTCAGATATAATGATTAACCTAAAATGATACTGCCTCAAATCCCTCTGATATCAAGGCCCAACACTTGATTATAGCCAAACCTGTGGTGGATAGTTCCATGGGAAATTGCAGTTACTTAACACTGATAGCATCTCATGTTCTCTCTCTCATTTTAGAATGTCTCCAACACAACCCAAAAGTGTAGGAGAGTTAATGTCCTCTGAGGACAGCTTTCAGTGAAGTGGAAATAAGAGCCATAGATAAAATTGTCAGTTTTCAGGTCTTCATGAGGACAACTTAAAGAAGTTTCTCAGGACCTTTCAGTAAAAGCAAGCCTTCATTTTCTATCCACAACAATTATATCAACAATGTACCTCTTTGACAAAGTTGTTTCTTCACTGTATCACTTTCCCATTCTTTTCTACCTTGGATAATCTCCCAGATAAACTAACAGTACTCAAATCCTTTGTCCTACTCTTTGCTCTCAGGATAAATGGAGCCAAAAGACTTAGATTAATATCAAGTTCTGAATGGGATCTTAGAGCTATTTCTGTCCAGATTTTCATAAACATAGGGACCTTTGAATTATCAGGCTATAAATAAGTTCTAAATGGAGGGGGCAAAAGCAAAAAGTAGAAATTTTTATGTTTGATTTTTAATCATGATTAAAAATAATGTTAGTACATTATAAAAGTGTGGATCTTTGTAAAACAATGTCATAATGTAAGAAATAGGTTGCATAGTCCTTTTGAGAATATGAAACCAAGTGTTCAGGTGCCATCTAATTTCTTGTTTAATCCAGAACTTTGGTGTGCATTATCTTGAGGAATAGAATTTTGAAGTCCAGATAGACTAACAGAAAACTGACCCAAATGTGTGTGTTTATATTTCTGCTTTTGTTGTAAAAATCAAAGTGTGATTGCTGGTTTAAAATGGTAAAACTAATAATGTTCATGGACTCTATTATAAATTTTCTAATTGTATGGGAAGAATCTAAGAAACATATAATTAATTGATTTGCAAATCCTCAAAGAGCTACAGGATCAGGTAGTGGTATGTTCTGATTCAACAGCATCATAATGCAGCATTTTATATGTGTGGCTAATGGATATTTTCATGAATGTTTGCTAGCTAGTCAGCCAATACAGAGAAATATTAGGTAGGGTAATTACTCACAGTTGTGTTTAATAAAATGAGAGAAAATTATCAAATGACACTAATAATAATAATCCTATAGCAGGCTAAATAATTCAATGATAATTACAAGTATTAATCTAGCTTTCTTCCCTGATTATGACTCTTCTCTCCTTTATCATAATGGGAGTAGCAGATTGTCTGCAATGAATTGTGAAAACCCAGCAGTGACTTTGGCAGTGAAGGCCTCCCATCAATTTTGATAGGTTAAAATGATTCTGGATGGTCTTGAGCAAATGTGTCAATTTTTTTTTTCTGTGTGTGTAATAAAAGAAAGAAGCAATAGTAAATTCTTGCTGTTATTCCATGGAGCCAATAAAATCATACTGCCAACAAGAGGCTGTTGACACCGTAAGTGTGGTTAAACTGTCTTGAAATACTAGGCCTCGAAATAAAATTCCAATATTTCCCATAACCTCTTTTTTTTTAAAGAAAAAAACAAAACAAAACAAAGAAACTATACTACTTACATTTAGGGCCCTGCTGTTGTGTAACTATTTTTGAACATGTCTACTGTAAGTGTATATATATATATTTTTTTTTCTGTGCAATGAATTCATTTAGAGATAAATTTAGATTGCAAATTATTTGGGGGGAGACATGGTATTTGTGGCTAGTCTTACAAGTAAAAAGGACTAAAAGAAAGAAGAAAAACATTTTTTATTACAGCATATTTACATCTGTCCAAAGTACTTATTTACTATCATACCGACTAATGTATAATACTGTACACAAAGAAAGAAGTTAAATGAGTTATAATTCAGTCGAAGTATAGCTGGCCATTTTAAAACTTACCACTGAATCTTTCTGGTATGAAATGTGATATCTGGCAATCTGGTCCAGTTCATTACATCAGGTCATTTGTATGTTCTTATTACCATTTTGATAGCATAGCACATTTTATAACCCAGACATTTTACAATGGAACTATGATGCATGTATTTTCAAAAGTATAGACATACATGAAGCTATGAGATCAAAAAAGATGAATGTCCGTAGTACCATATAGACTCAACAAATAAAAATGTCCAAGGCTCTGAGTGAGATTTATGAATATTGTATAAGATTAGGCCAACATGTGGTTTTGATATAAATCATCTGTTCTTAAATTAGAATTACAATCATTGAGTACAGTGTTGAAAATGGCAGATAGATTTTAGCTATCTTTGCTCAGTAGGAAAAATGGAAAAATGTTTAGTTTGGTCAGATTTTCACTTAACTTCTGAAAAATCGTACGTTTGAGAGAACCCTTCTGAAATAAGAATCCTTAAAGACATAACCCCTTTGGCACAAGTTTTCAAGAAACTTGTTGGATGTTGTAGACAATTATATGGCACACGTACTGTTCTAGATGTTTCATGCCAATAATATGTAAGCCATACCAAGGCTACATATACATATAGAGATGTTCCTCAGCTTACAAGGGGGCTATGTACAGAGAAACACATAAAAAACTGAAAATGCATTTAATACCCCTAAACTATCAAATATCATAGCTTACCTTAAGCTTATTTCAACATACTCAGAACACTTACATTTGCCTGCATTTGGGCAAAATCATCTTAAGCAAAGCCTATTTTATAACAAAGTATCAAATATCACATGCAATTTATTAAATATTACACTAAAAAAAAGAAGAATGGTTATATATAGAATGGTTGTAAGAATATCAGGTGTTCACCCCTGTAATCTTCTAGCTGACTGGGAGCTGTGGCTCACTGCCCCTGCCCAGCATCACAAGACGGCACCATACCACATGTCACTGGCCCTTTTTATAAAGACCCAAATTCAAAATTCAAAGTACAGTTTCTACTGAATCACTTTCACTTTCACATCTTTGCCAAATATATTGTAAGTTGAATCATTGTAAATCAGGAGCCATCTAATTTGAAAGTTAAATCACAGTCACCCATATACACACAAAAAAAGGCGTTCATGTAGGGCCATCTATGTATCTCTAAACAACATAGCATGACCTATCAACAGCAAAAAATGGATGTGAAGGGGACAATTGCTTTGCGTCAGTACTCTGAGCAGTAACATACATGGCCTTACTCACCTAGCAGAACTCCAGAGCTAGCTGATGGCAAGGAATTTTACAAATGTTTGCTGAACAGCTTAAGCACTATTATTTTTAAATTAGTGTGCATATCTGTTTTCTAAAGATATGTTAATTTATTTTATTGACTTATTACAAAACCAAATAATTTCCTCTTATTTAAGTGTCAGGTAAATAGAATTCTTTTTAATTTAAATCAAATGGCTTTTTAGGGAAAATATACTAAAAATTCTGAAACTTGTATTGCTTATGAATCTTTTATTGGAATCCTTATCAAGTTGTATTTTTCAAGTTTTTCCTAAATAATCTTCAATGAATTGAAAATATTTTTTGGATTTTATTCAAGGCTATTAACTCACAATTTCACTTTTTTCAATATAGTGCTAAATGTTCAACCAAAACGTTGTGTCTTTTTTTTTTTTCACTACCACATCCTCCATCTACTGACTGGATTCTCTCCCCAACTAGCACATATATACCATTGTCTATCTTTAGGATAAGTAAGGGTCATCTTTTGTCTTTATTCTATTCCTCGCATGCTTCTGAACTTGTTGAATTTTAATATAGTCACACCATAAGCATCACATATTTGATTCCCCTTTCAATAGTAAACAGTGCACAACCAGAGCATACCTTCAAAGCTATCAATAGACTTACTCTGATATACTATTTTTGTATTTTTGTAAATTAAAATAATTAAATTATAGAACAAGAGTTTCAGGTGGTAGGTGTTGTAAGTTTTACCCAAACTGACTTTTGTCAAACTCGTTTTTGTCATCATATATGACAAGTAGTTTTCTCACGTTTGTTTTTAGAATATCCTTGTATAATGAATATTTACACTGATATCTAGTATAAAAATCTTGCAATTTATTTTAGAAACATTAAGATATTGAAAATCAATCTATTTCTTTGATTCATTAAAGACATTTTTGGCTTGTTTCCAGTACTTTCTTACTGGTTAAAAAATGAATTTGAAGTAGTCTGAATTTCATTATTATATGGCACTTTCCCTTTGATGAATACAAAGACGATATTCTCTATTAGCTATCTGAGAAGAATTTGTTTTTTTAATTTTATTTATTTGTGAGTGAGAGAGAGCACAAGCAGGGGGAGCAGCAGGGGGAGGGAGAAGCAAACTCCCGGCTAAGCAGGGATTCTGTTGCAGAACTGAGTCCCAGGACCCTAAGATCATGACCTGAGCTAAAGGCTCAGGCGTTTAACTGACTGAGCCACCCAGGTGTCCCAATCTGAGAAGAGTTCTGTATGTTATTCCTATTAATATGCAGTTTAAAGTCTAGGTGATTAACTTAATATTTTAGTGGCTATTACATAGATAGCACTATGTTCCAGGCAGAGAGTAAGAAAGAAATAGTAAATCAACCATATTCTATGCATTCTAAATGAAAATAATTAATCAATCATAATAAATCCTTCTATTTATGGAATATCAACTTATAAGCTTTCCTCCATATGAACAATGCCAAATACCAGAATAAAGGGTCATCTAATACAAATAAAGGATAGAATTAAAGAATTCTGGTAAGCCATTTAATTTTGAAAAATGGTGCTATATTGTTGCTGAGTTGTGGTTTTCAGTTACATAATATCTGATAAGTGTAGAAGTAACATGAGTGTTACGTGAGATGAGAAATGGTTTATAATTAAGATAGTTTTAAAAGTACAGATAAATACAAATTTGTAAACATAGCATTATGGAGGAATAAAAATAAATGATAGCTACACACTCTAAAGTGAATAAATCTTGGAAAGTTAATAGAGAAGTAAAACAAGGGCAGTGCAAAAAGTATGGTACATTTTTATGAAGTTCAAACAAATTCTGTGAAACCATAGATGGACTTAAAGATACTATTATGTATCAAATATTGTAAAAATTAAGCAAGGAAATAGCAAACATAAAATAACCAAAGCATACAAACTTGGGTAGATACAATAGGTGTGATCATGTTCTACTTCAAAAAGAGATGAGTTAATAGATAAATAGAAGTAACTAGACTTTTTAGAAGTTAATAAAACTTTGCCTGTTATTTCTTAGTAATATAAAATATATGGTATTCTAACAAAAACGTTTATCTTAAAAATATTTAAAAATAAATTTCAGGCTACTCATAAGGTTATATTTACTTTTCCACTGAAGGAAAAGCTGGTTGTTGTAGTTGTTTGTTTGTTTTAATCTCCTCCGAGTTTTTATTATTATAATGTGGAATAAGGAATGTTAGATTGAAAAGTGAATTATTTTATAGACAAAATCATTACTTGATTCACCTCCTGGTACAGCAGATGGAACTCCTGAAAATATGCCCTTTTGCCTTACAGAAGAGTAACAGTTATGCTTACTTCTGAAACATACTTGGTGGTGGCCCTAAATAGAGACACCATAGTAAACATTTTGAATATTTGCAATTAATTTTTATAGTCATAGGGCTCCAAAAGGCACTGCTGGTATCTTAGCAGGTATTTCAATAAAGCTAAAAGTTGCCTGACTGTTTAAAAATATTAACAAGGCACAAAACGGCAGAAGTATTGTCCTCAGATATTATTTTTGTCCATATGCTCCTGATTCCAGACATGACAAGTTATTTTTTTAAATTTTTTTTTATAAAAGATTTTATTTATTTATGTGACAGAGATCACAAGTAGGCAGAGTCAGGCAGAGAGAGAGGAAGAAGCAGGGACCCTGCTGAGCTGAGAGCTCAATGTGGGACTCGATCCAAGGATCCTGGGATCATGACCTGAGCCGAAGGCAGAGGCTTTAACCCACTGGGCCACCCAGGCGCCCCCATGACAAGTTATTTTTGATAGATATATATACAATGTATTTTCCAGTTATAAGAAAACTGGTTCCGCTATTTTTAATCTTTTTTGAAAATTACATAATTTTTTAAATTAAAATTTTATGTTTTAATGTTTTAATTTTATTTTCTTTTTTTAAAAAGATTTTATTTATTTATTTGAAAGACGGAGATCACAAGTAGGCAGAGAGTCAGGCAGAGAGAGAGAGAGAGGGAAGCAGGCTTCCTGCGGAGCAGGGAGCCCGAAGCGGGGCTCTATCCCAGGACCCTGAGATCATGACCCAAGCCAAAGGCAGCAGCCCAAACCACTGAGCCACCCAGGCGCCCCAATATTTTACTGTTCAATATACTACTTAGAATATAAAACCTATTCCATTTGGTAAGATATTTACCATTTAAAAAATGGTAATTTTCTCATAGTGTGTTCCCCTCACATTGCTTTATTTTGAATAAAAAAAATTTCACAATAAACATAACTGATGCTTTCCTTTTGATTGTCCCTCTGTTGGTCATACTGTATATGAGCCATGACAATTAGTTTTACAAAATTTATTCATGTTTGTTGATATGTTTTATCATAACTAATTTTCCCTCCCTTATCTAGATTCCCCAGCTTTCAGACAGGTGGACACTTCAATAAACCATACCCAAGGGATGTATCAAGTACTTCTTAGACATCTCTCAGATCCTTGAGGTCTCATTTTACCTAGGGATTTGCAAAAGGTTCTGCCAGAGGCACCACTGTGACAACTGATGACCATGGTCTATCTCCTGCTAAGCTCAAGAGGTCACTGGTTTCCAAGTTTATCTATACAATTAATGCATTCCAGCAAGTTCTTTGTTTTTTAATATTAACAAACTTACTTTAAAGTTTATGTGAAGAGGCAAAGACTCACAATAGTCAACATAGTGTTGAAGGAGAACAAAGACTGAGGACTGACTTCAAAGTTTACCATAACGATGGGGCGCCTGGGTGGCTCAGTGGGTTAAGCCTCTACCTTCGGCTCAGGTCATGATCCCAGGGGCCTGGGATCGAGTCCTGCATTGGGCTCTCTGCTCAGCAGGGAGCCTGCTTCTCCTCATCTCTCTCTCTGTCTGTCTCTCTGCCTATTTGTGATCCCTCTCTGTCAAATAAATAAATAAAATCTTTTAAAAAAAGTTGACCATAACGATAATTGTAAGCAAGATATTGTAATACCACAGAAAGACTAGATTAAAGGAACCAAATATATATTATCAATTATATTTTATATTTAATATAAAAGCAAAAGCAATACAAGAGAGCAAAATACAATCTTTTAAACAAATGGTTCTGGAGTAATGGTGAAGCTAAATGTAAAAATATAAAATAAAAATAAAATAAAATAATAAAATAAAATAAATCCAGGCAGATATCATACACTCTTCACAAAAATTAACTCAGATTGGATTATAAACCTAAACATGAAACATGTAGAAGGTAATATAGAAGAAAATTTAAATGACCTTGGTTTTGGCAATAACTTTAGCTACAAAAGCACAAGCACTGAATTTTAAAATGTCTACTCTGTGAAACACAATGCCAAGAGAATGAAAAGGCAAAGCACAGACTATGAGAAAAAATTTCCAAAATACACATCTGGCAAAGGACTGTTAATCAAAAATACACAAAGACCCCTTAAAACTCAACAATGGGGGAAAACCTGATTAAAAATGAGCCAAAGACCTTAGCAGATACCTCACAAAAGAAAATATTACAGATGGCAAATAAGCATATAAAAAGATGCTTCACATCATATGTCATCAGGAAAATGCAAATTAAAACAAAAAAGAGACACCCGTACATACCCAGAATTCAGAACACTGAAAACAGAACACGAAATGTTGGTGAGGATATGGAGCAACAGGAATGTTCTTCTATGTCTATTGAGAATAAAGAATGGAAAAAAACTTGGCAGTTTCTTACAAAACTAAACATATTCTTGCCAGATGATTCAGCAGTAGCAGTTCTTGGTATTTATCCAAAGAAGATGAAATCTATACCCACAAAGAGGTCTATAGTAGTTTTATTCATAACTGACAAAAGCTTGGAAGCAACCAGGATATCATTCCACAGGTGAAAGGTCAAATAAAGTGTAGTACATGCAAACAATGGAATATTATTTAATGCTAGAGAAATGAATTACCAAGCCATGAAAAGATATGGATATAAATATTTAATAAATATTTGATTTTAGGCTTCTACCAGTCTATCAATAGTATTAGTATATTTTAACAGTGAATGCTCAGCATTCATGAATTTACCTAATAAAATATTTTGGGTTCAATATTTTAAATACTTCAACCTCTATGATTATATTCCTAATAATTTTGAATTGGGGTAAATAAACCTTAACTTTTTGTATCTTGTTTCAATATGCAAAAGAGCTCAATGAAATTTTAGAAAATAAAAATTTACAAAAAAAAAGTTTAGTTTACTATTGCCAAATAATTTAAAACTTTATCTTATATTCAAATACATATATTTTTCTAAATTGATTTATATGCTACTAAAACCAAAAACTTTTAGTTATACTAGATTTCATATCATGCCATCAATGCCAGAAAGCCATCTGTCGATGACTTGTCTTAAATAGAGTTAAGATGGGCGTTATTACAATGCAAGATGGAAACAAAGATAGTATAACAATTGAGTGTTACATAACTTTTCTGTTTAGATCAAGTTACTAATCTACAAAAGGCTTTTATCGGTGACAGACTTGGGAATTTAACAAAACTTTTAAACTAGCATGTGCGACTCATTCCTAGAAAACAACACAATCAATAACACTTTATTTAGATTAAATCATGACTATTTCTCCATTTAAATAAAAAAGGTAGCAACCCCAATAAGTTTATTGAACGTGAAAAGTTGGAATGCTGTAATGCTCCTAAGGAATCAAATGATCCAGTCATGAATTACAAAAAAAATGATATAAATACCAAAGTGTTTGTATAATTGTAATGTACAACTGCCCATTATCGTTCAATAGTGTAGGCTTGTACAAGAACTCTATAAAAGAACTCCACTTCTAAACTGTGGAAAATATGTTCCCTTTCTCCCTATATACAACTATTAAGCCATTCATTTAGCTTTTAAAATATCCACTTAATACAGGCTTTTTACTCATTTGAACCCGGCAGCAGGGTTCTATTCTTATTGCTTACATCTGAAGGATAGACTTCTAGCGTAAGAGGTAAAGCCCATAAAGGAGGCCAATAATAACAACAAAATACAGTTTAGTGATCCCTTACAATCTTCCAGCTACCTTTCTGAGAATACTTCAATTAATAAAACATATAAAATAGCTGACCACAAAGAGCTTACATTCTTTTGAAATATAATAGTGAAATAAACCAATAATAGAGGGGCGCTTCGGTGGCTCAGTCCATTGAGTGACTGCCTCTGGCTTGGGTCATGATCTCAGGGTCCTGGGATGTAACTCCCCAGCAGGCTTTCTAGGCAGTGGGGTGTTTTCTTCTTCCTCTGCGCACCCTCCCAATTCTCTCTCTCTCTGTCTCAAATAAGGAAATAAACCAGTAATAGAATAATGATTGATGGTTGATGGCGATAAGTGTTACAAAGAAATACAAGAAAGGTAAAAGCCATTGGAGAATGCTGGGATGAAAGTTAATTTTATTTTGTGTTGGGTGGTTATATCTCATTTAGGAGATGTTATTTGCACAAAGACCCAGGAAGAGAAGGAGGGTGTTATACAAATATTAAAGGAAAAGATTGCTCTAGGCAGAGCAAGTAAGTATATAGACTGTGTGAATAGCTTGTCTGTTACTTTTGAGGAAAAGCAAGGAGGCCAATGAGGAGTTCATAGTGGTGGAGAGAGGAAGAACGTATTGATGTATGACCTTCTAGTACATTGAAATGCCTTCAGTTTTTATTTAATATGAAAGGGGAAGATACCAAAAGACTTTCAACAGCAGAATAAAATCATCTGACTTGATTTTTAGGTTAAGTTGCTGTACCAAAATAAATTTGCAGGGAGAAAGGAGTGCAGTATGTGTGGAAGTGGGGCTATCAATCAAGTCAATAATTCAGGAACATATGATGGTGTTTTTAGCATGCTGGGTGGTAATAGAAGTGGTGAGGTATGGTTTTTATTTTGTATATATTTTGATGGTGAATATTCCGGTGAACAGGATGGGGTATGTGCAGGACAGACAATATCAACATTTATTTTACCTGCACAAACAGAAGGGTGGAGTCTTCATTCCCTGATATGGAGAGAACTCTGAGTTCAATTGTTCTTTGTCATTAAATGGCATGGTGATGATGAGGATTTAGTCTGACAGTGAAAGAGAACAGTAAGCATAGTGTTAAGCGGTAAGACATTATAATAGATTTGAACAACAAAAAACGTTGTGTTGGATCATGTGTTTGTGTGAGTAAATAAATGAATAAAGCTTCCTGGGCTTCTGATAGAGGTAAAGAAGACTAGTATATGATCCAAAGGGGCACGGGCACCAAATGTTTATAGCAGCAATATCCACAATAGCCAAACTATGGAAAGAAACTAGATGTCTATCAACAAATGAATGGTATATATATGATGGAATACTATGCAGCCATCAAAAGAAATGAAATCTTGCCATTTGCGATGACATGGATGGAACTAGAGGGTATTATGCTTAGCAAAATAAGTCAACAATAGAAAGACACTATCATATGATCTCTCTGATATGAGGAACTGGAGGTGCAATATGGGTGCTTGGGGGACAGGAAAAGAGTAAATGAAACAAGATGGGATCAGGAGGGAGACAAACCATAAGAGACCCTTAATCTCACAAAACAAACTGAGAGTTTCCGGGGGGTGGGGAGGGTAGGGAGAGGGTGGTGGGGTTATGAACATTGGGGAGGGTATGTGCTGTGGTGAGTGCTGTGAAGTGTGTAAACCTGGCGATTCACAGACCTGTACCCCTGGGGCTAATAATACATTATATATTAATTTTTTAAAAAAGAGGTTTTCAGCAAAGAGTGTGTAATCAGGCATATTTTATTAAAGTAACCATGTAAAATGATGGTTGAAAATTGGAATAACAGAAAACATAAAAATTAGAGATTTTAAAAAGAGATCTGGGACAGTGTAGAGAATATAATCAATGATATTATAATAGTGTTATATGGTGACAGATGGTGGCTATATTTATAGTGATCATAGAATAATGTATGGAGATATTGAAAACCTGAAACCAATGTAACACTGAATATCACTATACTCAAATAAAAAAATAGTAAAAATAAAACATTTTATTTTAAAAAGATAAAAAGAGGGACAAGAATTTGTAAAGTGAATTTCAAAAAGCTTAAAGATGAGGCTAAGACATACTCTGAACCTTGAGGAAAACACCATTTTGAAAATTCTTCCCATTTTGAGAAAACTCAAATGAATCAATACCATAAAAGAACCCATTTTAACTGAGAGATGTAATGAATGCTCAAGAAATAATTTTATGACAGGATAATTCTTCCCTATGAAACAGCATACAGAAACCCGGGGAAACACCTGGAAGCAAAATAAACTATACTGAAAATAAGAATTAGGAAAAAGATAAAGGATGAAAGATAAGAAAATTAGAACTGCGAGAGAGACCTAGTGAATAGAATTTTTAGCTTGTGGTTTAATGTTTTTGAGGATAATCTAGAGTTCATAACTGCCTTGAGACAGGCTGGTTGTAGGCAGTTTAGGCAGACCCCTAAGACAGGCCTACTTTGGGCAGATGGTGTTGGAGGAGGCCATTGGGCTGGAAAAAGACAAATCCAACCATTTGACTAAAGTGTCTGTGAAGATGTTGAAGTCAGATGCTACAGAGAAAGACCTGTTAAACCTAATCCCAGAAATGGAGATGATGAAGATGATTGGTCAGCACAAGGACACCATCAACCTGCTGGGTTCTTCACACAGGATGGTCCTTCGTACACTCTCATGGAAAATGCCTCCAAAGACAACATACAGGAGTACCTGCAGGCCCAGAGGCCTCCTGACCTGGAGTACTGTTACAATATCAGCCGCAATGCAGCAGAGCAACTCTCCTCCAAGGACCTGGTATCCTGTGCCTATCAGGTAGCCTGAGGCATGGAGTACCTTGCCTCCAAGAAGTGCATACACCAAGACCTGGCCACGAGGGAAGTGCTGGTGACAAAGGACAACATGATGAAGATCTCAGACGTCAGCCTTGCCAGAGATATCACCACATCAGTTACTATAAAAAGACAACCAACAGTGGACTGCCTGTGAAGTGGATGGTCCCTAAGGCCATGTTTGACCAGAGCTACATCCACCAGAGTGACTTCTGGTCTTTTGGGGTGATCCTGTGCAAAATCTTCAATCTGGAAGCCTCCCATATCCTGGAGTGCCTGTGGAGGTGGCTTTCAAGCTGCTGAAGGAGTCATTTGATGGATAAGCCAATAAGTGCACCAGAGAGTTATACACAATAATGAGGGGTGGCTGGAATGTGGTTCCTTCAAGCTGCTGGTAGAAGACCTGGATCATACTGTGGCCTTGACCTCCAACCAGGAGTACCTGGACCTGTCCTTGGCCCTGGAACAATACTGTCTATGCTTTCCCAACACCTGAAGCTCCACCTGCTCCTCAGAGAAGAATTCCACCTTCTCTCATGTGCCGTTGCCCAGGGAGGCCTATCTGCTCTGACACCCAGCCCAGCTTGCCAATGGTGGACTCAAATGTCTAGTATCCCTATTACTCCTGTCCAGATTCCGTCATAAGCTGTAACCCTTACCCCCCACCCTCCCTGCAAGACTCACTGCCTTCTCCTTTGTCCCTTTCCTACTGGCAGGAGCCAGCTGCCTACCTGAGGCCTTCACCCCTTGAAGTTCACCTCTCTTCCCCTTCCTCTTCCTCCTCCTTACAACCTGCTCATGAAAGAAAGGCACAGAGAGGCAGGTACTTGCTCGTGGCTACTTCCTTCCCGCCCATATGTTGGACCAAGACCCCTCCCTGGCATCTGGTACTGCCTGGACGTCGAGGGAGTGGGAGATGAGGCATGCCAGTGAAAGCTGTTGGAGCTTTCCTGTTTTGGTTTTGTCTGCTTAGCATAACATGTAAGACTGAGTTCTGGTGGCAGGGACCTAGTCCTTGGGGCTATAGCACTAGCGAGGGGAGGTCAACTGCTGTGGGCCTTGGCTAAGAGCAACCCCTGCTCGAGAGATATGGTGCCAAGGGCTTATTAATTTTCATACTAATTTGCTTTGCTGACCAAATATCTGGTATCAAAAGATGGGAAGGCAAAGACTGAAAGCAGTGTTGTGACCATGGGGTCCAGCCCCAAACTATGAAGAAAACACAAAGTGTATAAATCTGAGTAACTATATATTTACACACCTTTTTAAATAGGTTGTTATCAAAGATTTAATCAATGGGTAATATGCTCCTCGTGGCTGGGAAGCATCAGTTGCCATATATTAAAAACAAAGAAAAGAGGTGTCTGGGTGGCTTCCTCCATAAGTGTTTCTTCTTTTCAGGTCATGATCCCAGGGTCCTGGGATGGAGCCCCACATCAGGCTCTCTGCTCAGTGGGAAACCTGCTTCTCCTTTTCCCTCTGCCCTGCTTATAGTTCCTCTTCCTATCTCTCTGTCTCTCAAATAAATAAAATATTTTAAAAAAAGAAAGAAACAAAATGTTTTTAAAAGGTCTTTTTTTTTTTTTAATTGTCTAGGGATGCCTGGATGACTCAGTTGTTTAAGCAGATGTTTGCCTTTGGCTGAGGTCATGATTCCAGTGTACAGGGCTCCAGCCCTGCATGGGACTACTTGCACCCCAAGGAGCTTGCTTCTTCCTCTCGCTTTGCACGTGATTCCCCCCGCTTGTGCGCTTCCACTCTCTCTCTCTCTCTTTCTCTCTCTTGCTGTCAATAAACAAAATAAAATCTTTTCTTAAATAAATAAAAAAATAAATTTCTAAACCTACTTTCAGTTTAGGTCCCTTAACAAAAATTGCTACTGCTTCATTTAAAAAAAAAAGATAATTTAGAAATGTGCTTCCAGAGCTAAAAAGCTGTTTTGTTTTTTTTTGTCAGGATTAAATATAGAAGTGCTTTAAAAAGTAAAAGAAAAAATATGCTATATTAACACTAATCACACTATAACTTTGGTGGTTATATCAAGATAATGAAAAGTGATTTTAAAGCAAATTTCATTATCAGACATAAAGATCAAGTCAAAATTACAGAATAGTAAAAGGATGAACTCCTCAGGGAGTATAATAATTCTTGACTTTTAATACTTAATAACAGATTTGGGGATATATAGGGAAAAACTAAGAACAAAAATCATAACTTCTACCTTAGAAGAGAAATGGAAAAAAATTTCAACACCTTTATTTTAAGATTATATAGACAAATGGTCATCAAATTGGTAAGATATGTAAGACTTGAACAAAATTATCAACTAACTAGATATGCTTGATATTACAGAACACTCCCAACAACCGCAGACTACATATATCTTAAGCCTTGATTTTCTTTGCAAAGGTCAACATTGATAATGTTCTAGTCATACATCCGTGTACCAGGAAAGAAGTAGCATATTTCTTGAAAGACACAGCTATCAAAGCTCCATTGAGAAACCGTAAAGATGGAGAAGGAATATGAAAATTATATATCTGATAATGGACATCTGTTCTGATTATTAAAAAATGAATAAAAATAAAAAACCTTACTAATAACCAAACAGAGTATCCAATTTTACATGTGAAGAAAATTATTGCAGAGACATGTCACCAAAAGGATATGGATGGCTTATAAGCACATGACAAATTTCTCAACATTTAGACATTAAAGAAATACAAATTAAAATCATAATGAGACATGCTTACATATCTATTAGAATGGCTAAAATTATAAAGGCTAATTGTACTTCGTCTGAGCTAGATTGAGAAGCAACAAAAAATCTAAACTGTTGTTGGCATATATCATGATACCACCACTTTGGAAAATATCTGCCATATAATAGGTTCAGTAGACAATTTGTAAATTTCAGAAAAAAATAATGTTGAGAGTATACTGAATTTCATAAGTCATTTCAATATTTTTTTCCAAAAAAGAAACTATGTAAAACATGCCTTAAATTAACTTTCAAAATATTTTATAGCATATAATGGACAATATACATAAGCCTTAAAGAAACAATCATATAAATAACCATTTCATACCTACTTAAAAATTGCATAATACCACACTCCTAGATCCTCTCTGAATGCTCTAAAATAACCCTTCAAAGGAAATACATTTTTAAAAATAACAGATTTTTTGGCAAATAATTTAATAAATAAAAGTTTCATTCATCTACGTAGATCATAATAAATGTTTTTAATAAGCATGAAATTATAACTCTGAAGTGTGCTAAAATGAAACCACCTGCTAAGGGTGAGAGAACAAAAATAACATCATTTTTCCAAATAAGAGGAATTTATTACCTTTGAATCAAAGCATGTGGATTTGTTCAAACTGGCAATAAAGGAATATGGAAACACAAACCATAGAAAGTCATATTTTTGATTTCTAAAAGACTTCAAAGTGAAGAGTATACATTTTTTAAATGTTACATAATGCTACATAATGACAAGATGACAGTTTGTGACAAATAGCATTTTAAAAGCTCTACTCATAATGGAACGGAAGGTGTCATTTACCTATAATTTTATATATGTCATCAATTTACTACATCTGGATACAACATATTACCAAAGAGATGTTCATGAAAGAATAAATCATTTTTAATGGAACATAATAATTTGAACCTACATCTATTAATTATTTTTTTTGATCAAACATTTATAGTCTCGCTAAACTTTTTATCAGTTTTCAACAAAATTAAAAAACAATAGGATAAAAAGTCGTGTTTGGAAAAGTAGATTTCTTTGAAATTTGCATTTAAATGAAAATATTTGCTGATATTTTTAAAACTTTAAATGTAATTTTATATATATCTGACCTATCAAATGATATAAAATTTTTGGAGACTTAATATAGTTTGGGGCACATGGTAAGCAATAATCAATTTTTTTGTTGATCCAAGTGTTCTTGTATGATTTTACTTAATTATTCTAGTACCACAATTTATAGTTCTAAGATTTTTCCACCCCCCCATTTTAATATCTCTTAAGGTGGCACTCACCTTGCACTTGATGACATATCCTACTTTAACTGACAGCATTTCACTTTCTTAGTCGAACATAAACTATAGTGCATCTTACCCTTGATGAAAGCTAGGATGCAATTAAATACTCTATTATGGTTACGATTCTGATATTTGAAATCCTCCCGTGGCTCCCTGTGCCCCCACAGTGTAGTACGTCACCTCCTCGCCATAGTATACAAACCATCTCACCCCCAGTGTTAACCCCGGGGCTCAGCCTCCATCCCCAGGTGATGCTGCCAGATCAGCTGTCAGTTGTCGTGAACTTGCTGTAGTTTCCCGAATGCACTGTGCTGCCTCCTGACACTTTGAAACTTGACACACTCATCCTCATTCTTCGCTTTGCCCTTGTCTATCACCTCCCCTGAAAATCTGTTCCTAAGTGGCTTTTCCCAGCTCCAACCTACCCTTGGCAGTCTTTTATCTCCCTGTGGTAAAGCCTGTCACACTGCACCATGGACATGCCCGTTGTCCCCCTGAGAAGAGAAAAGGGACAGTGAGGGCCCCCCAGCATTTGCAGCTCTAGTGCAGAGCCCCATGCCTGGCTTGCAGGAAATGCCAGATCATGAAGACAAACGGAGATCATCCTCTGGCTAAAACCAGCTCTTCTTTTCTGGATCAATAAAGAGCAGCCAGTTATTATAGCTATTTTTCTAGGGATATTTCCTCCATATATTTCAGGGGTTTCTGGTTAGCCCCATAGGGCAATGTTTTTTCTTCTGGAGGGCAGGCAGAGGGCTGCATTGTAGTTCTGGAATTGCCAAACTGGAGGGCTTGTGGGCCAGGAGTTGAGATCAGAAGTCTGAGAACACAAGCTACCTTAGGGTCTGGGCAAGGGCATGGCAGGTACGCTCTGCAGATGAAACAAGATCTCGTGCATCTGAAATCAGGTGAGGATCTGACAAACGCTCAGGTTGGAGTTTTTGTCCCTTATGGCCCTCTTCATGAAGAGGTGGTGGATCACGAGGCCATGGAATTTTTCCCACGATGGGAGTTGTGAGATGCTCCAAACCGTAAAGATTCTTCTGCAGGGCGATTGAGACCTGTTCGTTGGCTCCAGGACTTCCCATACGGATCGATTCCGAGTAGGGTTCTAAGGATGGATGGCTGGGAAGCCCGACTCTCATTCCTCTTGTGTCCTAGTGACAAGACAGGTTAGATCTGCTGGATCTGGGGGAGAAACTGAGAGGGTTGAGTAGAAATGGACTCTCTTGTGGATGGGTCCTAATGTGGGTTTGTGTCCATGGAGAACTTGGAATGAGGCAGTGGCACAGGGTCCCTGAAGGGTTCTCCTAACCAGAGGCTTTGACTCAGCTCCAACGTGCAAGATTCCCACGTGGAGACGAGATTTCTTCTGATGGGTGCCTCAAGAAACAGCCATATGCTGCTATTGGAATCCAGGCCTCTGAGGAGAGATGCCTGGACAACAAAGCAATGGATCCGATTAGGATCTAGGGGCCTGCTCACTGCAATTTACCTCTGGGGACATCTGTCCACGGGTCTAAGTGCAGGTAGATGCTCAGCTGGTGTCAGACCGCCCTTGTTTTTCCTGGACAGTCAACACTATTGGGATGGCCCCGGGCACTTTGGAGGTTTATCATCCTATTTCTAGGTTTGTGGCCAATGGAATGGGCAGAATTGCCAGGTACAGTCCTCAGGTTTGGCTCCAAGAACCTGTGCCTGTAGGTTTTGTGGGCCAGGGCTGTGGGGACAGTTGTCTGAAAACACAAACTCGGCTTAGGTTTCGGGTCGTAGGTATTGCAGGACTGATCTACAGACAGTGAGGAGAACTCTTCAGGATATGAACAAGGGGGCGAGTGTGAGACGCTTGCTCAAGATTTTGTCTCTGGATATTGTGTCACTGATGGCCGTGGAATGTCCGGGTGGCCTCATGGGCCATGGACGAGTCTTCCTCTCTGGGCATTTGGCCTGATCCGAAGAGTTTGGGGTTATTCTTTGAGGTGGGAGGAGTTGGTTTTGTTTTGTTTTTACCTCAGGGGTCCCACCAAAAGAGAGTTTCCAGAGCAGAGCCCTGGGAAGGGGCGAGGGGACAACCAGAAAGCTGGTTAAAACTTGGGGCCTAGGGGCATGGCAAGCCCATTATGACGTCTAATGGTCCAGCCACTGAGAGGACTTACTAGAGGACAGGACTCACGCTGAGGGTCACAATGCGTGTTTGTGCCCTCTTCGTACTTAAGCATTGGAGGGGCATAATGTGTCATGGTCAGGGTCAGTGTCAGCGTTTGGGTTAGGGTTTGGGGCAGGCTCACAGTCAGTGTCAGGGTCAGGGTTAGTGGTTACTGTTAGGGTTAGCCCCGCTCCTGGGTCATGGACCCATCCGTTCAGGGTCTCAGGATAAACCCTGTGCAGAAGGGTGTAGACCCTCCACCTGATCCCACTTAACCAGCCTTAAACTGGTGTGTGAACATAACTTGCCCACCAGACATCTAAACCCTCATCAACCTGATCCTGCGTGGGGCATCTCCTCCCACGATGGCATGGCAAGGTCCTCTTTACACACAGACACACAAACACCCAGAGGCACACACACACACACAGAAACGGGGAAGAGACCTAGGGCTACACCCTTGGCTCAGAAGTTGTGGGACTCTCTGACTCTGAGTCCCCTGGTGTCACCTTTTGATTTTATTAGCCAAAGGTTCTGAGGCATTGGGGAAACATGATATGACCTGAAGGGAGGCGACATGTCTGGCGGACGAGCTCTCTTCTCCCTGCATCCTCTCAGCTTCAGTACAGCAGAAGAACATGTCGCTTTCTTTAGGATGTGCCTAGAAATGAGCTGGGCAGGAGGGTTTTCTCTTGATGGGGTGCCTGGATACATGGGTTGCAATTCCGTTGGGCTCTGTCGTCAGGGAAGTGAGGTCACCACTGCCTGGGGGCTCCTTACCGAACTTCCTGCTGTACCAAAGCTTCCTGAGCCACCGGTTCGCAAGCTGCTCAGGCTCACACTCCACTCAATGCAGTTCTCATCCAGTGACCCCCATTCAGACTCCACCCAGCCCTTGGGAGGCCTGGGTGCAGCTGTTGTCCCTGCTGGAGGCAACGGAGCTGGGTTTAGACTAGGTTAGTGTTAGGGTTAGGGTTTAGAAAGACTTAGGGTCAGGGTTAGGTTTAGACCTCGTTGGGGTCAGGGTTAGCGTAAGGCTTAGGGTAGGGGTCAGGGTTAGGGTTAGGTTCATGGTTAGGTTTAGGGTCAGGCTCACAGTAGGGTCACGGTTAGCGTAACAGACAGAGTCAGGGTCAGTGTTAGGGTGACGGTTAGGTTTAGGGTCAGGTTCAGGGTCATGGTCAGGTTAGGGTCAGGTTCAAGTTTTGGTTTGGGGGCAAGGTTCATGCCACGGTTAGGGTTAGGTTTGGGACAGGTTTAGTGTCAGGGTTAAGGTCAGGGTCAGGGTTAGGTTCATGGTTATGGTAAGGTCAGCTTTATGTTTAGGATCTGTTTTATGAGTAGGTTCAGAATCAGGGTTAGCTTTAGGGTTACGATTATGTTCAGGATCTTGGATTGAGTCAGAGTTAGGTGTACATTCTGGGTTAGGGTCAGTGTTAAGGTCAAGGCCAGGGTAAGGTTTAAGGTTAAGGTCTGACATAGGCAAAGTTCAGAGATAGGGGCATGATATGATCAGGGTCAGGTAGAGGGTCAGGATTATTGTTAAAGTGGGGTTAGGGTTAGGGCTAGGTAGGTTGAGGGTTAGGGTTAGACCAGGTTAGGGTCAGTGTCAGTGATAATGTTAGGGGTTAGTTTTAGGGTTAGGTTCAGCATTAGGTTTCGGGTCAGGGCCCGTGTTAGTGTCAGGGTCAGGGTTACGTTTAGGGTTAGAGTTAAGGTCAGGCTCACATTCAGTGTCAGGGTTATGGTTAGGGTCAGGGTCAGGGTCACTGTTATGGTCAGGGTTACGTTTCTGGTGTTTGCCTGGGTCAGGGTCAGGGTGAAGTCTAGGGCCAGTGTCAGGTTTACGGTCAGGATCAGGTATTGTTTTAATGTCCACATTCGGGTCAGCGACAGGGTTATATCGTTGTCAGCGCTAGGGTCATGGTTAGGTTTCGGCTCAGGGCCAGGATCAGGTATAGAGTCAGGGTCTGGTATAGGCAAAGTTCAGAGATAGGGTTATGATCATAGTCAAGTATAGGGTCAAAGTTAAAGTTAAAGTTTAGGGTTAGTGTTAGGGTTAGCGTTTGGTGGACGGTTAGGGTTAGAACTTGTTAGGATCAGGGTCTGTGGTAGGGTTAGGGATTAGTGCTAGGGTTGGTTCAGCGATAGGATTCTGGGGAGGACCCGTGTTAGTGTCAGGGTCAGGGTTGCATTTAGGGTTAGAGTTAGGGTCAGGTTCACAGTCATGGTCAGGTTTAGTGTTCAGGTCAGGGTCAGGGTACTGCCAGGGTCAGGGTTAGATTTATGGTCATGGTCTGGGTCAGGATCAGGGTGAAGTCTTGGGCCAGTGTCAGGTTTACGGTCTGGATCAGGTATTGGTTTAAAGTCCACATTCAGGTCAGCGACAGGGTTATGTAGTGGTCAGTGTTAGGGTCATGGTTAGGTTTAGGCTCTGGGCCAGGGTCATGTATAGGGTGAGGGTCTGGTATAGGCAAAGTTCAGGGTTAGGGTTATGATCATAGTCAGGTATAGGGTCAGGGTTATTGTTAAAGTTAGGGTTAGTGTTAGGGTTAGCGTTTGGTTGACGTTTAGGGTTAGAGCTTGTTAGGATCAGGGTCTGTGGTAGGGTTAGTGGTTAGTGTTAGGGTTGGGACCAGCGATAGGATTCGGGGGAGGGCCCGTGTTAGTGTCAGGGTCAGGATTACATTTAGGGTTAGTGTTAGGGTCAGGCTCACACTCAGGGTCAGTTTGTTGTTCAGGTCAGGGTCTGGGTCACTGTAAGGGTCAGGGTTAGGTTTATGGTCATGGTCTGGGTGAGGGTCATGGTGAAGTTTAGTGCCAGTGTCAGGTTTAGGGTCAGCTATAGTTATTGGTTTAAAGTCCACATTCGGGTCAGGGACAGGATTATGTAGTGGTCAGTGTTAGTGTCATGGTTAGGATTAGGGTCAGGGTCTGGGTCAGGTGAAGGTCAGGGACAGGGTCAGGTTTAGCGTCAGGCTTTGGTTTAGGGTCAATGTTCGGTTCACTGTCACAGTTAGGTTTTGGCGGTAGGGTTTAGGATTGGGGTTAGGGTTAGAGTTAGAAGTAGGGTTATGGTTAGGGTTAGGGTTAATCAGCGTAAGGTCAGTGTTAGGGTTTGGTTTAGGGTAAGGGTTAGTGTTAGGGTCAGGGTCAGCGTTAGGTTTAGGTTCAGGGTCCGTATTAGGGTCATGGTTAGAGTTACCTTTAGGTTTAGGGTAAGGGTCAGGCTCACAGTCACGGTCTGGGTTAGGGTTAGTGTCAGGGTTAGGTCAGCGTCAGGGTTAGGATTAGGGTCAGGGTCTGTGTCATGATTAGGTTTGAGTCATGGTTACGGTAAGGTCAGATTTAAGTTTAAGTTCAGGGTCCACATCAGGGTGAGTGTCAGGCTTAAGTTTAGGTTTAGGGTTCAGGTCAGGATCACACTCAGGGTCAGGGTCAGGGCTTGGGTTAGGGTTTTCGCGTAGCCTCACAGTCAGTGTCAGGGTCAGGGTTAGTGGTTGCTGTTGGGGTTAGCCCCGCTCCTGGCTATGGACCCATCTATTCAAGGTCTCAGGATAATCCCTGGGCAGAAGGGTGTAGACCCTCCACCCGATCCCACTTAACCAGCCTTAAACTGGGGTGTGAATATGACTTGCCCACCAGACATCTAACCCCTCATCAGCCTGATCCTTCTTGGGGCATCTCCACCCATGATGGCATGGCCAGGTCCTCTATACACACAAAGACACAGACACTCAGAGGCCCACACACACACTCACACACACACACACACACAGTGAGAGAGAGACTGCGAAGAGACCTAGGGCTACACCAGTGGATCAGAAGGTGTGGGACTCTCTGACTCTGAGCCCCCTGGTGTCACCTTTTGATTTTATTAGCCAAAGGGCCTGAGGCGTTGGAGAAACCTGATATGACCAGCCAGGGAGGGGATGCGAGCTCTCTTCTCCCTGCATCCTCTCGGCTTCAGTAGAGCAGAAGAACATGTCGCTTCCTTTAGGATGTGCCTAGAAATGAGCTGGGCAGGAGGGTTTTCTCTTTATGGGGTGCCTGGATACGTGGGTTCCAATTCTGTTGGGCTTTGTCGTCAGGGAAGTGAGGTCACCACTGCCTGGGGGCTCCTTACCAAACTTTCTGCTCCACCAGAGCTCCCTGAGCCGCTGGTCCCCAAGCTGCTCAAGGCTCACACTCCACTCAATGCAGTGCCCATCCAGTGACCTCCATACAGCCTTCCCCCAGCCCTTGGGAGGCCTGGGTGCAGCTGTTGTCCCCACTGGAGGGAACAGAGCTGGGTTTAGACCAGGTTAGTGTTAGGGTTAGGGAGAAGAAAGACTTAGGGTCAGGTTTAGGTTTAGACCTCGTTGGGGTCAGGGTTAGCGAGGCTTAGGGTAGGGGTCAGGGTTAGGGTTAGGTTCATGGTTATGGTAAGGTCAGCTTTATGTTTAGGTTCTGTTTTATGAGTAGGTTCAGGATCAGGGTTAGCTTTAGGGTTACAATTCTGTTCAGGATCACGGTTTGCATCAGAGTTAGGTTTACAGTCTGGGTTAGGGTCTGTGTTAAGGTCAAGGCCAGGGTCAGGTTTAAGTTTAAGATCTGACAAAGGCAAATTTCAGAGTTAGGGTTATGATCATGGTCAGGGAGAGGTTCGGGATTATTGTTAAAGTGTGGTTAGGGTTAGGGTAGAGGTAGGTTGAGGGTTAGGGTTAGACCGGGTTAGGGTCAGTGTCAGGGATAATGTTAGGGGTTAGTTTTAGGGTTAGGTTCAGCGTTAGGTTTCGGGTCAGGGCCCGTGTCAGTGTCAGGGAGGGTTAGGTTTAGGGTTAGAGTTAGGGTCAGGCTCACATTCAGTGTCAGGGTTAGTGTTAGGGTGAGGGTCAGGGTCACTTTTAGGTTCAGGGTTAGGTTACTGGTGTTTGCCTGAGTCAGGGTCAGCGTGAAGTCTAGGGCCAGTGTCAGGTTTACGGTCAGGATCAGGTATTGGTTTAAAGTCCACATTAGTGTCAACGACAGGGTTATGTAGTAGTCAGTGTTAGAGTAATGGATTGGATTAGGGTCAGGGTCCGGGTCAGGTGAAGCTCAGGGCCAGGCTCAGGTTTAGGGCCAGGCTTTGGTTTAGGGTCAATGTTCGGTTTAGTGTCACAGTTAGGTTGTGGCGGTAGGGTTTGGGATTGGGGTTAGGGTTAGAGTTAGAAGTAGGGTTATGGTTAGGGTTAGGGTAAGACAGCATAAGGTCAGGGTTAGTGTTTGGTTTAGGATAGGTGTTAGTGTTCGGTTCAGGGTCACAATGAGGTGAAGGTTCAGGGTCCGTATTAGGGTCATGGTTAGTGTTACCACTAGGTTTAAGGTTACGGTGAGGCTCACTGTCACAGTCAGGGTGATGGTTAGGGTCAGGGTTCGGTCAGCGTCAGGGTTAGGATTAGGGTCAGGGTCAGGGTCATGGTTAGGTATGAGTCATGTTTACGGTAATGTCAGAGTTAGGTTTAGGTTCAGGGTCCACATCAGGGTCAGTGTCAGGCTTAGGTTTAGGCTTAGGGTTCAGGTCAGGATTACGGTCAGTGTCAGGGTCAGGATCAGGGTCAGGGCTTGGTTTAGGGTTGGTGCAAGATCACAGTCAGTGTCAGGGTCAGGGTTAGTGGTTACTGTTCGGTATAGCCCCGCTCCACGGTCATGACCCATTCCTTCAAGGTCTCTGGATAAACCCTGGGCAGAAGGGTGTACACCCTCCACCTGATCCCACTTAACCAGCCTTAAACTGGGGTGTGAACATGACTTGCCCACCAGACATCTAACCCCTCATCAGCCTGATCCTGCTTGGGGCATCTCCACCCATGATGGCATGGCCAGGTCCTCTATACACACAAAGACACAGACACTCAGAGGCACACACACACACACACACACACACACACACACACACACACACAGTGAGAGAGAGACTGCGAAGAGACCTAGGGCTACACCAGTGGATCAGAAGGTGTGGGACTCTCTGACTCTGAGCCCCCTGGTGTCACCTTTTGATTTTATTAGCCAAAGGGCCTGAGGCGTTGGTGAAACCTGATATGACCTGCCAGGGAGGGGACGTTTCAAGCGGAGAGCTCTCTTCTTTCTGCATCCTCTCGGCTTCAGTAGAGCAGAAGAACATGTCGCTTCCTTTAGGATGTGCCTAGAAATGAGCTGGGCAGGAGGGTTTTCTCTTTATAGGGTGCCTGGATACGTGGGTTCCAATCTGTTGGGCTCTGTCGTCAGGGAAGTGAGGTCACCACTGCCTGGGGGCTCCTTACCAAACTTTCTGCTCCACCAGAGCTTCCTGAGCCGCTGGTCCCCAAGCTGCTCAAGGCTCACACTCCACTCAATGCAGTGCCCATCCAGTGACCCCCATACAGCCTTCCCCCAGCCCTTGGGAGGCCTGGGTGCAGCTGTTGTCCCCACTGGAGGTAACAGAGCTGGGTTTAGACCAGGTTAGTGTTAGGGTTAGGGAGAAGAAAGACTTAGGGTCATGTTTAGGTTTAGACCTCGTTGGGGTCAGGGTTAGCAAGGCTTAGGGTAGGGGTCAGGGTTAGGGTTAAATTCATGGTTAGGTTTAGGGTCAGGCTCACAGTAGGGTCAGGGTTAGGGTTTCAGTCAGAGTCAGGGTCAGGGTCAGTGTTAGGGTGACTGTTAGTTTTAGTGTCAGGTTCAGGATGATGGTCAGATTTAGGGTCAGGTTCAAGTTTTTGTTTGGGGGCAAGGTCATGTCAGTTCAGGGTTAGGTTTAGGACAGGTTTAGTGTCACGGTAGGGTCAGGGTCAGGGTTAGGTTCATGGTTATGGTAAGGTCAGCTTTATGTTTAGGTTCTGTTTTATGAGTAGGTTCAGGATCAGGGTTAGCTTTAGGGTTACAATTCTGTTCAGGATCACAGTTTGCGTCAGAGTTAGGTTTACAGTCTGGGCTAGGGTCAGTATTAAGGTCAACGCCAGGGTCAGGTTTAAGTTTAAGATCTGACAAAGGCAAATTTCAGAGTTAGGGTTATGATCATGGTCAGGGAGAGGTTCGGGATTATTGTTAAAGTGTGGTTAGGGTTAGGGTAGAGGTAGGTTGAGGGTTAGGGTTAGACCGGGTTAGGGTCAGTGTCAGGGATAATGTTAGGGGTTAGTTTTAGGGTTAGGTTCAGCGTTAGGTTTCGGGTCAGGGCCCGTGTTAGTGTCTGGGAGGGTTAGGTTTAGGGTTAGAGTTAGGGTCAGGCTAACATTCAGTGTCAGGGTTAGTGTTAGGGTCAGGGTCAGGGTCACTTTTAGGTTCAGGGTTAGGTTTCTGGTGTTTGCCTGAGTCAGGGTCAGGTGAAGTCTAGAGCCAGTGTCAGGTTTACGGTCAGGATCAGGTATTGGTTTAAAGTCCACATTAGTGTAAACGACAGGGTTATGTAGTCGTCAGTGTTAGAGTAATGGATTGGATTAGGATCCCAACCATAATAGAGTATTTAATTGCATCCTAGTTTTCATCAAGTGTAAGATGCACTATAGTTTATGTTCGACTAAGAAAGAGAAATGCTGTCAGTTAAAGTAGGATATTTCATCAAGTGCAAGGTGAGTGCCACCTTAAGAGATATTAAAATGGGGGGTGGGACAAATCTTAGAACAAGTAAATTGTGGTAGTAGAATAATTAAGAAAGATCCAACACTTGGATCAACAAAATAAGTGATTATTGCTTACCATGTGCCCCAAAATATATTAAGTCCTAGAACAAGAGACGTGCTCATCTTGATGCCCCGCAGCTCTTAGACCCAAGGTACAGAGGGCAGTAGCCAACGACCAGCAGGCCCCAAGTGCCATGTGCAGACTCTAAGAGCAACTGCCTTTGAAGAGGAAACGGTTGAGAGTGGGCTTTCTGATGTAGAAAATTACTAGCTGGGAAAGTAGGACAATTGACACAGAATCGGAATTGATGCCCCTACATGACAGAGTTGGTGAAACTTCCCTTCTCAGAGATCTTGAGGCTCCTCTGAAATGAATTTTTCATTTTGGACAGAACATTCAGGATAAATATGATCTGTTTGAGTTCCTGGTTCTCTCATTAGGACTGTTTCTTAGGCTTCACTGGCACAAAAAAAGGGTTTTGATAATCCAGGTAAATCCTGACAAAAGAAAAGCACGGGATCTATGAAAATCTAACCACTCAGAGGAGAACAACAGATAAAGGGCCAGGCCGACCTGACCCTGCAGGACAGGTAAGGCTGGTCTGGCAACAGGGGTAGAGGGGAAGTGCCCATCTCCTGCTAGAAGAGCTAGAGAAGACCCCTTCCGGAGAGACCACCAGGAGAGGAGAGCAGTAGGTGCTGATGATGAAGAATATTTTAATCAGCAGAGAAGGTCAAAATGACAAAGTTCCACGATCAGAGTAAACATATGGGATAAAAAATAAAAAATAAAGAAAAAAGATTTTTTTGAAAGGACTTTTTTTTAAAGGAATTTAAACAAAAGTCCTTTTAAAGAGACAGTTGGCTGTTTAAACCAATAGTACAACTCACTGAGAGAATGGCCGCAATATTTATTGGGGTAGAAAGGACCTGGAATGTAGAAAGACCTATTCTGCAGAGGAAAAAATAGAATCACTAAGAGGCCTCATGCCTTGCACAGCCAGGGCCTCATGAGACCCTGTGCTAGAAGGCCGCTAGAACCATCTCAACTATGTTAGTCTTTCTTGGAAGCCAACAAGTGTTTGCCCAGTTAAGAGCACGGTAACAATCAGTCACGTTATGTTATAATGATTGTCGATATCTTTAAAAGCCTTGTCAAGTTCCTTTTTGAGTAACCCTCACCCCACCCTTAGAGAAATTTATCTGTGGTTCACCTCTTTGAAATACCTCATTGTTGTTTCACATTTACCATAGTCGAAAAAAAAAAAAAGTGTTTTATTAACAAAGTGTTCAGAAGGGGGCGCCACTGTAAACAATGAGAGTTTTCGCTGCCGGGACAATTTTGTTGCAGAAGCAGCTGAAAGCAATCAGGTCAGACAGAGCCAAGGGCTGGAGGGATTTTTAAAATGACAAAAACCGAACCAAATCTAACCAAAACAAAAATCAAAACCAATGGCCAAGATTTCAAGTTTGCTACTAAAGGTATGACATTCTCCTAAGACATGTGAGTGTTTTGATCACTTTATTTATATATTTATATTTGAAGAAGAAGGAACTATTTGATGCAGCAAATCCACGTTGGTTAAAAATTACCAGATATGGGGGCTCCTGGGTGGCTCAGTGGTTTAGGCCTCTTCCTTCGGCTCAGGTCATGATTTCAGGGTCCTGGGATGGAGCCCCACATCGGGCTCTCTGCTCAGCGGGGAGCCTGCTTCCCCCCTCTCTCTCTGCCTCCCTCTCTACCTACTTGTGATCTGTCTGTCAAATGGGTAAATAAGATCTTTAAAAAAAGAATTACTAGATGTGAAATACATCGAGGGTATGGGAAGGAAAATGATTTCACCTGATCTGACTAGGAAGTGGTTGAAGCCTGAATTAAAGTACTATAAAAAGAGTAAAGACCTGGGAAATATATGGGGTAAAAATCCCTAGAAAAACAGCAATAATAACTGGCTGCTCTTTATTGACCAGATCCTGCGGTAGGCAAAGAAGAGCTGGTTTTAGCCAGAGGATGATCTCCGTTTGTCTTCATGATCTGGCATTTCCTGCAAGCCAGGCATGGGGCTCTGCACTAGAGCTGCAAATGTTGTTCCCTCATTGTCACTTTTCTCTTCTCAGGGGGACAACAGGCATGTCCATGGTGCAGTGTGACAGGCTTTAGCACAGGAAGATAATAGACTGCCAAGGGTAGGTGGGAGCTGGGAAAAGCCACTTAGGAACAGATTTTCAGGGGAGGTGATAGACAAGGGCAAAGCGAAGAATGAGGATGAGTGTGTCAAGTTTCAAAGTGCCAGGAGGCAGCACAGTGCATTCGGAAACTACAGCAAGTTCATGACAAACGGCAGCTGATCTGGCAGCATCACCTGGGGATGGAGGCTGAGCCCCGGGGTTAACACTGGGGGTGAGAAGGTTTGTATACTATGGCGAGGAGGTGAGGTACTACACTGTGGGGGCACAGGGAGCTACCGGAGGATTTCAAATATCAGAATCGTAACCATAATAGAGTATTTAATTGCATCCTAGCATTCATCAAGTGTAAGATGCACTATAGTTTATGTTCGACTAAGAAAGAGAAATGCTGTCAGTTAAAGTAGGATATGTCATCAAGAGCAAGGTGAGTGCCACCTTAAGAGTTATTAAAATGGGGGGGGGGGACAAATCTTAGAACAAGTATATTGTGGTAGTAGAATAATGAAGAAAGATCCAACACTTGGATCAACTAAAGAAGTGATTATTGCTTACCATGTGCCCCAAACTATATTAAGTCCTAGAACAAGAGACGTGCTCATCTTGATGCCCTGCAGCTGTTAGACCCAAGGTACAGAGGGCAGTAGCCAACGACCAGCAGGCCCCAAGTGCCATGTGCAGACTCTAAGAGCAACTGCCTTTGAAAGAGGAAACGGTTGAGAGTGGGCTTTATGAGGTAGAGAATTACTAGCTGGGAAAGTAGGACAATTGACACAGAATCGGAATTGATGCCCCTACATGACAGAGTTGGTGAAACTTCCCTTCTCAGAGATCTTGAGGCTCCTCTGAAATGAATTTTTCATTTTGGACAGAACATTCAGGATAAATATGATCTGTTTGAGTTCCTGGTTCTCTCATTACGACTGTTTCTTAGGCTTCACTGGCACAAGGAAAGGGTTTTGATAATCCAGGGTAAATCCTGACAAAAGCAAAGCACGGTTTCTATGAAAAACTAACCACTCAGAGGAGAGCAACAGATAATGGGCCAGGCCGACCTGACCCTGCAGGATAGGTAAGGTTAGTCTGGCAACAGGGGTAGAGGGGAAGTGCCCCTTTAGGTTGGCTTGGACAAAGCCCTCAATCAACTTTCTGTGCCTTTGGGACAGTTACGAGAAGTTCTGGTAAGTCCCCAATTAATGAAAACAGTCTGCTCTGATGCCTGTTGTCCTCGTCGGCTTTTCTCTAAGAATTCTTTTCATCTGTTAGTTTGGTGGTACTGGTGGTTGTATTTTAACGGTTCATGATTATAATATTCACCTTCAGAAGTGTTGTAAATGATTTTGTTTTTGCATATGCTAAAAACCTAAAAAAACATGTTCGATTTGAATAAGACCTATTCTCAGAGTAGACAATCTTAAAATGTCAGGGGAGAGGAAGCATATTTCCAAATTCAACTTATTAATGCCACTTTGGTCATATGTAAGTGGTTTCTAACTTACGAATGACTTGTATTTTAACAGTTTGTAATCTTGTAAAGATCCCCCCCCCCACCCCATGTAAGCTACGTGTGGTTAGGTTCCTGGGCTGATCTACAAAAACTGTGTAATCCCTAATGGAACTGAAGGATAATATAAATAAAATGTAATACTTAATAAATGTTACATTTGCATGTTCTCTCAGAAAAATCTCTGTTGTGGGAATGGGACTCCCCACCTCTAAGCCATTGGGAATAGGAACTCCACCTGGGTGAACAGTGGAGGGGCAGTTGTGGCATCACTTCTAACAGAAAACTGTGCTGCCCTGTCTCCCCTCACCCCCCCCCCCCCGTCTGTGTCTGGTGCCCTGACTTACGGCCTCTGTCCATTCTGATGCCCTGTCGTAAACTTGTCATAAACGACACCATCCTTCCTTGTGTGTCTCCTCTAGCTTGAGTGGCCTCTTGCGTCCCTCCCCTAAGACAGTGCCTGCATCCTAGAGAGAATATAAGGAGAACATAATTTAAGGGAAGACACAGTACATGATTAGAACCAAGAAAATTGCGAAGTAATGGAAATATCAGTGCTGAGAAGCCTAGGGGAGGGGCAGGCAGGAAAGAGTTCGTGAAACAGGTAAAAATCTTGAGTTGTGCCTTGAGGTAGCCAATACTTTCCATGGTTTATGTGTCATTTGAATTTTACAAAATCTTGTTAAAGATACTTTTCCTTGGAATGGAAGGGATTTTCATGGTCCGCTGTTGGATTCCACACCAGCCGCTGTGGGGCTCTCCCACTGCCTCCTTGGTGTTCCTCTTCCTCCCGGGGCCTCATAGTGGTGTTGTTTCCCAAGCCTAGTCTTCCTTTGGCCTCCCACTCTTCTCTCAAACCCCCTCTCTGGAGGCAGATTTGCTCTACTCACACAGGCTCCCGTCCAACCTCACCCCCTGCCATCACCATATACCCTCCCTTTTCCATGGCCTGTTTTTATGGCCACTTTGGTCCTGCTCAGGCACAGGCCTGACCTGCCTTTCTGGTCCCAACTCTGAAGCTGTTCTGTGAGATTCTCAGATCACTGAGGGATACGACTATATCTGTCTTCATTGCATCCCTGTAGGCTGCCACAATACTGACGTCCAGGAGGTGTTTCATAATGTTGATGGAGTGAATTAATTCACCTTCCTGTGGAATTTTTGTGATCTGCCTACTTCATTCTAGTTGTTTCTGTTAGCCTTTGTTTTGGCCCTAATTCCTAATTATCTCTTTATTCATTAGCTTCTGGACATGTTTCTCTACCTCTGTGCTCTGCCTTTTTCTGGTTTTCTGTTCTTCATTCTTGATTCCTGGTATTTCCATACCCACATTTCATCATCATGCATCAGTGCTTTGACATTCTTTCGTTCTCCAAAATATGCAGAATCTAAAGACTTCATCTCAGTGAAGTTGGCCCTCCATTCCTATTTCTGCTTCTCTCCAGAAGGAAGCCTGCAGTGCACATGGCTGTGTGCCTGTCTGACCCTGCCCCTGAGTGTGTGTGCACTTACATCTGCTCCCCATCCCCTCCCCACCTCGGCAGCTGTGTACACATGGCTTTCAGAGTCCGATTCGAGCCCCGTCGAATTTCCAGACTCTCCTGTACTTTGCTTCATATTATCTGTTCTCCATTCTAAGCCCCCTCATCCCCATAACTTTCACTGTATATGTCATTCTTCTTCTAGCCATGTGACCCTGCCTTCGTGTCATTATGCCCCCAGTTCATGAGTCCCCTCAACAGTAACTGTGTCTGGTATATCATGTTTTTTTTTTTTTTGTCAATATCTGCATAGTACTGGTGCACAGGTATTAATTTCTGTGGAATTGAATGAGATATAGAAAATTGATAATGTGACAAAACAATGTCTGTAATACATTTTCTTTATTATTCTTTTAAAGAGTCTCAGGTCATCAGTCAGTGAAGGAATTCGGGCAGTAGATGAACGAATGTGTAAACAAGAGGACATAAGGAAGAAAAAGGTACCCTCCAGTAGATTTCTTATGCTGCATGCCAGTTGAAGCCCTCTCCTCTTGTCTCCGCGAACTTGTCAGCACTATTCAGCTTTTTTTCTTTTTTTTTTAATTTAGCTTTTTTTCAAAGCTCTCACGCATGTGCATTTTATGCATTATGTCACGTTATCTACCTGAAATAAGAAGACAGAATTTCAGAGGTACCCACACGATCCCAAGATCACCCACTTTTTCCAGAACAAGAAACAGTGATAACTGTTGTCGGTGCAGCACTTGACAGTTAACGACTGTATAAATTGTCAGCGGCCCTGTAAAGAAAATAGGCCTATATGAGAGACTAGGGGAGAAGTGGGCTTTCCAAAGCAAACTCAGGATTCTGCCATAGGTTTGCTGTTATTTTCTGATCCTGTGTTCTTTATGTTCTGGTGTTCACTTTAATTTTTTCAATTCCCAGTAGTTAGCATGCGGTGTTGGCTTAGTTTCAGGTGTGTGAGACAGGCAACGGCTCTGTACATCTGAGGGCTCACCCCGGGAGTGTGCCCCTTAGTGCTATCTCCAGTTCCAAGTGTCCCCGATATCATTCATGAGCATAACGATGTAGGGGCACAGCGGGCATTGGGAGTCTGGGCTTCTGACTCTCGCCTGCTGCTCTGTACAATGTTTTCTATGTGTATTATTAGCATATTTGTTAAAATCTCAGTGGGGAGAAGCCTGTTTGAGGGACAGGCTTCTGTTTAATTCGCCTCTGGATCTCCTCACAGCTTTTGTCCAAAGAATGCTTGTCGTGCGCTTCCAGACAAAACAGTAAGCTTTGTGAGAGCAGGGTGTATTTCTTGCTTTATTTTCTCGTGCCCCCCCACCCTTCCCCCCCCCCCCGTCGGAATGAATATCGAGCTCCCAGGGGTGTTCATTATTATTATTATTTATTGAATGGATGACTTTGTATTTTTTTGTTCTTTAAGGATGAGAGTTTTCATAATGTCCCTCAACCTCTTTGATAATATTTGTAGTGTAAAAGGTCTTTAATGATTTGGTGCTTGGGCATATAGGTATATGCACATGTAAACTGAGAGGGCCAGTACAATTGGAAGCCAAAGTTAAAACATGAATAAAGGGCCATAAGAAAACAAATGGAGGGGCGCCTGGTGGCTCAGTTGGTTAAACGTCCGACTCTTGATTTTGGCTCAGGTCATGATCTCAGGATCATGAGATTGAGCCCCGCATTGAGGTCTGTGCTCAGCAGGATGTCTGCTCGAGATTCTCTCTCTCCCTCTGCCCCTCCCCTGCACGCGCACATGCAGTCTCTCTCTCTCTCAAATAAACAAATCTTTTTTAAAAAAATAGGACAGAAATGCCCATAGAAAGATTCAGGATGGGGAAAAAAAGAAATAAGAGTATAGAATATGAGAAAGCAAAGTCTAGGGGTTTTTTTTTTTTCCTCTATAAACTTGCAATAGAATATGGAAGTATGCTTATTCTAGAACTAAGATTTGCATTCCTGAGAATTCTGTGTTTCATAGAAATATTCAAAATATAGCATGCCCTATATATTTGAAGTTGACTTTTGGTCTTATATTTTCCTGCATTTAGCATGGGAAATAAAGATGATTAAGAGTAAAGATGGTGACGTTTTTTGTTTGCTTAATTTTTGTTTTTATAGATGTGTGTGTTGAGGCTTATACAAGTTATTTGATCAGTGGAAAAGATTGAAAAAATCTTAAATTCACAAAGTTCGAAAGAAACCTCTGCACTAGAAGCAAGCAGGTAAGCATTTTTTTTTTAACTAAGTAGCACATAAATTAATACTTCACATCCAATCTAATTAGGCGGGGACGGCTTAGTTAGAATTTATTTCTGAACAAGAAGAAAATCCAGGTTTGTGGCTAGAATGTAGCTCCAGGAGAGTGGAGAGCATGAAATGGTGAAATCTATAACACGTTCCTATAAACGCTTTGGTTATAGACCACAGTTCCAACACGTCATTATGCTTGCAGTGTAAAAGTATATTTGGAATCACCTTCCCTGAGGACTAGCAAAGTCCTGTTGATCTTTAAGGCATACCTACCATTCATCTTGGTTTTTCTCCATCTCATTTTTTTTCCTAGACATGCCCAGAGTATTACCATTGATGTATTTTGCACCAGCATTATATTATTATGAAACAGTATAGGACATATCCAGTTGAAATTTACAAACAGGAAAGGAAAAACTTATGAAATAGGAAAAAGATGATGGCTCTCTTTGTTATACTGTGATTGTCTTGTTCCCTTCCTGGTGTGAATTTTCAATCAGCCAGGGTAGATGAGTGACTCAGAAAATGAGTAGTTAGGTCCTGTCAGCACTGTGAGACACACAGTGGTGCAGTGGGAGTAGCCGGGGCTGGTCCTACACATACCAGCTGGGCTGCCTGTGTCAAGGTCGCCTGGTGCCCTGAGTGCTCTGTTGTGTGACGCTAACAGTCCCTCCCCTTGCAGGCGGAGTTAGGTTTCTAAATTTTAGGAATTAAGGTTTTAGATTTGGAAGGAACTTGAGAGACCATATGCTCCGCATGTCTCATGATGGAGATTAAGAACGGACACATCCCAAAGGAAGCGATTCTCTGGTCCTAGGTCTCTGTCCCCTTTCATATCAAGGCATTCAACTAAGTGGTCAGCCTCCACTGTGCTTGTGTCTCTAGCCCGTTGCACTCATGCTTCTGCCCCGTTCGTCCACACTTAGCAGACAGTCTGCACGCGGCCCTTCTGCAGCCCGTGTGTCTCCAGCGGCTCTGCTTCACTGCGGCCCTTGGCAGCGCCTGCAGCCCCTCCAGCCATGTCCACGTTCGGCCCCTGGGGAGCTGGCCCTCCAGTGTTCTTCCCGTCTTTGCTGTTGCTGCTGTGCTCATCGGATAGAAACACCTCAGTGAGCTCTGTGTCTACAATCCTGTCCCTTTGCAACACTGTCCTTGATAAACAGACATTGTGCACTTTCTTGCTCAGAATTACCTTGGAGGACTTTTTTCTCCAGAAGAGCAGCTCTGAGCTCTAGAGTCAGGAAAGACAGAGCAGCGTCAGCGCACAGTAAATCCATCATGCTCTGCCTGGCCCAGAAATGCCGAGAGAAGGATAAATAGGAAATGCACATGAGATCAGTCAGTAGAGGTTGGGATTAGGCTTCTGCATTGGTCGTGCCAAGCGCTTGCCTTCCCTCCACACCAGTTCTGATGCTCTGGGACGGGGTACACCATGGCAGGTCTCCAGCGATTTTGGGTTTTCTTACAGTGTGTTTCCTTACTACCTGACTGCCCATCCTCAGATGTGGGATGCCTCATAGAGCCCAGCAGGGGCTTTGGGGCCTTTGTTGTGTGTTTTTTTTTCTTTCACTGTTCGACTTCCTTTTGAATGTGGTTGACGCTTTCTAATGTGGGGGGCAAGAGGGAAGTGTATCCAGTCCACTTGATGGCAGATGCACTGTGAGTGATTTCTCACCAGCTCCCGGAGCACCGAGCTTGCTCTTTCTGCCGTTGGGTAAATTTCAACTTGGAGTCCGCTGCTCTGAGCGATTTCCCAGGTTGCTGCTAGGCGGTCAGTTTTAGCTGATTGAGGAGACAGCAGTAGTTGGTCCTGGGAGGTACTTGGGAGGGAGAATGAGGCAGGCAGAGAAGAAGAGGGGGCTTCGGGTATGAACGGTAGGACAGGGCAAGAGAGAGGAGGGGGTTAGAGAATGGGAGAAGAAGGGAGAAGAAGGGCACGAATGGGAGAGCCGAGGAACGTGGAGGAATCATGCAGTTGTACCCACACTGACCTAAAATAGCTCCATCCCCTTGCCTGGGCCCTGTGGCCCGGGCCAGGCTGCGTTGGTGGCTTCTACAACCTCCCCGCTCCTCACCCCTTGCACTGGGGCCTGCTGCACAGACAGTTTGTCATGAAAATTGATGGCGTTCAGGTGCAGGTGCCTGAGCGCTGTAAGGCATGGGGGGCGGTGGGGGTGGCAGGTTTTTAACTTTGGGAATTACATTTCTCTAATTGTCTCTACTAGCCCTCTCTGGACTAGACAGATTTTGGAGAGAATTGCCACAGAATTTAACCAGTTACACTTTCATGCTGTTCAGAGCAAAGGCATGCCTCTTCTGGACAAAGTAAGACCAGCAAGTGTTGGTTTCGACTTTCAATTTGCTGTTTGCGAATTTCCTGGATGATTTCGGTTTGACCTAGCATTGCCCCTGATAATTGCTACTCTACAGGATTTTGAAGCTAGCTTTGAATTCTTTTTTTTTCAGTGTCTCCTGCTTGGGACCCTGCTTCCATTATGTCACACTAGATAGATTTTGTGTAAAGACACAAGCGTAGTCTCCAAACTATGCAAGTAAAATTAATTCTGAATTTCATGTAACTTGACACATCATATGATGTAGTCAGAGTTCATTTATCCAAAGCCCTTGACTGGGTTTAAATGCACGTTTGTCAGATTTACTCCGTAGCTTAAGAGGCAAATAACTTTTTGTCATTCCGTAATTGTCTAAACTTCACTTTGATGAAGCCGACTTACTTTCAAAGAAATCATAGGGAGGGGACGCCTCAGTGGCTCAGTCAGTTAAGCCACTGCCTCTGGCTTAGGTCATGATCCCAGGGTCCTGGGATTGAGTCCCACCTTGGGCTCCTTGCTTGGCAGGAAGCCTGCTTCTCTTTCTGCCCGTGTCTCCTTGTGTGCTTGTGCTCTCTCTCGACAAATAAATAAATAAAAACCTTTAAAAAAAAAAAGAAAGAAAGCAATCATGGGGAGAAGAGATTCATTGTTATTCTCTAGGAAATGTTGGGATTTTAATCTTACATATATTCTGGTAGAATTAGAGGCTCGCTTTATATATATAACACATATGTATATAAATTATACACATATATTTGAGCTTTTAGAAACTGTGGTACCTGGACCTTCTTTCCTGGTCTCTCTGTTCTTGCAGCGTATAGCCCACATTACGGCCATGCTGCAGCAGTCCCTGGGAGGCCTGCTGCTAGAAGGGCTTCAGACTTCCAATGTGGACATCATACGGCACTGCCTCCAGACTTACGCTACAATTGACAAGACACGGGATGCAGAGGTGTTAGTCGGTCAAGTACTGGTGAAACCATACATGGATGAGGTTTGTGCCCCCATGCACCTCATTCCACAAACACAGAGCATCTAATCTGGCTTCGGTTCTTGACTGGGTGCGAGAGAGCTCAGGGCTCTTCCTTGAAGATGCTCTTAGTTCCTGCTCTTCTGGTTGTAAGAAAAGGTTGGTCCCGCTTGGTGCCCATCAGCATGGCAGGAATCAGGCATGCGCTCTGGTCTCTTACAGTGATGCCATAAATCAGGGATCATCTTAATTTAGTAGGGGTGAGGGACTTGCCTAGGAAGAAGGTACGGATCAGAACATTTTCAGGTCAATTTCCATTTCCATAAGTTATACGTTAATGAAGTTGCCGAAAAGCGTGACCCCACCAAGGCGCCCGTGCCCACTGGAGGAGCTGGAAGACAGCTCTGTGCGCAGGGAAAGTCTGTGAGGGGAAGCGTCTTCGCAGAATTGATGTGGCCTAAGTCTTGAAGACCATGGGGGAGTTTGCCAGGCTAGGAAGGTGGGAGGGAGGGAATATTCAAAGATAAAGGGCTTTGAAGGGCGATTTAGCGGGGTAGTACCTTAAGTCCAGAACTTGGTTACCCAGTGTTCTTGACCTTTAAGGATACAGTTAAATACAGGGAGTCAGTGTATCCTGCCTCTGAGCGGCCGGAGTATGGGCTGCACCATGTGAGGCCGCCAGCAATCAGCAGCTTCCAACTTAGAGAGCGTCGGTTTCATCTAGTTCAAGCTGACAGAAGTCATGAAGCCAGTCTCAGCGTTTGAGGGCTTTCTTCCAGTCACCTGCCAGTGCGAGTGTTCTTTCTGTCTGGTAAGTATAAAGCTACCCACCATGACTTCAGGATGAAAGGCTTCCAGTTTTAAAACGAGACAGTATCCCAGTGATAGAAGTAAAATTGAAGGATTAATTTCAGTAATCTTCTCAGCTTCATTAAGACTACTAAAAGTAAATGATCTGTCAGTTCTTTGTATGTATCCTATTATAGTTCATAGCTCTCTCTGTGGGGGTGAAAAAGATCACATTATTCTTTGTCACTAAATGAAAATATTTTAGTTATTTAATTTGCCCTTTTAATTTAATTATGCCCTTTTCATTGAACTGAATCTAATATGCTAAATTAGGGAAGTACTTTACGTTTCCATGTCATTAAATGAACTGTGGCCACGTTTGTATTTTAAGTTTGTATGCTTGTCATTCACCTCCTGCAACTCAGCCTCACCAAAAAAATTTAAATACAAAAGCAAAATAAGATGTGTTTTCTTCCATCACTTTCCATCTCAGCCCTTTCCCTGTTCTGGAGACGGTAGAGAATAAGGCCAGGGTGAAGATGATACAGAGCTGTTGTCTGCAGATACAGTATTTTGCTTTTAAGCTCAGAAGGGAAGCAGATGAGTGTGTGTGATGTTTTAGCTTCAGGCCAGTCTCTGTCCCTCAGCCTCTGTGTCCCCCAGGGTTGGAGCAGTATTCCCAAATCCCGGGACCTAGATTTTCATGCCATTGTTACTTACCTCCTGTTTTGAAAGCATACTGAGTGGGGAGGAGGAAGGACGAAGTGCATTTTTAAGGTTTACACGATTCTTTTCTCTGTAGTGTATAGTTCATACTTCTCTTTTAGGTGCTTTAAAAACAAACAAAAACACAAACAAACAAACAAATAAATAAATAAAAATAAAACGCTCTTCCTTCTGCTAGGTGATTGTAGAGCAGATCGTTGAGTCTCATCCAGACGGCCTGAAGATCATGTATGCTAATAAGCTCCTGGAGTTTGTGCCTCACCACTGCCACCTTCTTCCAGAGGTCACAAGAGGAGCCATCTCAAGGTGACGTAAAATGCTGTGTATGCACCTGAGCTCAGTTTAGTGACCACCTGTCACCTCCTCATGTGCCGCTGATCCCTGGCTGTCCTGTCTGACCCGGGAACGTGGGAACGTGTGCTCTTCCCTATTTGTTACCAGTGCTGTGAGGCAGGTGTCACTTGCCTGGGTTTACAGGGAAGGCAATGAAGAGTGGGGACGAATCTCAATGGTGACATTTGTGTGACTCCAGAGCCTCTGCTTTTCTCTTGTCTATACTGTCTCCTTAACCAGGCTCAAAATCAAAATTGGTTTCCTTCCATTATTGTGATGTCATCATCGGTCTAGAAATACCAATTCATTTTAATTCAACATGTTTTATACTGATGGCAATTAAAGTCATGAACGGTTTTCCCTCCCTCTCTTATTTCATTTCCATGGATTTCCAGTTCTGTTTCATGAATATCCCATTACCTTCCACCATCTCCGACATCCCAGTCCAGACTTTTGTTGCCTTTTGTTCAAGGGTAGCGGGCTCTCCCCACCTGGTCTCCCAGCTCCACCTGTCCCTCTTCATTGCAGCCCTCAGCTGTCCCACCTGCCCAGAGCTCTTCAGCCTTCCTGAGTCGCTCGTGGCTTCTCATCGCCCACAGAAGAGCATCCAGTCTTCCTGGTGTAACCTGTGACCGTTGGTGCTTGAGTCCTAGTGGTTCTCCGCTGTAGAACTTTCTACTGTGGAACTTTCCCCCATACCACTATGGTTCCTGGCCAGACAGGAGCACTTGACCTTCCCTAACACACCTGGTACAGAAGATCCCTGACTTCACCTTGGTTCAGTTTATGGTTTTTTGACTTTTTATAATAGTGCAGAAGTGATATGCATTTAGTTTGGATCTTTTCCCAGGCTGGCGATCTACAGTAGGGTTCTCTTTTGTAATGCTGGGCAGGGGCAGCGAGCACAGCCCCCAGGCAAACCACGTGATCACGAGGGTCAGCAACCAACACACTTGAACCGTCCTGTTCTGGCTTTCAGTGCAGTGTTCAGTAAGTTACATGAGATACCAGACACTTTATTGTGAAATAGGCTTTGTGTTAGAGGATTTTGCCCAACTGTGCAATACTGTAAGTGTTCTCAAGACATTTAAGTTTGGCGGGGCTAAGCTCTGATGTTCAGTCGCTTAGGTGTTTTCCATGCATTTTCAACTAAAGAGATTTCCAGCTGAACAATGAGTTTATTAGAAGCCGAGGCCGTCATAAGCCGAGGAACATCTGTCTATACTGTGCGCCTCTGTGTTTTCCTTCATTGCTTCCTGTCTCTTATTCCTTTGTCTTTCTGTTGATCTGTCACTCCACATGAAGCTCCAGTCAAATACAACTTCTTTTTTTTTAGGTTATTTATTTATTTACTTATTAGAGAAAGCATAAGCAGAGGGGGAGGCAAAGAGTGAAGCAGGCTCCCCACTGAGCAGGGAGCCCGATGTGGGACTCAATCCCAGGACCCTGAGATCATGACCTGAGCCACCCAAGCGCCCCCAGGCTATGGTTATTTCAAGAAAAAGTCCTATTTGTGAATTCTTCATCTAGTGAAGATGAATTAAAATCAGAAAGTCAACTCTGCCACCTTTAAAAACCCAGGAACAGAAAAAAATTCCACGAGCAGGTATAACCCTATCCACAATAAATCACTTTCAATCCAGTCCTGAAAACTAATACAGAGTAGGAAGAAAGCATTACAGAAAAATTTTGTTTTCATTAATCAAGCTGGAAAATAACGGGCCTTACATGAATGCCCTTTAGGAAGACAGTTCTTATAGTTTTATGTTGATAGAAACTCACATTACATTCGAAATGCATGTTAAAACCATGACTGTAGATTAACTACCACTTTCAGTCATCAGAAGATGAAAAATGGTCAAGAGTCACCCAAACTGAATCCTGGTTCCTCCTGGAAAATGTGTTCCTAAATATTTTCCCCCTGAACTACTGTGCTCTTTCTGTATCTTACACAGCAGACACTGCGATGCACAAACACATCCAGAAGGCCTTTGAGGGCTGACAGCCTGCTGGAACAATGAGGAATTCACCTGGGTTTCTGCCTTTCTGCCGGGCCCAGAAAGTTCTGGGTAACCCAGGTGACGTGTCATGAGAATACATGTGTAGCTCACACCATATGTATTATCTCCTCAGGGTAGACACCAAAATCCATGTTCGTATATGAAAATCCGAGATGCGTACAGAAATCAAGAGAGATTCTGTCATCTTGAAAGAAAAACACACTGTTGCGCTGCCACATGCCTCGTTTCTCCTTGAGTGACTGCAGGAAGTAGCGATTGCAGTCAGAAATCTCAGAAAGAAAAATTAGAGTAAGGGCAACACCTGAAGTTTATTCCTGAAAATACTTGGAGAACGACTGTGACCAATAAACCAGGGCTTAGTTCATGAGACTGTCAATGAGCTTATAACATCCCATGTCCTGGTCAAACCCTCATGTCTGGGAGATGGAGGGACGTCTTCATCTTCCAGAGCTACTATTAGGCTATTAGGGAAAAAGGTGGAGACAATACTGACTGAGTCCCTACTTCAGCAGGAGAGCCAAAAACACCTTGCCCCTCCATAATCCCAAATGAAAATAAACATCTCGGGGCGCCTGGGTGGTTTAAGCTTCTGCCTTTGGCTGGGATCAAGCCCCACGTCGGGCTCTTTGCTCAGCGGGGAGCCCACTTCCCTCCTTCTCTCTCTGCCTGCCTCTCTGCCTACTTGTAATCTCTGTCAAATAAATAAAATAAATAAAATCTTTAACAAAGAAAAGAAAAGAAACATCTCATTTTACTAGTGTGCAGCAGTGTCTATGCAGGAGAAATTATTATTATTTTATTATTAGATGATATATTATTATTATTATTATTATTATTGTACTATATTGTTAACCTTTTGAATTCGGACACCTAAAATTTTTAATAAAATATGAAGGCCTTTTTTTTTTTAAGATTTTATTTATTTGAAAGACAGAGATCACAAGTAGGCAGAGAGGCAGGCAGAGAGGGGGAAGCAGGCTCCCCACTGAACAGAGAATCCGATGTAGGACTTGATCCCAGGACCCTGGGATCATGACCTGGGCTGAAGGCAAGAGGCTTTAGCCCACTGAGCCACCCAGGCACCCCATGAAGGTTTTTTTTTGTTTTTTTTTTTTTTAAGATTTTACCTATTTATTTGACAGAGAGATCACAAGTAGGCAGAGAGGCAGGCAGAAAGAGAGAGAGGAGGAAGCAGGCTCCCTGCTGAGCAAAGAGCCCGACATGGGACTTGATCCCAGGACCCTGAGATCATGACCTGAGCTGAAGGCAGCGGCTTAACCCACTGAGCCACCCAGGCGCCCCATGAAGGCTTTTTTTAAAGAACAAAAACTTCAGACTATATCTTTATCCTATCAGTTCCCACTACAACTGGCTTCTGTCTTGGCCAACATTTAGCCATTCAGATAAAGTCCGTATTTAGTGCTTCGTGTGTATGCATGTGTAAAATAAGTGGACAGTCATAAATCTTTAAGATTGTGTATAATAACCGTGAAATAAGGATTCTTGATACACAAGGTCTCGTCTGGGGAAAACAGCTGGAGAACAGTATGCAGTTTTCAAATGACGAAGGGGAAATACGCATTCGGTTATGAGAAAGGGGAGGAGAACAAGACCAAATATTAATAAAATGGAAAAAAGCTTTTTCTGCCATCTTTCCGTGCCGCAGTAACAGTGTGAACAAATGTCCCACAGATGCCCTCAAGAACATTAACACTGCTGAAAGGGGGGGCGAAGGCCAGGTTCTTAGGAGGCCCTCCACCAAAGTCAACATCCCGTTTCCTCACTGTGATGACAAAGCATGAGTACATTGGCAAATTTGAAATTATTGATGACCACAGAGCTGGGAAAACTGCTGTGAACCTCACGGGCAAGTTAAACAAGTGTGGCATGACCAGCCCTAGACTTGTATAACTGAAAGATCTAGAAAAGTGGCAGACAATTTCCATCCCCTCAGTTTGGTTTCACTGCATGGAAAAATTCTTCTGGCATCATGCACCATGAAGAAGGAAGAATCCAGGCAGGAGGGAAAATCCTGGGATTCCTTTTTCCTAGAAATATAATATACATGGCACGTGAAATGCCTCAATGGGGAAAAAAAAAGGAAAATAAATTACAGTCAACTAATGTTTGACAAGACTGCCAAATAATTCAATGGGTGTAAGAACAGTATTTTACTCCCAAGCAGCCACATGCAAATAATGAAACAGGAGTCCTGCCTCACACCATACAGAGAAAATAACCCCAAATGCATCAAAGACATAAGTGTAAGCATTAAAATGATAAAGTTCGGGATGCCTGGGTAGCTCAGTTGGTTGGACGGCTGCCTTCTGCTCAGGTCATGATCCCAGAGTTCCCGGATTGAGTCCTGCATCAGGCTCCAAGCTCCACAGAGCTTGCTTCTCCCTCTGACCTTCTCCTTGCTCATGCTCTCTCTCATTGTCTCTTTCTCAAATAAATAAAATCTTTTAAAAAATAAAAATAAAGTAAAATGATAAAGTTTTCAGAAGAAAACACAAAGGTAAACGTTAGTGGTCTTGAATCTAACAACGGCTCCTCAGCCAAACACCAAAGTACAAGCAACTTAAAAAAAATAATAAACAAATAAATGGGACTCAACCAAAATATCCCAGTTTTGTGCTTCCAAGGACCCCATTGACAAAGTCAAAAGACAAGCCACTAAATGGGAGAAAATATTTGCAGGTCATATATAAGGAACATGCATTCAGACTGTGTGAAGAATTCTTACAACTCAAATAAAAAGACAACCAAGTTAAGAAATGAGCAAAGAGGGGCGCCTGGGTGGCTCAGCGGGTTAAGCTGCTGCCTTCCGCTCAGGTCTTGAACTCAGAGTCCTGGGATCGAGCCCCGTGCTTTCTGCTCAGCAGGGAGTCTGCTTCTTCCTCTCTCTCTGCCTGCCTCTCTGCCTGCTTGTGATCTCTCTCAATAAATCTCTTTCAAATAAATAAATAAAATCTCTTAAAAAATGAGCAAAGAACTTGAATATACATTTCTCTAATATTCAAATGTATACATTAATATATAAATGCATATATAAATATATTTTACATGATCATATATTTATATAAACATATTTATGTAAATATATTTACATTCTTAAATATGTATTTAAATATAAATAAAATGTGAAATATATAATATATATTTAAAGATATATAAAAGGTATATATAAAATATATGGGACAATAAGCACGTGAAAATATGCTCAACATCACTAATCATTCGGGAAATGCAAATCAAAACCATGGTGAGATACCACCTCCCACCCACGTGGATGGCTACTATCAAAAACCCCAAAAGCAGGTGTTGGAAGGATGTGAAGAGCTGGAACCTGTAAATTGCTGGTGGGCTTGGAAAATGGCACAGCCACATTAGAAATGGTTTAGTAGCTCCTCAAAATGCAGAACACAGAGTTGCCATATGACACACCAATATCACTCCTGTGTATAGAGCCAAGAAAAAAACTATGCCCACACAAAAACTTGTGCATGAAGGTTTAGGGTTTATTCGTAATAGCGAAAAGGTGAGAACAACCCTGATGTTCATCAACTGATGAAGAGATAAATAAAATGTGATCCATCCAGCCTGTGGAATATTATTCAGCCTTGAAAAGGAATAGAACTTTGATATGTGCCACAACACAGAGGAGCCTTGAAAACATTCTGCTGATTGAGAGAAGTCAGTCACAGAAGACCACGTATTGCATAATTTGATTTATATGGAATTTCCAGAATAGCTAAATCTACAGAGACCGAAAGTAGATTAGCAGTTGCCTAAGACTGGTGGTGATGGCTAAAGTTTTCTTTTGAGGATGATGAAAATGTGTAGGTAGTTCAGTATAGTATAGTTAAATATAGTGAAAGCCATTAAATTGTCCACATTAGATGGTGAGTGGTATGGCCTGTGAATTATATCTCAATTAAGCTGTCATCGAAAAATGCAAAGAACTTCTCTATTTATCAAGTACAAAAAGAATGAACTTGATTAAAAACATCAAAAATGGGGAAAATAAAAACAAAATAAGATGGGAGGAATAAAATTATGACTGTTTATCATTAATTTAAATGTGTACAGACTGACTTTTTCTATTAAAGCGCCTATCAGGAGGTTACAGATCCACGCTGTTCAAGAAACATACTTAAAATGCAAAAGGGATTGAGAATGTATCAGGTGAGGAGATACCATGCAAAAGAGAAAGCCGGAATGGCAAAATTCATCGCAGACAAGTTGGGTCTAAAGTTATAGGTATTAAGATGAAGAGGGACATTTGTAAAGGCAGAGTTTGGAAAGAAGATGTAAAAGGTATAAGCAGGTATACATCTAACAACATAATACCTGAAGACTCTAAAAATGCAATAACAAGGTAAAATTTTAGCTTTTCAAATGGGAGTATCTACTAGAAGGAGGGAAAAACAAGGACACACAGAAAATAGACATCCTGGGGCGCCTGGGTGGCTCAGTGGGTTAAAGCCTCTGCCTTCGGCTCAGGTCATGATCCCAGGGTCCTAGGATCGAGCCCCACATCGGTCTCTCTGCTCCGCGGGGGGCCTGCTTCCTCCTCTCTCTCACTCTCTGCCTGCCTCTCTGCCTACTTGTGATCTCTGTCTGTCAAATAAATAAATAAAATCTTAAAAAAAAAAAAGAAAATAGACATCCTTATTTCCCTCGGAAAACATTTCTTTCTTACACCTAAGGAAAGCCATATTTGTAAAGATTAATTGCATACTAGGCAACAAAGGAAACCTTTACAAGCCTTCCAAATTAAAGATTTAAAGAACAGTTCTTTGATCACAATCCGGTAGAATCAGAATTAGATAACCTGGTAACAAAAAATTGAAACTACATACAAGTTAAGAAATACAGTCTTCAGTCAAAGAAGAAATCATAAGACGACTGAAGAAAATCTTGAAAGCAATGGAAAGGAGACTATTTCATACCAAAACTTACAGGAGACACCAGAAGTTATACTCTAAGGAGACTTTAGTGTCAAATGTCTTCAATTTCAAACATTTTTTTAAATAAAAGAAAGTACTCATTTAAACCCATCAGAAAAGGGCAGCTCAATCCAAAGAAAGGAAGTAGTTATAATAAAGATAAATTTTTAAACTAATAAAAAATATCAGGGGCAAATAAACTCAAAGTTGTTTCTATGAAAGACTAATGAAATAATAATAATAAAAAAAACTTCACATGCCCTATTAAGGATAAGAGAGGGGGAAAATGGGGTGTGGGAGGAGGTGGGGAGAGGGAAGGGGAATGGGGAAAGGGGGGTTTCAGGGAGGAGGGGACAGAGAGAGGGAGAGAGTTGCAAAACAGATAAGGATTGGGAACAGAGATATAAAAGCAAATGCATAATATAAAAGAATCACTAAACTGCAAGGCACTTTATACTAATCAATTTGATAACCTAGAAGAAACGATGATTTCCTAGGAAAACAAAATCATCCAAATGATTCAAGAATGGAAAATTAAGAAGATGAGTTCCAAGATCAGACAGGTTTGCAGCTGGATAACTGTCATTCTACTGTTAAATGGCAACAGGCAATTAAACAATAATAAGTCAATTCACTTGATGAAGCTGAGCGCAATTTTAATACCCAAACCTGAGAGGGAGGAACGGGGAAGCTATTAACAAATCTGGCTTAGTACAGATTAGTTAACAGAAACTGAACTAATGTTAGCAAATAACAGAAGTCAGGCATCTATCAAAGGACTATATCCTGAGACCAAATTGGATTCATTCCAGGAAAATAAAGGGAGCTCAAGACCAGAAAATCAATAAGATTTACCTCATCACTAAATTAACTGTGAAAAAACTCTTAAGACCATAGCAATAAATGCATTTGATAAAAAAATAAAGGCACCTGATAAAAGGTGAGCAGCCATTCTTTATAAAAATGAAGATAAAAACAGAAGGACGTTATGCAGGAGGGATTATTAACTGGGAAGCACTAGATCAAGAGGTAGATAAAATGAGCCCATATTTGTTAAACAGTGACAGAGCCCCATGCGTGCGTGGATAGAGGCGAATGAGCTCATGGATGAGCACCAGGCTGTCAACAGGTATTATAGGGACAAAGGCAGCAGTGAGGAGAGGAGAGTCTTAACAACAGGGAAGAAGGTAAAAGGAGGATTGCAGTTAAAAATTGTGCATGATACAAACACATGCAAATAAGACCGGATATTTTCCGGTATATAGTTTTTTAAAACCCTGCACACATTACTGGAACTACCAACTCTTGCTTTCAGCTCCGCAGCCCTCGCGTGCTTTCCCAGTACCAGGATGCAGGGGTAGATCCTCCGTTGGTGACATCCTATGTCATTGTACTCCTAAAGGGACAGGTGAAACAGCGCAGGGGCTTGAGGTCGGAACTTAGGCATCGCTGCGCCCACCCCAGCTCCCTGCTCGCCCAGCCCCCACTCTGAAGCGGGGGGCACTTGGAGCTGTTAAGAAGCAGGGATCTGAGCAGTTCTCTGGTTTCCCCTGGAGCCATCTGCATCCATCATATTTCCCACAGCTCTCCCCGAGTGTTGGTGCTGGCTCCCCCCGAGTATTCCTTTGACTCCAGGCATACCCTTCTTATGACAGCACCTAGTACTCCCCGTCACAGTGCTCTGTCTGTCACATGCATCCATTGATCAACTATGTGCTGGTTGAGGGCTGGAGCCCCCTCCTGTTAACTTCTCAAGTCCGTTTCTAATGCAGCAGCACCTGGCACTTAAGTACCCTGTCAGTACCTGCCAAATGAATGAAATGTACTCAAAACATAGTATGAAGTCTGCGTTCTGAAACTCCTTTTTGGAGCTGTTTGCTATCATTTTCCCAGGCAATTAAAAAAATTTCCAGCCTTGCTGCCAATAACCTGAAGGGGTAAAGGAATGCCGGCATGCCCCATGGGACATGTCACTCTGGATGGTCCTTCGGCAGCAGGGACTTAGATAGCGCTCTTCCAAACCCAGCAGGATGGTGGAATGGGTACGTGGCTGAGTGCCTCCCGGGTCTGACCCTGTGTGACGCCACCCGGTGCCTGCAGCTGCCCTCTGGAAGGTGTTGCTTTTGCGGCAGAGCCGGAGGGCACCAAGCATGTGTCTGTCTCCAAAGTCCTGGGCACCACATCACAATGCCTTCCTGAGAAGCAGAATCAAGGACAGTTGCTGATCTTCATTCCTTCCCACCAAAGGTATCTCATACACCATCTTTGGAAGTTGGAGCCAGGGGGTGCCTGGGTGGCTCAGTCGGTTAAGTGTCTGCCTTCAGCTCAGGTCATGATCCCAGGGTCCTGGGATCGAGTCCCACACATTTGCCTCCCTGCTCAGCGGGGAGCCTGCTTCCCCTTCGCCCTCTGCCATTCCCCCCACTTGTGCTTTCTGGCTCTCTGGGTGTCAAATAAGTGAATACAATTTTTTTTAAAAGTTTGGGCCATACTCTTTAGCCATTCTACTTTCCCTGGGGTAATGTGCCACCTCCCTGAATTTACCTGAATCTTTCCCAAAATCTACTTATCTTCCAGCCTTCTTGACCATAATGAGTCTATAAATTTTCAATAGACAGTGTGAACTTACACTTGCTAATATTTGCATAACATGCACCTCTTTCGATCTCAAAGAAAAGCTTTGCACCGCAATGGTCTGTAATCTCCAATTAGGTTCTGTTCCGGGATCCCACTGGAATTCTACGCGCCTGTCCCCTAAGATCCCATAAATGGTGGTCCAGTTTCCCAGCCAGCCAAGGAAAGCACATGGGAAATCTTGCTGAAGTATGAGTAAGAGCCAACGAAAGGGAACATATTTATCTGCCTCGAATGCTGGGACCTGAGGAAAGCAAGTTTCATTACAGACAAATCAGGAAGGAGGTGCAGATTGCTTTTTATGTCACTCTGGAGTGGAGGTCTGCCAATGATCATTAAGGCCATTTCCTGCAATGCACTCACCAAAGTGATACTCACTTCGGAGTGGACAAAACTTAGGAAATGGCCAAGGGGAGCTCTGCTTACACTTTACACTCTCAGCATTTATTTGTATTATTTTCTTTATAGGGCAGTATAGAGACTTGAGACCACATTGAAAAAGCAAAGCTTGTCATCCTGTGGCCTTGGGTCAAGAATAGAGATAGTGCTGCTCATGTCAGTTTCAACCTCCAGTGGCCAAGGGTTTGATCTGATGCTCTTTCAAGTTTTCACCATAGCCTTTCTCAAGCTCAATGGCCAATAATCCCACAGGAGGAGATTTTAGGGACCTCTCAAACTTCTGTTTTGCTATCTCTCCCCAGCCTGCTTCCTCTGCAAAAGTCACCACTTTGCCTGTGCATCTACCACCTCTTAGAGCCTTTGGAATCAGCCACGAATTGCAGTGCTGATTCCTTCCATGACCACATATTGTTTACAGGAAAACTCTTCTTCGTTATGCCTTGCCTGTCAGAGTGACGGTTTCATCCGCAACCTGGACCAGGTTCGGGAATGTTCTACACATAAATGTGAGCAAATGTCTTCTGTATTGAGAGACATGTACAATCTGTAAATGGAATCTATTGAAAAACCATTACATAGGGTACACTTATGTCCTGACCCAGCTGGAAGGAGGCAATTCATTTCTATCTTTCAGAAAATTTGTGTAACACATTGATTTTCATAACAAAGAAAGCAGTTTTGTGTCCTCTACCAAAAGACTGTCATAGTAAGCAATAAATTGCCTCTTTGGGGTGAACAAATTAATAAGATATTTTCTAAATTTCAAAATAACAAAGACAGAACGATGTCTGTAATGCTAAGGGCATCCCCTTAGTTGCAGGGCACTGTGTCATGGACCACCTGAGCAATGACACATGGCGGCCGGTAGTCTGATTTGTACATCAATTCACCTGGCAACCTGTTAAAAGAAAGTCTTGCACATGACAAGCTTTCAATAAGACACTGACAAGATGGCCAGGAAGCCCCCTTAGCTGCCTTTTACAGGTGTCCAGACATCTAGTCAACCTACCTCACCAACTCATCACCATGCTTACTGGAGTAAACCCAATCTCTTCCTTCCCCCCTGGAGATGGGAGAAGAGCCACTCACACGTTTGTATGGAATTCTCATTCCCCCTCGCTCTGTCCCCACACGGCGCTGTCCGTGTAATAAATAAACAAATCTTTATGTCACCCGGAAGTTCCTGGGTCAAATTACACAACTCGGACAATTTTGGGTCACTACAGCCTTTTGTTTTTCTCTCCACCTTAAGCCTTCTGGGTGACCAACAACTATCTAAAACTCATGTTGCTGCCATATGCTGTTGTTCTGCTTCATCTTCCCAGTAAAGTTCAGTATTTTTCCCTAAAGTTTGGTTTATCAGTATCTCCAGCGTCTATCTCCAGCTAGGGTCATGATCCCAGGTCCTGGGATCAAGTCCCACTCTGGACTTCCTGCTCTGCGGGAAGCCTGCTTCTGCCTCTGCCTCCCATCACTTATGAATAAATAAAGAAAATCTTTAAAAAATTTAAAAAAAAACATTTCTATCTTCCCACTTTTAAAGATTAATTCTAGGAATTATTGCTATAAATCCAGTGTCCTATCTCTTTCTTAAAAAGACTTCTCCAGGGCACCTGGGTGTCTCAGTTGATTAAATGTCTGACTCAAAATTTTGGCTCAAATCATGATCTCAGGGTCATGGGATTGAGCCCTTAGTGAGGCCTCTGTGCTCAATGGGGAGTCTGCTTCTCTCCTTTTCCCTTTGCCCCACCCCCCCTACTCACATGTGCACACACGTCTTCTCTCTCTCTCTCAATAAATAAATAAACAAATCTTTAAAAAGTCTTCTCCAAAGGGAGTTTGACAAATAGTCCAGTAAGGGGCTGGAAGAAAATATTATAAGTTTTATTCATATTTCATGTCATCCATTTAACTGTTTAGCTTTTGCATGCCTTTTATAATAATTTAGTAGAGTAGTAGAGTTTATAATTTATCAAAAATTTGCTTAAATTTGTGCTATGTCCGCAAATATTTTTTGTATGTATGTATGTATGTATGTATTTATGTATTTATTTATTTTTGTGAAAGAGAGGTGCACAGTAATAAAAGGAGATCACAGCTCCAGGGACCCAGATATTTCCCCAAGTCCTGTTTCCTTCCATTCCCTCTGGGCTTCATTAGACCCCCTTAACACCAATCTTGTCCCTAAAACACGCCCTCTGCAGCACCAAGTTCAAATGCTTAACTCGGGCCATCACTGCAGGCTGTACCGGGATGACCTTAGGGAAAAGGGTGGTGGGTCTCACGGGTTAGCTGTGTCACCTCCATGAACAGTCCTTTGTTCTGAACAGCTAGTGCAGCCCACGTTTGCAATCACAGGCTCTGGCACCAGAGTGGGCGTAGATCCCAGCTGGCCCCTCAGTAGCAATATGGCTTTGGGAAAGTTGTGTCATTTCTGGCCCAGACTTAAGGCTCATCCATAACGTGGAGGAGAAGACAGTGTGACCCTCAGTGGGCTGTTGAAAGGATCACGAGATGGTTCGACTCAGGTGCTCCGAGGTACCCAGCACACAGTAGGCCCACAGTAGAACAAAAAGTTGTTCTATTGATCTTATAGTTACTATTACTCATACTAACAAAACTAACTGATCATTTGAGATGATTTTCAAGCGAAGTGTCTTCGCCTGGATTTCTAAGATTAACCTACTTCAAAATGAATTCTGCTCTACTGTGAAAAACGAGCTAACCAGCAGGTTTCTTCTGCATCTTTTCTGAACTTTTTAGGATCCTCTCTAGAGAAAGGTTCTAAAGGAAGGCAAAGTGCAGAAATACTCTTGCTTCAAAGGATGTGTAGGAAATGATTAATTTTGCCAAAAAACAGTGCCTTGAACATAAAAGATGTTTGACGAAGCTCACTGTAGACAGTGTATCCCTCCAGGATTCATAAGTTGAAAACTCAATGTCCAAAGGGACATAACTAGGATATGGGGTCCTTGGGAGATGTTTAGGTCATGAGGGTGGAGTCCTCATGGGCGAGATTAGTGTCTCCATAAGAGAGACCCCACAGAGATCCCTCGCCTCCTCCACCTTTGAGGTTATAGGGAGAAGATGGTCATCTGTGACCCAGGAAGTGGGCACTTGAACAGACACGGAATCTTCCAGGGTATTGATCGTAGACTTCCCAGCGTCCAGAACTGAGAGAAATAAGTATGTCTTTAAAGCACCTAGTTTATGGTGCTCTTGTTACATCAGCCCAAACTAAGATAAAGCTTGTCTCTTATACTGAAAAATAACACAAATGTTAACAACAATTTAAAAAAGGAACATTGTGGCCAATGACATGTAATGAACATCATCTCTCCTCTACAGAGCCAAGAGCTTAATTAAACCAAAGAGCAGCAAGATGTCTAAATGCTCAAGTCCTCGGCCTCCTACATTTCTGCCAAAACAAAAGAAAAGCCCTAGGCTGGTTTTGATTACCACCAAGCACAAAACAGCCAAATTCCAAATTAAAAAGCTCTGGGGTTTAATTGTGGATGTATGGAATTACATAGAAGCTCTCTTTGATCATTCCAAAGGATGTTTCCCTCTAAGGTTACAAATACATCTCAGCCTACCAACCATCTCAGGCCTACCACAAAAATTATATATATACACTTTTAGCATTTTAAAATGTGTATAAATTTCAGTTTCGGATCCAGTTTTGACTATTGTTGTGGGCTTAGTTAGATGCCCCCAGATTCCTACGTTGACGTCCTAACACCCAGCATCTCAGAATGTGGCAGTATTCAGAGACAGGATTTTTAAAGAGGTGATAAAGGGAAAACGAGCTCACTGGGGGTGGGCACCAAGCCAACAGGACTGGTGTGCTTACAGGAAGAAGAGATTAGGACACAGACAGTACAGACTGAAGGACAATCCTTTGAAGACAGAGTGGAGAACACAGCTATCTGCAAGCCAAGGAGAGACGTTTGAAGAATCGAACCCTACTGCCACCTTGATCTTGGACTTCCAGCGCCCAGAGCCATGAGAAAATAAATTGTATGTTGCCTAAGCCACCCGGCTGTTATTTTGTTTATGACAGCCCATGACTCAGAAATTTGAGGACCTCCCCCCCAGACTTTATCCTGAAGTTCTGTTTCAGCTTCAGGGGCTTGTGTAATACTACTGTATCAAGGAGGGAGGCTCCTGCCATTCCCTGCACTGGGTCATTGAGACACTGCACAGCTGTCCCCAGGGCTGGCTACATAATTTACAAGCCCCATGCAAAATGAAGATATAGGGCCCTTTGGGCAAAAACAGGGAGGAAGTGTTTGTTAAAGGTACTAAAATAGAAAGCTCATTTCCTCCATCATCTGTCTTCTGAAGGGGCATGGCTGCTGTTTTCTATTTGCATTTAATGTCATTCCAAGCAAATAAAAATTTTATGATGTGATTATGGGCATGATTTATGCCATTCATCTTCGCAGGGTGCAATGTCAGTGTTAAATAATTCACGCAGGGATTCCACAGCTGGGGCACACCCACGTGCCCTCTTCTTATCAGAACCGTAGAAATCCTGCACAAGACCAGCTCTGCCATCTTTACCTCACCTGGGGACTCACACGTGTTCCACCAACCCTGCTGCCCTCGGCTTCCTGATGAGTATGGAACTTGACAGGATCAGGAGCCAGGGGCTGCCTTTCTTTCCCTTCCCTCCTAAGTCACCACTTCCAAGGCTTGGCTAACACAGGGAGGTGACATGAGTGAGAAAGGACAAGACAGGGTTCTGGGCTGCTCACAAGAGGCCACCGCCTCCTGCCGGTGCTCAGAGCAAGCTCTGGTCTGTATGGAAGGCGAGCTCCGGTTGACTCGGTCATAGACATCACGTGGTCAGTGAGTCTCGTTGACCACCACTCACGAGGTGTCCATTTCCATGCTGTGCTCACCGGGCAGGGCGAGCAGTACATGCAAATGAGCAGTACAGGCAAGGAATGGTGGATACCCACAGTGGGCTGTCCCCTCCACTATGTACGTGCTCCACTATCCCACCTGTTATGCCCCAATAATGGGTCCATGATTAAAAGAGCGAGACTGATACAAAGCTAAGGTCAAACAAAGCTTTATTTTGCACCAAGCATCAAGAATCAAACTGACCAGCCAGGGCCGCTTTTCTTACAGAGAAGTCAACCCCTCTCTCCTTTACAGACTAGCTTTTAAGGACATAGGCCATGCGGTTGGGCCTGGTCATGCACAGGTGGCCAATGAAATTGTAACACACAGAGAAAGCTGCACAGTGATGCTAGGTGACCAATTGAATTACATCTTACCTTTTAGTAGATATTTGACCTAGCCTATCACCTTGGTTAGGATTTTCGCCCAAAAGACTCACAAAGGGCGGGACCCATACTCCTTGGTAGCTCGGGAGACAGTATGCAGCCCTCCACTGATCAGATGTCTTACCTGGCCTGACCCACCCTTGTATTTGGGCTTTGTTACCTGAGGTTGATTTCCGGGACTTGTTTTTAAGTAAGTCCCCTGGGAGAAGGGGAGCAGGGACAGCTTAAGGGTTAAACAACAAGGTTATTGTGTAACCTCAATGGAAGCCTCTGGCTAAAATATAAAAATATAAAGTAGGTCCTTACACCACCCACTTCGCTCAAAAAACACAAAGTCAAAAATAAAACTGAGTAATTCCTAGACATTGAGAGAGAAGCACACTGACTTCACCTTAGAACCCTTCTGAGGGCGGTGCTTGGCAGGGTAGGGGGGTGTGAGGGGGTTGGGGGTGGATAATGGGACCTCTGAGGGTGTGGCCAAAGGTCAGGGCCATTTGGGAAGGGGCTTTCTGGGGAAGGGGCCCTTCTGGGAGCAAAGCCCTGGGTGGGGGCATTCCCTCTGGGGGCAGGGCTGGGAGCAACCCCAGAAACCTGGCCCACAGAGAAGCTGGTCCTTTCTCTCCCTCTGCCCCCTTTCCCCAGGGACTCCTAGGCTTTGGAGACTAAAGTCAAAATTAAAGCCATATGTCTAAATGGTTCATACTGTGGTTGGGTAGTGTTTTTAACATATTAATTGACTGGTTTTTCTCAGTATTTGCCAAACCTTTCCCAACTCAAGGCTTTCTCTTAAGCAGCAGCGCAAGGCAGGCCGTTCAGTTGGGTCAAGCTGTTTGTAAAAACCCACCCTCTTGCGCTGCTCAGGAGGGCAGTGTTGCATCCTAGGATAAACATAAATATATATCAAATGTGTTTACAAGTTATATTTATATGTATACATTCAATTCTCTGTTTACATATATATGTATAAAATAAAAATAAAAATATTGTTTAAAAGGCTGTTTTCCGGGGTGCCTGGGGGCTCGGTGGGTTAAAGCCTCTGCCTTCAGCTCAGGTCATGATCCCAGGGTCCTGGGATGGAGCCCCTCATCGGGCTCTCTGCTCAGTGGGGAGCCTGCTTCTCCCTCTCTCTCTGCCTGCTTCTCTGCCTACTTGTGATCTCTGTCGGTCTAATTAATAAATAAAATCTTTTTAAAAAATGCTGTTTTGCAGGGAACCTGGGTGGCTCAGTCCTTAAAGCGTCGTTTTTCCACTCAGATCATAATCTTAGGGTCTTGGGATGGAGGCCCACATTGGGCTCCCTGCTCAGCAGGAAGACTTCTTCTCCCTCTCCCACTCCCCTGCTTGTATTCCTGCTCTGTCTCTCTGTCAAATAAATAATTTTTTAAAAAGAAATACTTTATTAAAAAAATATATGTAAAATGCTATTTTGCCCTCTATCCTTGTAAGATTGAACACATTCCTAACAAGAGATCTTTCTTGACTCCGTGATAAAAATTTAACATTGTCTTAATGCATCCTCACAACATCCGCCTCCCCAACCCTTCTCAGATGTTACAATTAAGGTTCAGTGAAGTCCAAACACTGGGCCTGAGGTAATATATCCAGTATGTGGCCTCTTGGCATAGTCTAGCAGCCCAAATTAGGGGCGAGGGTGTTTGAGTGTCGTTGGCCAGGATGAAAAAGCTGAAAGATGAAAAGAAGGGTAGTCTTGCTTTTTGTCCCAAAAAAAGAAGATTTAGAAAGAAAGAGACCTGTCGCCCAAAGGAGGAGGCTCCCCACTGATCCCGGCTGGGCAAGAGTCAGAGCAGAAGGAAAACTCCCATCACCAAGGAGAATAGGCTTCTCCTTCATACAAAAGCATAGGATCCCTCTCACCTGATATGTTTCTGTCCCATAGTCATCCCCCTGTGCCTGCCCCATAATAGCATTCACAGGAAATGGCTGAGAGATACATTCAACTTGCAGAATTATAGCAAATAAAGTAATCTTTGACCCATTCTGGGAGCTTCTGATTACTGGGAGGGGCCAAGCCATCCTAGGGCAAGTGCACTCATTTCAAGAACCAGTAAAATGACTCCAAGAGTATCATAAGGGCTAGTGATCATGACTGGCCCAGAAATATTTCTGGGAGTCCCTTTTAACATCCCTCCCATCATTTCTTCTCATCTCCAAGGGAATGGTACTTAGGTATTCTGAAAGAAATATGCATGACTAGTAAACTGTGTGTGACCCCTGCCGCCCAATTCATCCCTCACCAGCAATTAACACTGATGGTTTGAAGGATGGCTACTCCCCTGGCAGGGCAAGAGCTGAAGCAGAACGTATGGGGCGAGGCGGCTCTTCCCCCTGGATATAAATAATTAAACCCAGTAGCCACCCTTCCTGCCTGGCCACTGTCATTTAGGTATGGCTGATTATCCCTAAATGGGAATGAGATGGGGGCGGGGGTGGGGGAGGGAAGCAGGTGACGGTCAAAAAAACTACAGTAGCTGCCACTGAGGGTCCAACCTGGCATTAGACTGAGCTCAAGTCCTGATTCCATCATATACGAGCTGTATGAACTTGGAAAACCGAGTTCAACTCTCGAAGCATCTGCTTTGCCCCCCCCCTTGGAGTGAGAATAGTCAGTAGTATTGACTTCACAGGGCTTGTTAGGAGGATTAAATTAGATACTGTTCATTTAGCACAGTTCCTGGCCTATAGAAGGCACACATAAAAGTTGATTATCGTTTTTATGGACCTCCAACTTTAAGCCTTCTATAAAGAACCAAATGATATCTCTGAAAAATACCAACTGCCTACAAGGTTGTAGGGAAAGTGGTATCTATGTTGACCTGATTAGAAAAAAGTGGAAAATCTCTCTTGTTTAAGCCTTGTTGAAAATTTTCTAAACTCTGTCCACTCTTCTAATTTAGTAATTAGAACAAACGTTGGAGACTCGTGATTTTCTGATAATTGAGTTGCTCGTTGTAACGCAGGGCAATTCGACATTAGTGTTTATTTAAAAAATTACCGCAAATGAAGATAAATGGTGAGACGTGCACTAAATTTGATGAAAATCCTGACGTGAGTGTTTCTTCTTGGGATTCTCTCTCTCTCTTTTTTCTCCTATGATCTGAGAGCGGATTACATTCTACTTGGGTGATGGCTCAGGTCAAATGTGTGGTTTTGCAGGTGCCTAGCCTTTCACAGACAATCTTGGAAGAACCATCATTGTCTCTGTAAGAAAACGGAGGGAAAGATGTGATTTTAACACTCAGCCTACAACAGTTCAACAATCTACCAATGTGAATTTAGAAACGCTGAGCAAGTCCCCCTTCTAGTAACGAATATCTCTCCCGTTTTCTTATAATACCTGAGTTTCTACAACTGAGCAATCTACTCTTTTGTGTAAAACAGCTTCCCAGGATTGTTTCTCCTTTAAACGCAAGTGAACTTTGGGGATGGCACTCAGATCCCTTTCTTTTACTGGACAACTGTGGAGCAGGGGTTGGGTGTGCTTCAAGAGGGAAAATATCCACAAGGGGACAGAAAAAGGACATAAATGTACAAAATCCCATTTTCCAAGAATGTAAAAAGCTAACTTCCAGGGGAGCCTGGGTAGCTCAATTGTTAAGCATCTGCTCTTTGGCTCAGGTCATGATCCCAGGGGCCTGAGAATCCAGCCCCGCATCGGGCTCCCTTCTCAGAGGAAAAACCTGCTTCTCCCTCTCCCACTGCTTGTATTCCCTATCTCATTGTGTCTCTGTCAAATAAATAAATAAAATCTTAAAAAAATGCGAACTTCCAATATTTATTTTTTTTCCTTTGCTCTAAATATCTCAATGTTCACTTGTTGAAAGCAATTGATTGAAGCCCTGGGAAGAAGTGGTAGATTGAAGCACTCATCAGAGTTGTTTGTGCTGCTTTGCAGGGGTCTGGCTGCACTAAATTATTTCAAGAAGTATTAATTATCTAAGTCACTCAGAAGAATCCATTTACCTATTTCATTTTCTTTTTTTGAAGAGAATCTTTTTTTTAAAGATTTTATTTATTTGTCAGAGAGAGAGAGGGAGCAAGAGCGAGCACAGGCAGACAGAGTGGCAGGCAGAGACTGAGGGAGAAGCAGGCTCCCTGCCGAGCAAGGAGCCTGATGTGGGATTTGATCCCAGGACGCTGGGATCATGGCCTGAGCCGAAGGCAGCTGCTTAACCAACTGAGCCATCCAGGCATGCTCCTATTTCATTTTCTGTGGTTCTTGATCCTTACCCCAAATTCTCACAGGCCTCCGCAGCTGGCACAGAGTCCACTCCCATAACTATAATCCCTGTCCCATACTCTCACCTCCATCATACATCATACATACCTGATAAAACCCCACCCTGGTAAAAACCCAAACTTCTGTCCACCCTATGTCTGCCCCTGGCAGCTGAAGGTGGTTGGTGAGAAAAGCAACAATGCTGGAAGCTTTCACATTAAATTCTTTTTTTTTTTAAGTTTTTATTTATTTATTTGACAGAGAGAGATCACATTAGGAGAGAGGAAGGGAAGAGATCACAGAAAGAGGAAGGGAAGCAGGCCCCCTGCTGAGCAGAGAGCCCAATGTGGGACTCGATCCCAGGACCCTGAGATCATGACCTGAGCCGAAGGCAGCGGCTTAACCCACTGAGCCTACCAGGCGCCCCTTTCACATTAAATTCTCAGCCACAAATCCAAGTATGTTTCTCTGACCGACAGAATCTCCATTCTTCTCGTGAAATATTTTGACTATTTCACATCTTCTTTCCTCCAACCTTAAGCCAGGGCTTCTCAACACTGGCCACACTTTTGAATCACCTGGAAGACTTTAAAACACAGGAGTGCCCACCTCCAAAGGACCTGATCTAATTGGTGTAGAACCAATTAGATTAATATCCAATTAGGGTCTGGATATAAGTGTGCTTTTAAAATTCTCCCAGTGATTCTAATGTACAGCCATTTTGTTCAGAGTGAGAATTGAACACCTTCCATCAGATACAGCTGATGACCGACCATTCTGATGACTTCACTGAGAAAAGTAAATTGAGGGCACCTGGGTGGCTTCAGCTCAGATCCTGGTCTCAGGGTCTCGGGCTCTCGCATCAGGCTCTCTGCTCAGCAGGAAACCTGCTTCTCCCTCTCCCTCTGCCTGCCTCTCTGCCTACTTGTGATCTCTCTCTCTCTCTCTTTCTCTCTGTGTCAAATAAATAAATGAATAAAATATTTTAAAAAAAGAATGAAAAACAAACTGGGTGGGTGTCTAGGTGGCTAAGTGGTTAAGCGTGTGAATCTTGGCTCAGGTCATGAGCTCAGGGTTATGGAGTCGAGCCCCAAGTCAGGCTCCATGCTCAGCGGGGAATCTGATTGAGATTCTCTTCCTCTCCTTCTGTCTCTTCCCCCTGCATGTGTGTGCTCCTGCTCTCTCTCTCTCTCTCAAATAAATCTTGAAAAGAAAAATCGGTAAGGAAAGAAGACCCACAGAATCCCACTAAGTTTACCTGGGTGGAACCCTTACTCCAATCCCTTCTGAGTGAGGACAAGCCCCTCCACTTGGGGTTTCTTCTCATTTCCCTGATCTCTGAGTATGAATGTGCTCCAGGACCCAACCTCAGACTTCTCCTCTGTCTACACTGAGTTTTTGGTGACTGTCCCTCTTCTACCATCTATCTCCTGATGACTCCACATCTCCACCTCCAGTCCAGACCTGGATTTTGAGCTTTCTTCCACTGCCTGCTTTCCAGATCTACCTAGATGAGTTAAACCCAACATGTTCAAAACCAAGCTCTTATTCTTCTCGAGCTCTGCTGGTCTTGCAATAGCTCAAACAGGAAACTGTAGAGTCATTCTTGATTCATCTCTTTCTTTCACTGCCCACGTTTAATTCTTTGGTAGAAGCTGTGGATTCTATCTTCAAAATATATTCTAAATCTGACCAGTTCTCCACATTTCAGTTACTCCCACTGTGGTCCAAAACACCGTCTTCTATGAGTTATTGTAATAGTCTCCTATCTGGTCTTCTGGATTCCATCTTTGCTCTGTTCTAGTTTATTTTCCACTCAGCAGTTAAAGCAATCCGTTTAAGACAAAAGTCAGACCTTGTTATTTCTCTGCTCTAAGATCTCCAATGGCTCCCCACTTCACTCAATACAAAATTCAGTCTCACAAAATTTAACACTCAACTTCCTTTTCAATTCATCTCCTACCTCTTCACTCAGCTGTCTCTGCCTCCGCTCACCAGCCTCCTTAGTGTTTAACAGAGTACAGCAAGTGCGTGCCTTTCTTGGGGCGTTGCACTTGTTTCCTCTTCTTAAATGTACCCGTCTTGTTCTCTGAATCCACTCAAGGATCTGCCAATGTCTTCTTATCAGAGTAATCTCCCTTAACTGCACACACAGCCAGCACCAGCACCATCACAATCAACATAGTTTCTGTCCTCTCTACTTTTGACTTCTTATCAACAGCTGACATATTATATATTTATTTATTTACTGTCTGTTCTCTCTCTTCTATTTGAATGCATGTGCTATAAAAATGGTATTTGTGGGTTTTTTCCTTATTTATTCTGTGTTCAGAAGAGGATTTGATACATAATACTCAGTACATAATTGTTGAACGAATGAATGAATGAATCAATGGAAATATCAGGTTATCTCAATCATAAGAGAGATTTCTCTCAAGCATTTTCTATAGTATTGCCCTATTTCATTCTCTGCATCTCTGGGTTGATTAGTAGATAAAATCATCATGTAAAATCAGTTTGAGCAAGGTTGGATCCTTAAGCTTCTATGTCACCTAGGACTCCAAATGTCACGGTGTACCATGCACATTTGCCTCCAGCCTTCTCCCCCATATTTTGGTCATGGTTCAGCAGCTGTGGCATCGTTCAGCTTTCTTTTCCCCTCCCCTGTCTCAGTTCCAGGAGGTCCTTCTTGGCTTTGGGCCCCCTCCCTGTGGGTGATGAAGGCAATGTAGGGAGAAGCAGCAGCTTCCCTGACTCACCCCTGCTTTCTCCATTCATACTGATCCAGTAACGCATAGCCTGTGCAGTACAGGGCTGGCCAGGTCAGTCTCTGCCACCTTAGGACCTCATTTTTGTTCCCTGCGGCAGCTTGGCCATTTGCAAAATCAGAAATTATAAAAGTACAAACAGGAGACAATATGCCATATTTTATGGATTTTAAGATGCCCCTCCCCTCCCATTTTCTTTCACATCTCCAATGTCAGGAATTGTCGTATAGTTGGGGCTGAGCAGGTGGAAGTCCCTATAAAGTTACCACAGCTTGACCCTGTGCCATGTGGTTACTGCTCCTAGGGCACAACTGATCATGTACATCCCTTGGCATGCCAAGCCACAGGCCTTTTGAGGACCATTTAAAGAAAGAAAATAAACTGGTTATTATATGAAAATCTCAGATAAGGAAAAAAAAAAAGAAAAAAGAAAAAGAGAAACCCTACCAGCATCAAACCAAGCAGAATGGATGACCTCAGAATACTTTTATAAGAAGTGTAGCATGCAAAACAATCTTGAGAAAGGAGAACAAAGCTGGAGGTATCAGTTTCTTGGATTTCAAGATATACTACAAAGTTATAGTAATCAAAACAGTAGGGTACTGGGAGAAAATATACGCATAAATCAACGGAAACAGGATAGAGAGCCCAGAAATAAATCCACAATTATATAGTCAATTAATCTTTGACAAAGAAGGCAAGTATATGTAACAGAAGAAAGTCTCCTCAAAAACAGTGTTGGGAAAACTGGAGAGCCATTTGCAAAAGAATGAAACTAGACCACATTCTTTTACCATACACGTAAAGAAACTCAAAATGGATCAAAGATCTAAATGTGAAGTGTGAGGTGTGCCTGTCTTGCTCAGCCTTTACAGCTTGTGACTCTTATTCTTGAGGCTGTGAGTTTAGGTCCCACATTCAGTGTAAAGCTTACTTAAAAAAAAAAATTAAATGAATAAATGAGAGCCCTGAAACCATAAAACTCCTAAAAGACAATAAGCAGTAATCACTTGGAGATTGGTTTTAGCAACATTATTTGTGGGTATGTCTGCTTAGGCAAGGGAAACAAGAACAAAAATAAATTATTAAGACTACAACAAAATAAAAAGCTTTTGCACAGTAAGGGAAACCCGCAACTAAACCAAAAGGGAACCTACAGAATGGGAGAATACAGTGGTGAATGATAAATAAAATAAAGAATTAATAACCAAAATATGTAAAGAATACACACACACACACACACACCAAACCCCCAAAAAACCCAACCCCCAACATATAATCCAATTGAAAAATGGGCAGAGGACTTAATAGACATTTTTCCAAAAAATACATACAGACACCCAATAGACATGTGAAAAGATGCTCAATATCACTCATCATCAGGAAAATAAAATCAAAACCACAGGGAGATCTATCACCTTATACTTGTCAGAATGGCTAGTATTAAAAAGACAAGAAAGAACAAGTGTTGGCCAGGATGTGGAGAAAAAGGAACCTCTGTACATTTTTAGTGGGAATGTAAATTGGTGCAACAACTGTGGAAAACAGTATGGAGGTTCCTCAAAAAATTAAAAATAGATTTACCATATGCTTTAGTAATTCTAGTACTTGATATTTACCCAAAGGAAATAAAAACACTTGATTCAAAAAGATATATGCCCTCCTAGGTTTTCTGCAGCACTATTTATAATAGCCAGTATATGGAAGCAGTTCAGGTGTTTATCAGTAGATGAATGGGTAAAGATATGGTGTATATAGATATATAATGGAATATTATCCAGCTATAAAAAAGAATGAGATCTTGTTATTTGTGACAATATGGCTGGATCTAGAAGGTATTAGGTTAAGAGAAATAAGTCAGACCGAGAAAGGCAAATACCATATGATTTCACTTCCTTTTTTTTTTCTTTTGAAGATTTTATTTATTTATTTGAAAGAGAGAGAGATCACAAGTAGGCAGAGAGACAGGCAGAGAGGCAGGTGAAGCAGGGTCCCCACCGAGCAGAGAGCCCGACTCGGGGCTCGATTCCAGGAACGTGGTATCATGACCTGAGCCAAAGGCAGAGGCTTTAACCCACTAAGCCACCCAGGGGCCCCTGTAATTTCACGTCTATATGGAATATAAAAAAATAAACAAGTGAAGAGACAAAAACAAAACAAAACAAAACAAAAATAGACTCTTAAATACAAAGAACAAACTGGTGGTTATGGGAGGGAAGGTGGATGGGGGATGGGTGAAATAGGTGAAGGGGATTAAGAGGTACAAATTTCCTGTTATAAAATAAATAAAATAATTTCCTGTTCTCATCTGGAGATGAAAAGTACAGCATTGGGAATACAGCCAATGATATTATAATAAGTTTATATGGTGACGTGATGATATACTTACTGTGGTGATCACTGAGTAATGTATAGAATTGTCAAATTACTATGTTGTACAACTGAAACTAATTTAACATTGGATGTCAGCTATATGTCTAATAATAATTTTTTAAGTGCAGCATGACAAAAGCTCTGGGTGGCTCAGAGGAACATATTGTGAGAAAAATCTGGGCACTGAAATCTCTCAGTTAGAAAGTAAATAAAAGTAGTGAGATTCTTAATGTGAGGTTTGGAAAAACGTTAACCCAAAATTTTAACTTTTATTTTATGTATGCATTAAGGCCATATGTAATAAAAATCTGTCTAAATACTTACCAAAGAGCTTTTTGAATACATTTAAATTAAAATATTAATGAAAAGAAAACATTGTATCATAGTTTGAATGGTAGCATTTTTTGTTTCTTATTAAACTATACCAGGAAAGGAGGCCAAGACTCAATGAAATATGGCTATTATCCCCAGTTTCACAAGAGCATGAACCTCTCTGGCTTAACAAAGCCTAAGGAATCTACTACAGAAATGGGTTGTTCTTACTACCCTGGAGCCTTTTGTGCAGACTATGAACGAAAAGCTCAATATTAATCTTAAAATTAATTATATTACAAAGTTGTATTATTTGGAAGATGTGTTTAAATGACTCAAAGTTAAAAGATCTCAGTATAATGCTGGTTCTATAATTATCGTCCCAGAAAACATTACTTGTAAAACTTAATGATGTAGAACCATAATCATAGCATCGAGTAGGAGGTTGCCAAGCAGATGGGAAAGTTTTTTGGTTTTTGTTTTCCAGTTGTTTTCTTCCCTTTCCTCCCCTCTTTTCACAAGGAGAATCAGCCACCTGTTTTTTTTTTTTTAAAGATTTTATTTATTTATTTGACAGAGAGAAATCACAAGTAGATGGAGAGGCAGGCAGAGAGAGAGAGAGGAAAGCAGGCTCTCTGCTGAGCAGAGAGCCCGATGCGGGACTCGATCCCAGGACTCTGAGATCATGACCTGAGCCGAAGGCAGCGGCTTAACCCACTGAGCCACCCCAGCGCCCCCAACCACCTGTTTTTAAAGGCTGAAGTATTTTTACTGTTCTTGGTCGGAAACATTTGTTTAAACAAAGTAGCACTTGGTTGCTAAACCCTTGATTCTAAATGGACATAGCCATCTCATTTTTGTTGGGCCAGGGTTTGGATAACAATTTGATTTCCCAGTCTGTTTCTTTTGTGACCATATAATCCTCTCCCAGTGTTGCATGCTCTGTGAGCTACAAGCACTTGAGAGCTCATAAGCACAAAGACTCTAAGGTTTCTTTGAGATTAGCACCATACAAATGCAGATTTGGCACAATGGAAGACTGATTCCATCCTTGTAACTGTTACTGCTCTACTTCCTGCTTCCTCTGGGTAGCAAAGCTAGCCACTGTTTTTAAAATACTTACTTTAGCTGCTGACTTTTTCATTGGCTGCCTGGAGAAGAGAAGGAGTTCTTGCCTATGTATTTCAGTGTTTTGATCCCTTTCAATTATTTTTTAAAATATATGTCATTAAATTTTACAGGAGTATTACAGAATTCCTAATTGCAGAATTTGAACTTGAGCTACGCAATCTTACTTTTCGTCTTTAATCTATGTGTCAATGACCTTTTTAAGTCTGATTACCTGTATGAACTCTCTTCAGAATCTTTCCCTGGTTAACACAGTCTAGAGAAGTGCTGGAAACCAGTTCTTTTCTGTGACACAATTCTTCCAACGGAGTTGAAATGCTTTGCAAACAATTTCACGTATATCAGCCAATTCATATACAAAGCAATGTCATGTGAATCCTTTCCTTTTTATATATCATCTTTCAGTGATGATCAGGAATTCATGCTGGTACAGAGACTCTGGTTTGGGAGGAGGAAACAGGGGCTTGCGAGGGGAGGGCGAGAGCAGAAGCTGCTCACCTGCTGTTAGAACGACCTTAGCTGGTGGTACCAACATCTTCACCCTTTATGCATCTGCATCCTTTATGCATGAAATAGCAATATGCCTTTCCCTTTCGTGTAATCCTTATTTAGTTAATACCCAGTAGGATTTGCAAGCCCTTCACATCTCTGTGGATTTATTTTATTTCAGAGTGCAAGTGACTTTATGGCCCAATTACCATCATTGTGACTTATTGCATTAGTGTGGGAGGGAGAGAGGAGCAAGAAACGCCTGATCACGTGTATCGTCATCAATGGAATGAGTGCCACGCACTCCTGGCCAAGGCAGAGGGATGGATGAAACCTTTCTTTTTTTTTTTTTAAAGATTTTTTTTATTTATTTGACATAGAGAGATCACAAGTAGGCTGAGAGGCAGGCAGAGAGAGAGGGGGAAGCAGGGTCCCTGCTGAGCAGAGAGCCGGATGCGGGGCTCGATCCCAGGACCCTGAGATCATGACCTGAGCCGAAGGCAGAGGCTTAACCCACTGAGCCACCTAGGCGCCCCAAGGATGAAACCTTTCTGATCTATTGTTTATCAGAACACTGAAGCCTGGGTGATTGTGCCGTACTTTAACAGACAAGTGTGTCAAATGTATGGGTGAAGATGTTGCAGTGGTGGTGTTAGAGTAATTAATATTTGGAAGGTAATGAATATTTTGATTTTAAAGATGTCAAAGGTCAAAGACAGAAGGAATGACTAAGATCGGATGTTGACCCCCTCAAATTACAGGGGTATTGAAGCGAGACTGAGTCACCACCTGACCCCAGGAATGAACCAGCGAAGAGGGCTCCTTATTAGAGCAAGGCTCCCGGAAGCCAGATAGCCCTTGTGCTTGCAAGAGCTCAAGGTACAGCCGGCTGTGGAGCACCGAAGCAGCAGCAGCCACAGCAGCCACGGGAATCGTGACCCTCAGGCCCGGCGCCTACCTGGAATTTCCGCAGCGCCGGGTTCAGAACCACCGGGGCGGACAGCTCCCCGCCGCCGCCGGTGCCGACTGCGGAAGGGGACGGAGAGCGCGGGCTTCACGCTCCCGGAGCCGGCTGGGGCGGCGGGAAGACCGGCTGCGTCCCCCCCAACCCCCGACACCCACTCGGTTCCTCCCTTCCCCCTGCGGGGCCGCGCGGGGCCTGCGGGTGGCCGTCCTGGGCCACACGTCCCGCAGGCGAGAAAGCCACCGGCCGCCCTCCCCCCTGCCGCCACCGCCGCCGCAGCTACTCTCCTGGCCCCGCTCCGCCGAGGGGTGTGGGGCGTGTCCCGCGCGGGCCCCGCCCCGGCCTGCTCCCCATTGGCCGGCGGGCGGGCTGGAAGTGCGAGGAGGCGGGTCCGTCTCTGGCGGCTCCCGCCCGGGAAGGTCGGCCAGGGAGCGCGGGGTGCGGCGGGAGGGCGCGCGGGGACGCAGCGGTCGCCGAGGAGACGCAGCGGCGGCGGTAGCGGCGGCACCTGGGCCCGGCCGCAGCCCCTGCCTCCCGCCCTCGCGCCCTGCGTCCCTCCGCGGCCTGCAGCCTGCGGCGCCCGAGCTCCGAGGGCGCTTCCGAGGGCGCTGGGCCCGAGGCGGCCAAGATGGCGGGCCGGCCGGGCGTGGAGCGGCAGGCGCTGTGCTGCGGGCTGCGCTGGTGGGGGCGGCGGGCCGCGGCGCGGGCCCGGTGCCCGGCGCGTGCTGCTGGGAGGCGCTCTGGGGGGCGGGCGCGCGGGCGGCGGCCGGGGCCCTGGCCCAGGTCGGCGGGAGCGCGCGGAGGAGGGCTCCGGCGCTGCTCGAGGCGGCCCTCGGGCGCCACGAGAGCCTGCACATCTGGGACGAAGTGTTTGGCGAGTCTGGCCCGGACAACGGCGGGAACGCCTTCTACAGCACCTCCGCCGCCTCGCGCTCCTCCTCCGCCGCCTCTTCCGACGCTGAACACGAGCGCCCCGGCCCCCCGCTGCCTCCCGACGCCCCCGAAGGGCAGGAGTCCGACGAGGACGAGGTCAGCGCGGGTTGGAGTGCCACGCTGCGGGACCGCCCGCCCCCGCGCTTCGTGGACACTGGCGGTAAGGCGCGGCCTGCGGGTGCGGGGGCTGCCTGGGGAGGCGTGAGCGCGGGGCTGGGAGAACTCCAGACGCTCCGCGGGAGAGCTGCTTGAGGGCGGCTTTTCGGTCAGCACACAGATGGGGCCCTGGCAGCGGGGATTTGAAGTGCGAGAATCAATCTGGTTGCGTGGTGGTGGTTGGTGGGGGCCGCTCCGACTTCCCCGCGGATGGAGAGGATGAGGCGGAGGCCCAGGTGGCACCCTGCCGCTGGCAAGGACCCAAGGGGGGGGGCTTCCCTCCCTTGCTGGGAGTGTCCAACCCAGTCACACCTGTGGGGTTGTTCTTAGGGGTGCGTTTGAGTTAGGTTCCTAAAGCCCGATGCAGCTTGTGTGTGTGTCTGTGTGTCTGTGTCTGTGTGTGTTTGTTGCGGGTGGGGGGTACGTAAATCGTTTTGTGTGGATGGCCCCAGAGCAGCGTTACCCAGGTGCCAGGGGTGGGGCAGCCAGCCTTTGGAGGGAGGCCTAGTGCGAGCCGGGACGTCTTCACTGGCTCGTGTTTTCTCCAGTGAATCTGACCAACTTTGTCCATCCCTTTCAGGATCACTTGCTGAGAGCAGAGAAGAGTGAGAGGACCAGTTATCAGCGTTAAGCTGTCTTCTCTCGCTCCAGAAGGCACTTGTGTGTTCTGCTTACCGACACGGTCATGGTCAAGCCCCTGATATCTGGAGGTCGCAGGCCTGCTGGTGGTTGTAGCTGCTTGAAATCCTCCTTTACTGCCTACTTTTTGGGAAGGTAATTCTGACATGTCTCTGATAAGCCTGCAGAAGCTCTGCGGCCTCTGCCCTCTGGGAGAGGTGGAGACCAGCCAGCAGTCCCACCTGTCCCCTGATGCTTTCTGTTCCTTGCTGGACAGCCTACTGTGGCAGGCCCTTGTTTCTGCACACCATTTTCTTGTGTTGAAGAGTGTGCAACCAGTGTTGTGGAGGACCAGGGAGTGGCCATACTGGACCCAATGCCGCTCTCCCTGTGGCTCTCCATGATTGTTGTTCAACCATAAGAGGGCAGGCCAAAGGGAACCCTGGCTGGTGCCTGGGCTAGGATCTGGACCTTGTGCCACAGCCTGCTGGTAGGCTGATTGGGTTGGCTGGACTCTCTCAGCAGGGAGTGGTCTGCAGACCTCCCACAGACAGGCTGCAGTGTGGACACCCTGAGCTACAGCTGGGCTCTAGGGTCCGAGTCAACTGTGCTGTGTTTTGGAATGGGTGAATTTAACATATTCTCATTTAGGCTTCAGTTCAGAGTTTGGGAATTTTGAAAGTCACATCACCCTGCATAATCCTTTTAAAGCCCATATATTTCCAGGAATGTCATAAGGGTTTCCAGCCCCAGATGGCTGTTTTCCATTCAATTAGCTCTTTAAGAATTGTACATACCCAGAGCTCTGGTTTGGCAGACTTGATGCTGTGAGTGCTGTGATCCAGTTTTTGATCTTGGAACATGAGAGACATGTCCTCTTGTTTCCCTCCCTCTCTGGGGAAAATAGGGGAATCGTGTTAGCTTAAGCCTGGTTATGACTAAGAGCCCATGAGTGTTGGTCTGAGAAGGATGAGCGCACCTAAATACATTTTCAAGCAATATTATGTTTCTCAGGAACCTATACTTGGGAGAAATTCTGCATCAGAGCAATTTAGTCTAGCCACTGTGGCACTTAAATGGTCATGAAGTTCAGGATCATTTGTCATTTGGCATCAGGTTCAAATTCTGTTTCCTTTGGATGTGCACTGAGCTCACATCTGGACCTGAGAATCACAGGCAGGCAGGTGCTTTAACCAAAGACATTTAGTGGTTATTGGATGGTATTTATACCCAATTTTGTTTTCTGGTTTTTTGTGGAAGCTTGCTTTTAAAATCCAGCCCTAATGAAGAATTTCCTTTTCTTCTTGAAACAGTCTTTCCCTGTGGGAAATTCGGGGTGGTGGCGGAAGGGTGAGGTGGATGGTTTATTAAGCATGAGTTCAGATGGCCTGGAACAATGGGATATGATTTATGGGGCCTGGAAATAGATGCCGGGCAGCGAAAACCCTTGTGCCCCGCGGTGGGGGGAGGAGAGGTGGACGGGTTTGGTAAGAGTGAGAGCTGCACCCTGGCCAGTCTGAGAGCAGAGAGGCTCAGGCTCTGAGGTTTATTAAAGTGTCAAATATAACCCCACTTTAGGAAGGCAGCTTGGGCCTGTCTTCCATCTTTGTTCCCTGGTTCACTGACAGACGTCAGCGGGCCGGTGGGGTAGGAAAGGGTGGCAAACAGGATGGTGGCATTTGGATCTGTGATCAACCCTCGAATAGGAAAATCTGTAGCAGAAATGGCTGTTGCTGCTAGAAGCAGATGAGGAAAGCAAAGGACTTAGGGAACAGGTTTCATGCCTGCCTTCTGCTGCAAAAGCGTGTGTGTGTGTGTGTGTGTAGATAAGTGAATGTGTATGTATGCATAGGTGTCTTACACATAAATATGTATTGCTTGTGCTGGATTGGGCTGGTTGGGGATTTTGGTTTTGGTTTTAAATTAGAGATCACAGGTGCTGTCTAGGAGTCCCGCTGATGCCCTAGAGTCCCTGCGCCGGAGAGAGGCATCGGCACTGGGCACCCCTGAGCTTGGATCTGCATCTGGAGTGCAGTAAGGAGGCACCTGGTGCCCAGCCGAGGGGAGGAGGGCAGGGAGGCAGAGGTGTTTCTGTGGTTCAGGTTGAGACTAGTCCACGAACAGCTCTTCTAGTCTTCCAGTCTTCCCAGATTCTTCCTTCTGTTCTGTCCACACATTTAGCTTCCTGGATCAGGCGCTCCAGAAGTGCAGCCAGCAGATAGGAGTGGAGGTACCCTCTCCCTCTCCCCCTTCCCTCTCCTCCCTGGCTTCTGGTTGTGCCTGGAGATATGGGCCCCCTTGAGGTGATTTAAATACAAAGACCATGCTTGCCCTGCTGCCTCTTAAACCCTGTTGAAGGGAGGGTCAGCTTGGAAGCTGGAGATGCGTGCTGGGACCCCAGGGTCCAGAACCTTCTCCTGATCAGACTTACAGCTCTCCCTCTAAAATAACCCCTTCAAGCTGTCAGCCTCACCTGCCCACTGTGTAAATAACTGACACAGCAGCACAGCAGGCGGGCTCACTCCTTAGAAGCAGCAAGAAATTCAGGACGCGCTGGTTTCTGGCTTCTGCCCTTCTCATTTCCCATTCTGAGCAGTCTTGTGACTCGTTTCCTCTGAGGAGGCAAAGGAACAGGCAGATTCCCAGATGCTCAGGGGCCCCTCTGTGTTTGGCTTTGTCGGTGGTTCCTTTGCCGTGGCTGGCTGCATTCTGAGCTGTTTGCTTTTTCTCTTAGAGGCTGGACATCCTAAGAGTTTTTTTTTTTTTTTTTTCTGTGTACCGTGTCAGCAACCCTCGGTAATCATTCAGCAGGGAGGTGTGACCTTGAGAAGCTGAAGATGATCGTAGGCCTTAGGAAATTAACACGGTTAAATGTTTTATCTTAGGGTTTGTTGTTGGTTTACTCGGCTTAAAGTCTTTTTTGACTGAGAAGTAAGAGGAGAAACATCTTAAAGCTAGAGTTAAATGTATATGCTTGTAATGGGTTTGTGAGCTGAGGTACCTGAGCCCTCATCATTGGTGTCCACGGTGAGCCACTGCTCCCAGCTTTAGCTCTGTATGGTATTCGGTGGCTCTGGGAGGAGCTGGGCGTCTGGGCAAGCGACAGGGTACGCCTTATGCAGTGCTCCCTAATAGTCAGCCACGTGCCCCTACCACACAGAATTCAGAGAAGGGAGCTTCCTGGAGGGAGGTGGTGTTCAGGCTGTGGGCATGACGGTGACCACAACCAGCGGGCCCCGGTCGGTCATAGTGTTCCATTTCATAATCACGCCAAACCTTTGCGAGTACTCCGAGAGAGCTGCGATCACCTCCACTTCACAGAGAAACATGGTTTCATCTGAGGCGATGAGATTACCTGGGGAAGTGGTAGCCTTCTCTCGAGGGAGACTTGATTAATCAGGGAAGGTCGTGCCTTTTTAGTTTTTTTTTTTCTTTACAGCATCTGAAAACGTTTGCTGTCAGAAATACTTTTGTATTTTTACAGGGAATTGCTTTACAGGGTCTTTTTCTCAGGGCGTACGCAGTTCAGTGAGATCTAATGCATGTATGGATTTGGATTTGTGTAACCAATCTGCACAGTCGGATAAGAGACAGGAAATCTGCAATGTTCTCTCTTTATTTAATCTGTCTCAGCCACTGTGATGAGCGTCGATAGAGCGCTTCTGCAGGCAGCAGGGCTCTGAATCCATGGGGAATCTGGGAGTTGTGTGGGGTCTGGTACTCAGTTTTATTTTATTTATTTAAAGATTTTATTTATTTTATTTGACAGATAGAGATCACAAGTAGGCAGAGAGGCAGGCAGAGAGAGGGACGAGGAAGCAGACTCCCTGCTGAGCAGAGAGCCCGATGCGGGGCTCGATCCCAGGACCCTGAGATCATGACCTGAGCCGAAGGCAGAGGCTTTAACCCACTGAACCACCCAGGCGCCCCTGGTACTCAGTTTTAGAGTTGAAAACTCACCTTTATTTTTAAGAAGTGTGATTGTGTATTTTTTCTTATTAATAAGTAATATATGTACATTTTAGGGAAAAATGATAAAATTTTAAGAAATCCCATAACCCCTCATGACCTTAGCTAATCATAGTTAATCATATTGAGTATATTCTTCATATATCTGAGGTGTCAGCTTGTTGGGTGACCTGCTCTATAATTGTAATTAATATATTGTAGTCATTTTCCATTTACATTTTTAAATGTCGATTTTAATGAGTCCGCGGTATCACACAGTTTCCTCTGGGTCCGTGTTGTTGCTGCCTCCCTCTTGTGTTTGTTCTGCTGTGATAAATATTCTTGAAACCTAAGTCTGTGTGCACATCTGTAGCACAATCCTTAGCAGAAAATGACCGAAGCAGAATTGAATCAAGGACCCACTGTAAGGTTTTTGGTGTCTGTGGTGAAATAGGTCTCCATAAACATATCTACAATGCTCCTGCCGGCTGTGCACCGAAATCCTTAGAAAGTCATGCTCGGAGGACCTGCTCCAGTGTGTGATTCCTGCCCGCCGGGGCTCTTGGAGGACCTTTGCCTTTGGTAAAGCTTGCTGAGGTGTAATACACACACACAGCACATGAGTCCTAGCATGCGGCACGCTGTGTGTAACTACTACCCAGATGAGGATCAGGAACATTCTGAGCACACCAGAGGTTCGCTCCTGCTCCTTCCCAGTCAGTCACTCCCTGCCCCCTGCTTCTCTTCCATCACCAGCGATCAAGTTTGCCTGTTACCTTGCTCTGGTGGTTCGGTTCCTCAGGACATCTGTGGATTCCTTCTTGTTGTCGCGTATGTGGCATCTTAAATTTCTTTATCGTCTGTTGTCTTCCATCACGTAGGTACTGTAGTCGGTTATCCGTTCTCCTGTTAATGGTCTTTTACATGGCATCCAGTTTGGGGCTTCTGAGGATAAGCTGCTTTAGACATTCTTGTGGTTTTGATGGACAGATACATTTCCCTTGATCATGTAAACCTAGGAAAAGGTTTTCCAGGTCCTAGATTAGATGCGGGTCTCCCCTGTCGACCTCGTGGACTGGGTGATGTTTTGCTGAGGCCTGTCTTGTGCATGGCCAGATGTTGTCCACCTCCAATTTGGCCTCTCCCCACCAAATGCCCAGTGGCGCCCTTTCCTCCAATTACATCAACCAAACGTTTCTCCAGGCATTGCCATATGTCCCCTGGGGAGCCAAATCACCTGCAGCTGAGAACAACTGCTTAATTTTTTTTAAATTTATTTTAAATTTATTTTTTGAAAACATTTTATGTATTTATTTGAGAGGGAGGGGAGAAGCAGAGGGAGAGGGAGAAGCCAACTCCCTGTTGAGTAGGGATCCCGGTGCAGGCCTGGATCCCAGGACCTTAGGATCATGACCTGAGCCGAAGGCAGATGCTTCACAGACTGAATCCCCTGGTGCTCTGAGAACCCCTGCTTCAGTACATGCTGCCACACTGTGTTCCAGTTCATCCAGCTGCCAGCGATGTGCGGGACATGCCATGTGTTAATTTAGCAACATACTGAACCCTGCTGGGATAAAATGATGAGTGAGACCTGTCTCCTGGGGTCCAGCAGGAGACACAAAGTAAAGACAAGGAGAAAGAGCCTCTGGGAAGCAGTGGGATCAACGTTAAGAGGGATTTATATGGAATTCTGGGGAGGGTCACCTGGTCCAGTGGGGTTGGGGAGGAGGTGGCCCCTCGGATGGAGGTGGCCCCCTGAGCTGCTTCTGGAAGCAGAGATAATGATTACTCAGGTGAAGAGGAAGGAACAGGGCATCTCCAACTCGGGCAAAGGCCAGGAGGAGAGAGAAGGTATGCCACTCTGCCCAGGGGCGAACCCACCCTTTTCCTACCCTGAGCATCCCGACCCGAGGCCTTATATACGAAAATGTCCTGAAACGCGACATGATGTCCTTGTTACCACAGCACAAGTAACTGTAGCTGGGATCCAAGGTCCCATGTTCAGGTGCAGATACAGATGTTTCCGGTGTTTCCTGGCGCCCACAGGGAGGGGAATGTGGTCGGCTCGGTGAGATCTATGAACTTAGGATGGAATCTCTGGAGAAGCCCTGAGCTCTGCCCTCGAAAGAAGGAAGAGGGAAAGGGAAAAACTCAACTTCTGTTGGCGGAAAGAGGCACGGTGTTGTCTCGGGGTGGGAGGGATGTCGTACTAAAAGGATAACAGGCTCTGAAAACACCATGTAATGTGACGATGATGTTCCGCCCTGACTGGCACGTGGTGCAGAGAGCCCCTCTCCCCTTTTTGAGTTTCAGAAAAAACTTATTACAAAAGTAGGAACCCCGGGCAATAGTTAGCTGTGTGTTTAATAAGCCACTTTACTAAAAAGTTTAGAACTGCAAATCTTGACACTCTCACTGCGACAGACTCACTCCTTGGCCAGGATATTGGAAACTTCATCTGCTTCCATTTCCAGCTTCTAGGCTCGTGGACACCCCCACCCCATCCCCATTTCTTCTGTGGAAGAGGAGCGATCTTTTACAAATATAAGCTAATCTGATGATTCCCCGCTTAAACCTTCATGTAGCTTCTGGCTGAAACCAAAGGGAATTCCAGAGTCCTTCGCAAGGCCTCCAATGCCGACAGCTGCTCCGCAGCCTTCCTTTCCAGTGTCCCCTTAGTCCCCTGTCCTGCTGTCTGCACATAATCTATTCATTTCCGCCTTCATGCCTATGGGGCCCATACCTGGAATGTTCTTCATGGCAGGCTCTGCTTGTTAGTTTGATCTTGATTCAGATGTCACTGCCTTACCCCATCCCTCTTTGCTGCCACATTTGCTAATATGTTTCCTTTGTGGGATGAGATGCTGGATGTCTTGGTCACAGTTAGGACACGGTGAGTCCTCTATGTTTGTTGAATAAAGGAACTAACAGAAGACCAGATGAACATACAGCTAGATTGTTAAAAATGAGAATGGAATCAGCACCAATGGAGAAATGTCTAAACGTTTTCTACATCCCAAATAGTGGAAGAGAGGTTGGACCACTCTTGAGGGAACGGATTCCCTACTAGGAAGGCAGCGAAGCAAGTCTGGGATGTGTTTTACAGGTTTTCTGTCCTGCATAGAAAACTGAACTTGGCCTCGGAGGAACTCTACAATCTTGGGCTTCTGCGGCCTCCCCACTTCCTAAGAGCTAGAGACCCCCAGACAGGAGCCTATTAGAAATCTGAAGGGAAGCCAGCCTCTTGTACCCTTTTATCTGTTTAACAAGTGCTTGTGTGTCCTATACTATGTGCATATAGTGTTCTAAGAACTTCGTTTTTTTTTAAAGATTTTATTTATATATTTGAGAGAGAGAGAGAGAGGGCAGGAAGTGAAGAGGGAGGGAGAGGGACATGCAGACTCCTCGCTGAGCAAGGAGCCTGACACGGCCCTCTCCCAGGACCATGAGATCATGACCTAAGCTGAAGTCAGATGCTTACCCACTGAGCCACCCAGGTGCCTCTAAACACTTTGTAACGTGTGTGCTCCTCAAAACAATCTTGTGATGTATTGTTATCCTCATTTTAGTATAAGGAAACTGAGTCACCGATTGGTCAAGTGATCTCAGGTGAAAGAGTTCCTTTGATTAGGGCTCGAGGAAACCCCATCCTTACGGCGTGAATGTGGAACACAGTATATCTATTCAGATCTGCTACTTAATGGTATTTCCCTTGTGAGGGGCCCTTGAAGGCCAGTGTCATTCTCCAGATCTGTCTGACCTGCTGCCTCTCTTCCTGGTGGCGGCACCTCATTACTCAGCACCCTTTGTAGTGAGACGGGGCCGCTGCCTGGATTCAGCGTGGTGGAAAATGAGCCCAAGGGTGGGCTCCACTCTCAGGCCTGGCCGCGGGGAGGCCCCTGGGAGCCACACGTCAGGGATGTTGGGGGCTGGCAGGCAAAACGACCTCGTATCGAAATCACCATTTGGAGAAAAGCTGCTCCTGCATCAGCCACAGCTCTCAGGGATTAAAGGCTTGTCGGCCAGAAATGAACTTCTTCCCCCGTTGGTTCTTGGTAAGTTTGGTGGGGGGTGTTAGAGGAGCCGGGTTTGCAGACACAGACGCTGAAGAAAAGCGGATTCCTCCGGGGACGTGGATTTAGAGCAGTAGGGCCCACGCGGCATTGCTGCGTGGGGACTCCTGAGGGGCTACGAGGGAAAACAACCCAGAGGATAAAAATCGATTCCCTGTCTCCTTGCTGCGACATTCCCACGGTGATTTTGGGAGCGGCCACGGAAGGGTGCCGGGAAGCCACGTGCATCCTGCGCTCTGGAGATGGGTGCTGAACCGCACGTCAGTGGTTTGAGGCTGTAGACGGTTTGGAAGGGGCTAGGGGGTCAGTTTATGGCTGGAGAGGACCTGGGGCAGGAGGCCTGGGCTGTGCGTGGGCTCCCCCTGTGACTTTGCACCAAGGGGCTCCTTCCCAGGGTTCTGAAGGTCAGGAAAGATGTGCGGGGAAGCCCAGAGCTGCTGGCTCATTCTGGGGAGCTTTATCTTTCTTCCTTTAAACTCCCTCTGTCCCGTGTGGCCAAAATGCACATGATGGCTTTTGTGCTACTTAGGAGATTTTCAGACCTTAGCAGCAACCAGGAACCTTAAAGAGGGCAAACCCAGGGTACCTATATGAGGCAGGGGAAAGCAGGCGCTGTCTTTGAAGTTGGGAGTGGGAGGGCCCCAGAGCCCCCCACCCCACCCCAGGGTGCTTCCACACCCCATCCCGCTCAGTTCCTCATACTCTAATGTGAAGGACGTTTGGCTGGGACCTGGGTCAGGAGGGGAGAGAGGCCTCTGAGAGGCACCCAGTCTTTTTCTGAGATGGTGAAGAGGACACTGATAAGTCAATGAGATTCTGGTGTTTCAAAGCCACCCAAAAGTGTCTATGGCAAAGTGATTAAAAATTGAATTATTTTGGGGCTTTCTGGGTGCCTCAGTTGGTTAAGCATCTGCCTTCGTTCAGGTCATGGTCTCAGGGTCCTGGGATCGAGCCCCAAATCGGGCTTCCTGCTCAGTGGGAGAGTCTGCTTGTCCCTCTGCATATGTGCTCTTTCTCAACAAATCATAATTTTTTTTTTAATTTTAAAGATTTTTATTTTATTATTTTGGATGGAACTGGAATGGGAGGACACCTGTTTCCTTCTTTAGGAAACTGTTACAAAAGAAGATCATGGATTGGGAGAGAGGATGATTTTCTAGGAAGAAAAAAGGTAAATAAGTGTAATTGCCTAAAAGTGGTGACAGTCTTGCTTGTAGATGTTCCTCCTGCATTTTGGGAAGTTGGAGAATCCGTAATACTTTCAATTAAAGTTTTCCTGAGAATCCCCAGCTGACTTTGGGGGTGGGGGGCATTGTCCTTTGTGAAGATTTTGAGCCTCTGTGAGTGAGCAGACCTCCACTCCAGAGTGACATAAAAAGCAATCTGCACCTCCTTCCTGATTTGTCTGTAATGAAACTTGCTTTCCTCAGGTCCCAGCATTCGAGGCAGATAAATATGTTCCCTTTCGTTGGCTCTTACTCATACTTCAGCAAGATTTCCCATGTGCTTTCCTTGGCTGGCTGGGAAACTGGACCACAATTTATGGGATCTTAGGGGACAGGCGCATAGAATTCCAGTGGGATCCCAGAACAGAAACTAATTGGAGATTAGAGACCATTGTGGTGTGAAGCTTTTCTTTGAGATCGAAAGAGGTGCATGTTATGCAAATATTAGCAAGTGTAAGTTCACACTGTCTATTGAAAATTTATAGACTCATTATGGTCACGAAGGCAGGAAGATAAGTTGATTTTGGGAAAGATGCAGGTAAATTCAGGGAGGTGGCAAATTACCCCAGGGAAAGTAGAATGGCTAAAGAGTATGGCCCACACTTTCTTTTTTTTAAAGATTTTATTTATTTGCCAGAGATAGAGAGAGAGAGTACACACAAGCAGGCAGAGAGGCAGGCAGAGGCAGCGAGAGAAGCAGGCTTTCCGCCGAGCAAGGAGCCCGATGTGGAACTCAATCCCAGGACCTTGGAATCATGACCCGAGCCGAAGGCAGCGGCTTAACCAACTGAGCCACCCAGGCATCCCTGGCCCAAACTTTTTTTTTTTTTTTTTAAGATTTTATTTATTTATTTATTTGACAGAGAAAAATCACAAGTAGATGGAGAGGCAGTCAGAGAGAGAGAGAGAGGGAAGCAGGCTCCCTGCCGAGCAGAGAGCCCGATGCGGGACTCGATCCCAGGACCCTGAGATCATGACCTGAGCTGAAGGCAGCGGCTTAACCCACTGAGCCACCCAGGCGCCCCCTGGCCCAAACTTTTTAACAAGATTTTATTCACTTATTTGACACAGAGAGAGCCAGAAAGCACAAGTTGGGGGAATGGCAGAGGGAGAAGGAGAAGCAGGCTCAGGGGAGCTGAGCAGGGAGGCAATTGTGTGGGACTCCATCCCAGGAGCCTGGGATCATGACCTGAGCTGAAGAAAGACACTTAACCAACTGAGCCACCCAGGCGCTCCCTGGCTCCAACTTCCAAAGATGGTGTATGAGATACCTTTGGTGGGAAGGAATGAAGATCAGCAACTGTCCTTGATTCTGCTTCTCAGGAAGGCATTGTGATGTGGTGCCCAGGACTTTGGAGACACACACATGCTTGGTGCCCTACAGCTCTGCCACTAAAGCAACACCTTCCAGAGGGCAGCTGCAGGCACCGGGTGGTGTCACACAGGGTCAGACCCGGGAGGCACTCAGCCATGTACCCCTTCCACCATCCTGCTGGGGTTAAAAAAATTACCTATATATATAAAAAAAAAAGAACCAGAATAGTCGGAATAAATGAAAGATAAAAGTTTCCTATGTAGTAGTGGTAGTTCTCTTGTAGTACTTTTTCTCTCTCTCTCTCTCTCTTTTTTTTTTTCTCTTTCTTGGTTTGTTTTCTGGGGAAGGGGCCTGCCATATGGGTTTTCAGTCAATGATGTTCCCTGACTTAAGTCCTACCGCCCCTCTCGAGGGGGTGGGCTCTGAGGAAACTTTTTGTTTTTTCAGGCTTTTGTTCTCTGGCGGTTTTTTGTTTGTTCACTTTTTTTTCTCACTTTGACCGCTTTTGATGGTTTTTGTAGTTTTAGAGGAAAACAAACCGCACCCTGATCTCCCTCTCAGAGAGAAGCCTCAGTCTGGCTGCAGAGCCCAAATAAGTTCCCCCTTGGCTGCTGGCAGAGCAGGTTCCAAGTCGCTGTCCCTGGGGATGTAGGATCTTTTGTTTGTACCCAAAAGCACGGCAGCAGCAGCTTTGGGCACCTCTGGACCGCTAGAGAGGTTCCAAGCAGCAATCGCACACTGAGATTTTACCGCTGGCCCGGGCTGGGAGTGCCCGGTCTTTCTGGGTCTAAGAGCACCCACCTTACATGCACCAATTTCAGGGAAGGCAGAGGTTCGCGCGCGGGTCTCAGGCTCTGAGAATGGGGCACAGGTCCGAGAGCACCAGGCTGGGCCTTCGCACACCTTTCTGGGGCGAGAGTTTGGTGCAGGCTCTGAAACAAGGGCGTGTATCAAAGGGCACCGGCTGGGCCTTTATACCTCTCTCAGGGGAGTATCTCAGGCTCTATAGCAGGACTCTTGCATTCTGCCGCCTGGTGTAGCTCCCATTCCCTCACAGGAAACGGACCCCATGCATTCTCCTTGCGCTGGCAGCTTAGGGACCAAGAGCTGGTTTCTCTGCCGCACTCTCTGTGACTCAGTGCCAAGGGAGGCTGTCCTGGGACCAGGGACTTAAGCCCCTGTCCCTAGCCGCCCCGATTCCCACAATTTCCCCAGAGATGCTTTGCTCTTTTGGAGTGCTTTCAACCAGTCTCCGAGTTAATGCTGCTCCCCAGA